>NC_063336.1:116669315-116728469 GCF_021869965.1 Rhincodon typus | reverse complement strand
TAAGGGTGGGGAGGGAAAAAAGTCTTTGGTGGTGGGGTCAGATTGCAGATGGCAGAAGTGTCGGAGGATGATGCGTTGGATCTGGAGGTTGGTGGGGTGGTATGTGAGGATGAGGGGGATTCTGTTTTGGTTCTTATTGCGGGGACGGGGTGTGAGGGATGAGTTGCGGGAAATGTGGCAGACACGGTCGAGGGTGTTCTCAACCACTGAGGGGCGGAAGTTGTGGTCCTTGAAAAACAAGGACATCTGCCATGTACGGGAGTGGAATGCCTCATCCTGGGAGCAGATGCGGCAGTGGTGAAGGAATTGGGAATAGGAGATGGCATTTTTGCAGGAAGGTGGGTGGGAAGAGGTGTATTCTAGGTAGCTGTGGGAGTCGGTGGGCTTGAAATGGATATCGGTTTCTAGGTGGTTGCTGGAGATAGAGACAGAGAGGTCCAGGAAGGAGAGAGAGGTATTAGAGATGGTCCAGGGGAACTTAACGTTGGGGTGGAAGGTGTTGGTGAAGTGGATGAACTGTTTGAGCTCCTCGTGGGAGCACGAGACGGCGCCGATACAGTCATCAATGTAACGGAGGAAGAGGTGGGGTTTAAGGCCAGTGTAGAGGGATTGTTCCGCGGAACCTACAAAGAGGCAGGCATAGCTTGTGCCCATGCGGGTACCCATGGCCAACCCCTTTGTCTATAGGAAGTGGGAGGAATTGTATCCTACAATGGAACATGATTTTTTTAAAGTTATTCAGATGCTTTCATTGTCTCACATTCACATTGATATCACTGTTGTAAAATGAAGATCTGGTTGCTTTCTTCCTGCAGATGTCCAAATTTAAAATTGCATTCCTTGTTTTTTTTGCCACATATCATCAGAATTTTCCTTTGCTCTCTCCAAAGACCAACTGCATGTGATCTGGAGATTACTGAAGCTTTTTTGGATCTTATATCAAATGTTGCTACCTAATCCCACGCCGGTCTCTGCAGGCTCACACCTGTGGTTGATTGAATCCTCCTGGACTACAAAGGACTAATTTACAACATCCAGGAAAAAGGGATAACTGCAGCTGGATTCCAGCAGGAAAAGGAAGTTGTACATCATAGGATGCATGTTTATTTCACAAGCAGTAGTGTATTCAATATGTACCACGTATGATAATTGTCAAATAAATGACATAATACATTAACTTACTTAACATTTTCAAGTTAAATATTTTTGATCATAGAGCATGAATTATGAATTCTTTTTTCATAACCTTTGCCCTTTCCACACCAGGTGGGTTATAGACTCTTTGCTTTAATTTCCCTCCGTCTATTGCAGTCTTCTTCTGTAATTGAAGTTAAAAAATTTTACTGCTGTCTGAGCTACTTTGAAGAGATGAACAAGTACAATTGAACCATAAAACAAAAGCAACATGGTTCTAAGCCATTATTTGGCAAGTCACTGTTGTGACATGTTTCTGTATTTATTGTGGAATTGTCCCCAAAGGAACTATGCTGGGCAATTACATTTCTGGCACTTTGTTTTGAACATTTTTCAGAGAATAAGTTTCTAACTACTTTGAGAATAGAAATAGATTATTGCTTAATCATTAAAATGATTGAAAAAAGAGATTATATTTGTCCCTGAGGTCTATTCAGAGACTCAGAGTGCATGCATTGTGCTCCTGGCAACTATCAAAACTATGCACTGAACTTGACAGTGAGAACACTCCTGGAGACTTCTCTGCTGTTCTGACTGAACTCGTCAAGTTTGAAATGCCTCTGCAAAGTAAGTTTTGCAATCAACGCATTGATTTGAAAGTGGTCCTGTGTTCCCTTCCACAGTGCTATTTTTCTGTCAAATGGTTTCACAACTGAAGAGAGGTCATTGCTTCAGGGGGGATTCTTGGGACGCAGTAGTGAGACATCTCACGTATACCTTTTTATTCAATAGTTTTCTCCATCACCTTCTCTTTCAACCATGTCCTACATATTGCTGGAAGTGTGAACAGACAACAATCTGGTGATGCTATAAAGTGATCCTGGACACTGTGAGACCATGAAAGGTAATAATAAATGTAAGCGTTCTTTTTTTTAAATCCGTAGTTGAACAGACTTGCCCATATTAGGACAGACTTTACCAGATGTCAGAGGCAGCATGAGTGTGTGGTAAGATATGTTGATTTCTGGAGATTGTAAAATTGTATTGGGAAATGGCATTTTATCCTCAAGGAAAATGCAATTTCTCCCTCAAACTGGCAAAGACATCACCTGGAACAGGGCCAGCATTATGCTCAACAATGGGTGGAAAATTCACTCCATCACACTACTACAATAGTTGTACTGCGCAGGAAAATTCTGGCTAATAACTGAGGTTCAAAAGGAGTATTTTGATAACCTTGTGTCTTTTTAATCAAGCAACCATTTTGCTGCAGCATTTTCTAACTCGCTCTCAATAACATTATCTTTTTACTTGTTGAATCATTCACACGAAACTTTCTGTCATCATATTTAATACAATATTACATGGAGACTACCTTCAGGCCGCCTTTAACAAGCAATATTTAGTATAATACATTTATCCTTTAACTAAAAGAAACAGTTCTTATACTTTTATTCTCAGTAAAAGGTCTCTTTGGATGGTATGCATTCTGTACCATTTTATGCTTGCTCCATAACTATAACCACCCAGAACTATAAATCTTTCTCTTATGGACCCATGCTACGAAAAGTGGAAAACCTGCTGAGACTGTGCTTGTTTAAGATGTAACCTTCTGACTCCACATTTTCAGGAAGGAGCCTGTTTGATTAGCAGCAAAAACCAGAAATGTTGGTGTTAGACACATGAAATTCCAACTTGTATTGTGCTAGATATTACTCTTTGCTGGCAGCGCAAGTCAGATAATTGCTCCTTTAGTGTGTTTCAAAAAGTTCTGCTTCACTATAATGTTCAGTATAAAATCTGACTGTCAATAATGTTAAAAATAATCATCATTATAGAATCCCCACAGTGTGAAAGCAGGCCATTTGAGTGTACACTGCTCCTCTGAAGAGCATCCCACCCAGATCCACCCCCCACCCTATCCCTGTAATCCTGCATTTCCAATGGCTAATCCACCTAGTCTGCACATCAATGGACACTATGGGTAATTAAGCATGGCCAATCCACCCTAACCTGCACATCTTTGGACTGTGGGAGGAAACCAGAGCACCCAGGGGAAACCTATGCAGACACAGGGAGAATGTGCAAACTCCACACAGACTATTGCCTGACGGTGGAATCGAACCTTGGGTTCCTGGCGTTGTGAGGCAGTAGTGCTAACCACTGAGCCACCATGCTGTTGCTGTTACTGTTGTACATTTCATAATCTCAGCATAGCCCAAAGCAATAAATCAATATTCACTGAATGGAGGTGGGAAATATTTAAATGATAGTGAAATGGCTTTGGCCCATTTACATTTTCATTAAATGTTATAATATGAATTATATCTATTGTTTTCAGAAACACATTTTTTCTTTATTCATTCACAGAATGTGGAGGTGCTGGTGTTGGACTGGGGTGGATAAGGTCAGAAATCACATGACGCCAGGTTATAGTCCAACAGGTTTATTTGAAAACACAAGCTTTCAGAGTGTTACACCTGAAGAAGGAGTAAGATTCTGAAAGCTGGTGTTTTCAATTAAACTTGTTGGGCTATAACCTGGTGTCGGGTGATTTCTGACTTCATTCACAGGATGAGGGCATCGCTGGCCAGGCAGCATTTATTGCCCATCCCTAATTGTCCAGGAGGGCAGTTAAAAGTCAACTACATTACCGTGGAGCCACATGAAGGCCAGACCAGGTAAGGATGGCAGTTTCCTTCCCTAAAGGACATTAGTGAACCAGACGGGTTTTTCCAACAATCAACAATGGTTGATTGGTCATCATTAGACTCTTAGGTCCAGATATTTATTGAATTCAAATTCCCCCATCTGCTGTGGTGGGATTCAAATCTGGGTCCTCAGAACATTATCCAGGTGTCTGGGTTACCAGTCCAGCAATAATTAATCACCTCCCCCATGGCAATACTGTAAATTGAAGAGGTAATTACCACTTAAACAATGTTTTCGTCAGATTGTTCCTTCTGCCATTTGGAAATCTGCAAGATAAAACTATTATCATTATAAATGAGAAAATATCTTCAGATGAATTTTTAAAAATTACCATCCAATAGATGGAAAATAAATTGTATGTTTTAGACTATTGAAATGGTAGAATAGTCTAATAACCAAGTGTAACAATTTCAACTTTTCCCATTGCTTTTACGTATTTTGTCTGGACATTTGTAGAGGTAGCACTTCTGAAGTTTATTTGTTTACTTGGAGGTTTTATAGACTCTTGGTTGCAGCCCTTTACAAATGCTTGATTTCTTTTTGAATTTGTAGAGCCTTTTCATTTACTGCTATAGTTTTGTGGGCTTTTTGATGTCTTCTAGCTGTTATAATCAGGCTTGTAAATTTTGTTCATAAAGAGAAAAATGGTTAAAGTTATGTGGAGTACATGGATGAAGTTTGTGTTAGGGAGCTTGAAATGGTCAAATGGAAGAGTGGCTGATTGAATGAGAAGCACTGGACTGAGGATTTTTTTGGGAATAGAAGTGGATACTTTAACCTGCTCACTCTGGTTTTGACACCTCCAAACCAGGAAGCCTGGAACATCCTACCTGCTGGTCTTCCCAAGATAGAGACAGGATCAGAAAGACATGATTAGTTCCAGTTACCAATTCCTGCTTATGATTGATAATCCACTGAAAGGTCTCCACTTTTTGCATGATGAAACATTTTGATAGAGCCATTGATTTCTTGTAGTTTCTTTGTTAACTTCAAATGATAATGGAATGTAAGGAGATGACATTAAGCAGATACTTTCAATTGATCTTCAGTGCAGCGAATATCAGTAACATCACTGTATAAATAACTGTAAATTGGGAAATGGTAGGGATGGGGAAACTCAAGAAAATTACAATCACCAGGAAGTGGAACTGAAGAAATTGTTGGAGCTGAAAGTTGACATGGTCCGTAGGTCCTTCCAGACTTCATCTGAAAGACTTAAAAGAAGTAGCTAGTGAGATAGTTGTTGAGTTATTTTTAATTTCCCAAAAGTCCCTAGATTTGGGCAACATTATATTAGACAATTGGAAAATAATGAATGTTCAGGAAGTTGTAAATCATCTTTTATAGAGAAGATGTTAGAACCTATTATTAAAGATGTTGTAACAGGGATGCTTCAAAAAGTTCAAGGTAATTGGTAAAGTTGCCATTGTTTTACCAGACAATGTTCTCTTTAGAGAGAGATAGAGACATCTAGTGGGGATTTCACTTGACAGTCACCACATCTCTGTTGAGGGAAGAGATTGAGAAAGGAGAGTCTTTTATGGTAACTTCAACCAGTGTGAGAATTGAACCCACAATTTTGGTATCACTCTGCATCACAAACCAGCCATTTAGCCAATTGAACTAACTGGGTAGGGTCCAACAAGTAATTGGGAAAGCTAATAGAAGATTGTTGTATATTAAGTACAAAAATAATTAGGTTATGCAAGTTGGGTGATTATGCTTCAGGAATACAGACCACATCTGGAGTGCTGTGTGCCGTATTAGTCTACTTATTTAAGAAAAATGTAAATGCGTTGGGAGCAGTTCAGAGAATGTTTACTAGGGTCGTCTTATGAAGAAAGGTTAGACAGGCTAGACTTGTGTCTGCTAGAGTTTAGAGAATGAGAGACAACTCTACTGAAACATATAAAATCCGCAAAGCTTATCCACAGGTAGATGTGGAAAGGATGTTTCCTTTTGTGAGAGATTCTAGAACTAGAGGCTCCTGGGCAAAAATAAGGGGTCACCCATTTAAAACAAGTGAAGAGCTTTTTTTTTTCAGATAGAAGCATGAGTTTTGGAGCTGTTTTCCTCAAAAGTTAGGAAGTAGAGTCATTGAATATTTTAAAGACAGACATAGATAGATTCTTGATAAGCAAGGGCGTGAAAGGTTTTTTGGTGTAGGCGAGAATGTGGAATATTCCCATCAGCCATGAATCTACTGAATGTTAGAGCAGGGTGAAGGGGTTGAATGGCTTTCTCCAACACCTAACACAAATGTTCATATGCTCCCGTACTCTCTATAAAAATAGTTGAGAAGATTTATTACATCTTGTCGAATCAAATGGAATTGGACTTTTTAACATTGTACTAAATTCATGACTGTTGTTGATTAAGTTCTAAGACAAATGTCAAATTTCTCTGTTGCAATGAAAAAAATGTCATAGATTTACAAAAAAAAAGAGTTTATTCATTTATCCCACATATATACAATACAACATAACACAATGCAATACATGTTCCAACCATTTTTTTCACTGTTTGCAAAGTAATAAAAAAGTGAAGTATAATCAATGCTTTGGCATCTGTGGGATTTTCAATGTGTTTGTCACCTAACCTGCTTGATAACACCACTGCTGCTGGATGTTGGACATCTTTTTCAGCTGGCACTGAAATGAATTTATAGTGAAATCCCCACCACAGACCTTGCTAGATCATTGTGGACAACTTTCTTTGAAGTCAATCATGAGTTCTGTCTCTTCACTGCAAGTAAAATCTAGGCCTTGAATGTGCCATTGAGAATTCTTAGAACATGCACTAACATAAAGGACTTTGGAAAATTGTCTCTCTTATAATTCTGGAAAATAAACAATTATTCACAATTGGTTCACAAGTGAATCTGGCATGTACTGTAAACATAAACATCTTTCAGATTTTCTATTACCACACATCCAAAGCAGCTAAACCAACTACATAAAATGTTTATTATTCACTGATCTGTGTTAGGTAGTAAGAATGATTTGCTAGATGAGTCTTTAATAAAGTACAATGAGGATAATTAAACCACATGGAGGAAGGATATTTGGTTGAATATGTTTATCTGCTTTGTGTTAATATTCATAAGTTAGCCACATTGCAATGTCCCTGTACGATATACAGAGACAGTAAAATATGGTTATCGATCAGTGTTGGATTCGTTATCAACTAATTTCATAGTTGTTGTATCTTGGTGCGTAGTTAGTCCATGCATGGCTGACCTGAAAAGTTTAGAAGAAGAATGTTTTGGTATGAATGATACATGTATTTATGAGACATTTATGAACACTTAATAAGCTAAACTACTTTGAAGCTGAATAACTATTTTTCAGAACGTTTGTTCCTAATAGATGAAGTTTCCCATTGAGACTTCCTATTGGTTTTCCACATTTGCAAGATCAGCTTTTTCACAAAGTAAATCTCAACTAAGTGCAGAACTGGCAAGTTTAGCTGCCAAGTGAGACTGCTATATTTCTTTATTAGTCACGCACTGTAGACAATGATTACAGAACTATACCTATGTCACTCTGGTGTTATTCCATCAAAAAACCTGAAGAAAAACTTATGGAGATAGACTACTTGGCAAGGGTGATGTAAAGTGGACCTCTGGTAGTGAGAGTAAAGTTATTGTAACAGAATGTTAACATTGTACGTGAGTCAAGATTGTGGCAAAGAACTACATCCATCAGGAGTACTTTGCACATTTTCAGCTAATGGCAATGTATTGCATTGACATTCAGAGTCGTTGCAATTACAGTTCATCCAAGTTTCCTGCCTGCACTCACAGTAATCAAACCTCCTCCTGCAAAACAACAATTATGTAATATTCTGAAGGAAAATTAAATTCTTAAAATTGTTACCATTTATCCGAATGTAAGCTTTTTGGAAATCATCCTGAAACTACCACAAGAGGAGATGCTGTGAATTTCCAGCAAAATATCCCATTGCATTGCGGATAAAACAGTGTTTTTTTTTCCCATGAATCCTGCCCTGAATACACATTGCACATGCAAAATGTGAAAGAAGTTGAAGAGGGAGAGAGACTTCAGATGACAAGTGAATCAGATTGTCTAAAATTTAATTCTCACTCTGTGAATGATTGTCATGAGCATGAAACATATCACCCTGTGATTAATTGGTCTGTTCACTTATTTATCTGTGTTGTAGCAAAGGGACTGCGGGCAAAATGTTACTGTGTGTCACTTCTGTCTACATACGTTAATTGGCTTTCTGTTTGTCACCAGCATTTTCTGCTTTTGTTTTAGGTTTCCAGCACCTTCAATTGTTTTCCTTTTCTCAACTATTTTCTTTTGATTTTTCTGTTCGATGAACAAATCTAATAACCTATTGGTCTGACTGTTTGCAAAGATGTGTTCAGGTAATTTGAAAATATACAAAATACCATGTTGAATTTTGAAGGAATTCGACTCAAAGCAATTTATACTTCAGTTGCTCAAATTGTAAAATTCAGAAGTTCAATCAAAGTTGGTAAACTAAGGAGCCAGAACACGCTTGTATGTGTTTCTAAGCTAATGTTATTATACAAACTGCCTCTTTAAATTTATTACTGTCATAGTGCCCAGTGTAACCCTATGCTAGAAGTGTTCAAATGTTAGACTTTGATTGTTTCCAAAGTGATGATTCTGTGAACTTTAGGTTTATTGATCTGACACTTCTCACCTTAACCATTGGAGGAAGGTCAGACTTCATTATAGATGCATTTAAAGATAACAGAAGGACACAGAGCAAAAATGCATCTTCAAACAAAAGACAACTTCTTTCAAGCTTTGTGCCTTGCGATGTAAAATGCAATGATTAAACTGATTGTTGGCGAAGGTATTCTTAAGTGTGCTAGTGCCACAATGCAACATAAATAACCAGGAAAGTGAATAAGTTTTATAAGGATAGTCTGCAGCAGGAATGAGAAGTTAATGCATTTTTTAATGTTAACAGAAACTGAGTCATTGGAATTCAAATTACTCAGAAACGGGCATTACTTAGAAACCACAAAACCCAAACAAGAGCTGACAAAATCAATAGAGAAATGAACATTAATCATGGATTACAATCATTGTTATTTACATTTTAGCATCAATCCGGAATTTTTAAAAAAAAATCTGTACAGAAGCTTCTTTGATTTGGGCTGACAGAAAGTGACTTACGTAAATAGGGATAAGTGATCAAATAATATTTCCTAAGAAAGAAAAACAAAACTCCTCAAGGGCAAAAGGATTACAACAATGACAGAACTGTATTCCTTAAACACAAGCTACTTTATAAACCCTGTATGGTGCTTTTTTTTCAAAAGGTTAAAATAACAATTCTGTAAGAGTATTGAAATGATGAGAAAGTACACCTCCATGCGTGTTCTAAAGTTTCATTAAAATCAGAGCGTGTGCAATATAACAACAGTCATTTGTGTGATGTTGAAAATACAAATTGCAAGAAATTCACAGGTTCTGAAATTTAACTCTGCATAACTATTTTTTAACCATTTACAGTCCTGTAATAAATACATCATTCCTTCATATAAGATGATTAGCAAGCAGGACAGGCATGTTCCTGTGAAAATGAAGGACAGGAATGTCAGGATTCGGGGACCTTGGATGACAGGGGAAACTATCAGCTTAGTCAAAGAAAAGGCAACATACCTAAAGTAGGTCACTAAAAACAAAGACCTTGAAAAATATGGAGAAAGTAGGAAGGATCTTAAATGGGGAGTTAAAAGGGTTAAAAGGCAGTATGAAATATCATTGGTCAGAAGGGTTAAGGAGAATCCTAAGGCATTTTCTACATATATTTGGAGCAAGAGTGTTGCTAGGGAAAGAGTAGGCCCACTCAGGGATAATGGAGGGAGGTTATGTGTGGAGCCAGAGGAAGTGGATGAGATTCTTAAATGAGTACTTTACATCGGTATTCACGAAAAAGTGGCATGTGAGACATGTTGAGGTTAGGGAAAGGTGTGTGAATACTCTTGGGCAGGTCAACATAATGAAGGAGGACGCGTTGGCTGTCTTGAAATGTATTAAAGTGGACAAACTCCCAGGGCTAGATGGGATTTATCCCAGGATAATGTGGGAGGCAAGGGAGGAAATAGCTGGGGCTTTAACAGATATCTTTGCATCCTCTTTGGCCTCAGGCAAGTTTCTAGAGGGCTGGAGAATGGCCAATGTTGTTCCTTTGTTTAAGAGGGGAAACAGAGATAATCCAGGTAAATACAGGCCATTGAGCCTGATGTCAGTGGTGGGGAAGATGTTGGAGAAGATCCTGAGAGATGGGATTTATTCACATTTGGAAGTGATGGACTTGTTAGTGATAGGCAGTGTCGATTTATGTGGGGAAGATCATGTCTCACCAACTTGATTGAGTTTTTGAGGAGGTGACACGAATGATTGATGAGGGTAGGGTAGTGGATGTTGTCTATATGGGCCTTAGCAAGGCATTTGATAAGGTTTCTCATGGCAGGCTGGTACAGAGGTAAAGTCTGGCATCCAGTGTGTCATGGCCAGGTGGATACAAAATTGACTTGGTCATAGAAGACAGAGAGTAACGGTGGAAAGGTGGATTTCAGAATGGAGATCAGTAAACAGTTTTTTGAGGAAGTGATAAAGATGATCGATGAGTTTAGGGCGGTGGATGTTGTCTACATTGACTTTAGTAAGACCTTTGACAAGGTCTCTCAAGACAGACTTTTACAGAAGGTAAAGTCACATGGGATCAGAGGTGAGCTTGCAAGATGGATAAAAAACTGGCTCAGTCATAGAAAACAGGGAGTAACAGTGGAAGGGTGTGTTTCTGAATGGAGGGCTTTGACTGGTGGCTTTCCTCAGGGATCAGTGTTGGGACCTTTGCTATTTGTAATACATATAAATGATTTGGAGGAGAATGTAACTGGTTTGATTAGTAAATTTGCAGATGACACTAAGGTTGGTGGAATTGCAGATAACGATGAGGACTGTCAGAGGTTACAGCAGGATATAGATCATTTGGTGGCTTGGGCAGAGAGATGGCTGATGGAGTTTAATCCGGAAAAATGTGAGGTAATGCATTTTGGAAGTTCTAATCCAGATGGAACATATACAGTAAATTGCAGAACCCTTAGGAGTACTGATAGGCAGAGGGATCTGGGTGTACAGGTACACAGATCACTGAAAGTGGCAACGCAGGTGGAGAAGATAGTCAACAAGGCATATGGCATGCTTGCCTTCATCGGCTGGGGCATTGAGTTTAAAAATTGGCAGCTAATGTTGCAGCTTTATAGAACCTTATTTAGGCCGCATTTGTAATATAGTGTTCAATTCTGGTCGCCACCCTACCAGAAGGCTGTGGTAACTTTGGAGAGGGTACAGAAAAGATTTACCAGGATGTTGCCTGGTATGGAGGGCATTAGCTATGAGGAGAGGTTGAAGAAACTTGGGTTGTTCTCACTGGAACGACGGATGTTGAGGGGTGACCTGATAGAGGTCTAAAAGATTATGAAAGGCATGGGTAGAGTGGACAGTCAGAAGCTTTTTCCCAGGGTGGAAGAGTCAGTTACTAAAGGGCATAGGTTTAAGATGTGAGGGGCAAGGTTTAAAGGTAATGTATGAGGCAAGTTTTTTACACAGTGGGTGGTGGGTTCCTGGAACTTGCTGCTGGCGGAGGTAGTGGAAGCAGATATGATAGTGATTTTTAAAGGGTGTCTTGAATAGGATGAATACATGAACAGGATGGGAACAGAGGGATACGGTCCCTGGAAGGGTAGGGGTTTTAGTTGTGAAGGGCAGCATGTCGGTGTAGACTTGGAGGGCCAAATGGCCTTTGTTCCTTTTTCTTCTTTCTAGTGGTGTTCTGCAGGGATCAGCGCTGGGACCTTTGATGTTTGTAATATATACAAATGATCTGGAGGAACGTGTAAGTCGTTTGATTAGAAAGTTTGTGGATACACCAAAATTCGTGGAGTTGCAGCTAGTGAGGAGGATTGTGAAAGGATACAACGGGATAGATCGCAGATTTAGGCAGAAGAATAACAGATGGAGTTTAATCTGGACAAATGCCAGGTAGGATTAGGAATTGGCACAGGTTTGGTGAGTTTAAAGGCCTGTTCCTGAGCTGTATTGTAATTATAGAATAGAATCATTGAAAACCTACAGTGTGGAAACAGGCCATTCGGCCCAACCACATCTCTGAAGAGCATCCCACGCAGACCCATTCCACGTGTCTAATCCACTTAACCTAAACATCCCTGGACACTATGGGCAATTTAGCATGGCCAAAGCACCTACCCTGCACATCTTTGGACTGTGGGAGGAAACCGGAGCACCAGGAGGAAACCCACACAGACATGGGAGAATGTGCAAACTCCACACAGTCACCCGAGGGTGGAACTGACCCGGGTCCCTGGCGCTGTGAGGCAGGAGTGCTAACCAATGAGCCACCATGCCGTATTGTATTATATAAGAATTCACAAAGTATCCTTTGGTGCAGTTTATTAATTAATTAGCCCCCATTGCCAGTAAGATATAGCCTGAGTGCTATATGATAAGACCGTTTGGCCCATTGATTTTGCTCTGCCCTTCAATGAAGTCATGGCTGATCTGATAATCATTAACTCCACTCTTCTGCCTTGTCCATTTAAGCCTTAATTCCCTTACAGATTGAAAATCTGTCTATCTCAGCCTTACATATACTTAATGACCCAGCCTTGACAGCCTGCTGTGGGAAAGATTTTCACAGATTCATTCCCCTCTGAGAGAAGAAATTCCTCCTCATCTCTGCCTTAAAAAGGTGACAGTGTTAAATACTGCTATAAGACATAAGACTCACATTTAATCCAATAACAGTGCTTACTGTGATTACTGCTATAGCAAAATTAATAATAATAGTGGGCTACCAACGTTAAGGTGGACACCTATGTATTAGAATGTCATATGTTGTGATGTCATCTGTCTTAAAGATATCACGCCTGTCCAGTCTAAATTCCATGGAAGAGAACAACATTGTAGCATAAGCTAACCAAGGTTCAATACAAGTTTATATAACTTCTCAATTTTTAATTATATCCAGCAAAAATGGTGTTCTGTTGCTTTCAATGGCCTTTTTTAATCTGGTTTGTTACCTGTGCCACGTGCTAGCGAGGCGAGGAATAGGGAGAGAGAGCAGTTGAACACGTGGCTACAGGGATGGTGCAGGAGGGAGGGATTCAGATACCTGGATAATTGGGGCTCATTCTGTGGTAGGTGGGACCCCTACAAACGAGATGGTCTACACCTGAACCAGAGGGGTACCAATATCCTGGGGGCGAAATTTGCTCATGCTCTTCGGGAGGGTTTAAACTAATTCAACAGGGGGATGGGAACCTGAATTGTAGCTCCAGTGTACAGGAGGTTGAGAGGAGTGAGGTCATAAATAAGGTTTCAAGGTCGCAGGAGTGTACCGGCAGGCAGGAAGGTGGTTTGAAGTGTGTCTACTTCAACGCCAGGAGCATCCGGAATAAGGTGGGTGAACTTGCAGCATGGGTTGGTACCTGGGACTTTGATGTTGTGGCCATTTCGGAGACATGGATAGAGCAGGGACAGGAATGGTTGTTGCAGGTGCCGGGGTTTAGATGTTTCAGTAAGATCAGGGAAGGTGGTAAAAGAGGGGGAGGTGTGGCATTCTTAGTCAAGGACAGTATTACGGTGGCAGAAAGGACGTTTGATGACAACTCATCTACTGAGATAGTATGGGCTGAGGTTAGAACCAGGAAAGGAGAGGTCACCCTGTTGGGAGTTTTCTATAGGCCTCCGAAAAGTTCCAGAGATGTAGAGGAAAAGATTGCAAAGATGATTCTGGATAGGAGCGAAAGTAACAGGGTAGTTGTTATGGGGGACTTTAACTTTCCAAATATTGACTGGAAACGCTATAGTTCGAGTACTTCAGATGGGTCAGTTTTTGTCCAATGTGTGCAGGAGGGTTTCCTGACACAGTATGTGGATAGGCCAACAAGAGGCGAGGCCACATTGGATTTGGTACTGGGTAATGAACCAGGCCAGGTGTTAGATTTGGAGGTAGGTGAGCACTTTGGTGATAGTGACCACAATTTGGTTACGTTTACTTTAGCGATGGAAAGGGATTGGTATATACCGCAGGGCAAGAGTTATAGCTGGGGGAAAGGCAATTATGAGGCGATGAGGCAAGATTTAGGATGCATAGGATGGAGAAGGAAACTGCAGGGGCTGGGCACAATTGAAATGTGGAGCTTGTTCAAGGAACAGCTACTGCGTGTCCTTGAGAAGTATGTACCTGTCAGGCAAGGAGGAAGTGGTCGAGTGAGGGAGCCGTGGTCTACTAAAGAAGTTGAATCTCTTGTCAAGAGGAAGAAGGAGGCTTAAGTAGAGATGAGACGTGAAGGCTCAGTTAGGGCGCTTGAGAGTTACAAGTTAGCCAGGAAGGACCTAAAGAGAGAGCTAAGAAGAGCCAGGAGGGGACATGAGAAGTCTTTAGCAGGTAGGATCAAGGAAAACCCTAAAGCTTTCTATAGGTATGTCAGGAATAAAAGAATGACTAGAGTAAGATTGGGGCCGGTCAAGGACAGTAGTGGGAAGTTGTGCGTGGAGTCCGAAGAGATAGGAGAGGTGCTAAATGAATATTTTTCATCAGTATTCACACAGGAAAAAGACAATGTAGTCGAGGAGAATACTGAGATACAGTCTATTAGATTAGACGGGATTGATGTTCATAAGGAGGAGGTGTTAGCAATTCTGGAAGGTGTGAAAATAGATAAGTCCCCTGGGCCGGATGGGATTTATCCTAGGGTTCTCTGGGAAGCTAGAGAGGAGATTGCAGAGCCTTTGGCTTTGATCTTTATGTTGTCATTGTCTTCAGGAATAGTGCCAGAAGACTGGAGACTAGCAAATGTTGTCCCCTTGTTCAAGAAGGGGAGTAAAGACAACCCTGGTAATTATAGACCAGTGAGCCTTACTTCGGTTGTGGGTAAAGTGTTGGAAAGGATTATAAGAGATAGGATTTATAGTCATCTAGAAAGGAATAATTTGATTAGGGATAGTCAACACGGTTTTGTGAAGGGTAAGTCGTGTCTCACAAACCTTATTGAGTTCTTTGAGAAGGTGACCAAACAGGTGGATGGGGGTAAAGCGGTTGATGTGGTGTATTTGGATTTCAGTAAAGCATTTGATAAGGTTCCCCATGGTAGGCTATTGCAGAAAATACAGAGGCATGGGATTGAGGGTGATTTAGCGGTTTGGATCAGAAATTGGCTAGCTGTAAGAAGACAGAGGGTGGTGGTTGATGGGAAATGTTCATCCTGGAGTTCAGTTACTAGTGGTGTACCTCAAGGATCTGTTTTGGGGTCACTGCTGTTTGTCATTTTTACAAATGACCTGGATGAGGGCGTAGAAGGATGGGTTAGTAAATTTGCGGATGACACCAAAGTCAGTGGAGTTGTGGACAGTGCGGAAGGATGTTGCAGGTTACAGAGGGACATAGATAAGCTGCAGAGCTGGGCTGAGAGGTGGCAAATGGAGTTTAATGCGGAAAAGTGTGAGGTGATTCACTTTGGAAGGAGTAACAGGAATACAGAGTACTGGGCTAATGGTAAGATTCTTGGTAGTGTGGATGAGCAGAAAGATCTCGGTGTCCATGTGCATAGATCACTGAAAGTTGCCACCCAGGTTGATAGCGTTGTTAAGAAGGCGTACAGTATGTTAGGTTTTATTGGTAGAGGGATTGAGTTTCGGAGCCATGAGGTCATGTTGCAGCTGTACAAAACTCTGGTGCGGCTGCACTTGGAGTATTGCGTACAGTTCTGGTCACCGCATTATAGGAAGGATGTGGAAGCATTGGAAAGAGTGCAGAGGAGATTTACCAAGATGTTGCCTGGTATGGAGGGAAGGTCTTATGAGGAAAGGCTGAGGGTCTTGAGGCTGTTTTTGTTAGAGAGAAGAAGGTTAAGAGGTGACTTGATAGAGACATACAAGATGATCAGAGGATTAGATAGGGTGGACAGTGGGAGCCTTTTTCCTCGGATGGTGATGGCTCGCATGAGGGGACATAGCTTTAAATTGAGGGGGTGATAGATATAGGACAGATGTCAGAGGTAGGTTCTTTACTCAGAGAGTAGTAAGGGCGTGGAATGCCCTGCCTGCAAAAATAGTAGACTCGCCAACTTTAAGGGCATTTAAATGGTCATTGGATAAACATATGGATGATAATGGAATAGTTTAGGTTAGATGGGCTTCAGATTGGTTTCACAGGTCGGCGCAACATCGAGGGCCGAAGGGCCTGTACTGCGCTGTAATGTTCTATGTTCTGTGTTCTATGTTCTATGTTCTATACAGATTTTAGTGATTGGTACATTTGTAATCTAAGATTTCTTTGCATACCACCCCCACCTAGACAAGTATCTTCTGAGTAATGAGGGGCTTCCTATTCCTCCAAAAAAAATCTCCTACCTTGTTTTTATCTATGCTTTTTTGCCAATTCTATAAATGTATGAATGTCTACCCATAATTTATTGAAGTTCACTTCATTATTGACTATATTCCCTCAGATTGCTGTCAGCTGAAGATTTTAAAAAGTGTATCTTTGATTTCAAAGTCCAAATCGTTCATGTAAATTTTGAGCAACAGTGGTCCCAGTACTTGTGGAAATTACTTATGATGTGACCAGTCCCTTGGTGATGTTTTGATAACGTTCCGGATGAGATATTCAAAACATTAAGCTTCCCATCAAGAAGGAGTGAATTAGCTCCCCTTGCTTATTTATCCATCCCCTCAGTTGGTTAATTTTATTATCATTAATATTAATACTATTAATAACAAGGGTAATTTTAAACAACCACTTCCCTCACCCTTTGTGTTTACTGTCGATATCTTTCTCCCAGGCTTAAATGAATAATGTTTTAAAATCAGCCCATTTAACTAGGCTTTCTAGAACCAACAAAAGATGTAAGTTTATTAATTACTAAGGTGAGAAGAAATAACAACAACTCATTTGTGCACAGACTTGAAACAAGAGGTAAGTTCAAAATATAAGTAAAAGGATCAGTCTCTCAATTTGTTTGTGAAGAGTGGATAGTTCAATGTTGTAGTGTCACAGTAGAACTTACCAGTACCACTGGCGTTGATATTTGAATAGCGGTTTCGAGATTCTTGATTGTGTCAGTTCACTGAAACTCTTTTGTCCTGTTTCCTTTTGACAGTGGCTGCTGGATAATTGGCTTCTAGCACTGAGAGAAAGTGTCATTCTCTCATTCTTTATTCTTTATCTGCCTGTAAATTTTTAGTGACCGGTGCACAAGTACACCCAGATCCCTTTGCATATCCACATTGCCCAATATATCTTCATTGAAGTTATACTCTTCCTTTCTGCTTTTCACACCAAAGTGAATAACTTCACAGTCAGCCATATTGCACTGCATCTGCCGTGTGTTTGCCCACTTCCTTAACTTGTCTAAATCGAAAAGTCAAAAATCACATGACACCAGGTTATAGACAAAGAGGTTTATTTGAAATCACAAACTTTTGGAGTGCAGCCCTCCAATGTTCTTTGCCTCCTCCTCACAACTCACAATCACACCCAGTTTTGTGTCACCAGCTAACTTGAAAATGTTGCATTTAGCTCCCTCATCCAGATAATTTTTACATATCATTAGTAGCTGATGGCTCCACTCTTGAGGTACGCTTTCAGTCACTTCCTTCCACACAGAAAAAAAACCCATTTATTCACACTCTCTGATTCCTATCTGTCAACCAATTCTCAACCCATTCCAATATATTATCCTCTAGCCCATGTACTTTAAATTTGTCCAAGAACCTCTTAAGGAGAACCATATCAAAAGTCTTCTGAAAATCCAAATACACCACATCCACTGGTTCATCTTATCTATTCTGCTAGTTACATCCTCAAAAAAAATTCCAGTGAATTTTTTAAGCATGAAGTTGCCTTTTATAAAGCCATGATGGTTTTGTCTAATCCAATCAAAGCTTTCCAAATGTCCTGATCATCATATATTTTATTGTAGACTCTTGCATTTTCCTGACTACTGAAAATACTACTGTACATTTTGGTAAGAGAAATATAAATGTCACATTTTACTTAGAAGGTGCAAGTCCTGGTAGTGCAGAGTAAGTAAACCATATTAAAGAAGCAAACTAAGAAAAGGGTTTTATCTCCAGTGGGATAGAATTTTCTTTTCATTTATTCATGGAATATGAATGTCACTGTCTAGGCAGCATTTGTTGTCCAATCCCTAATTGTCCAGAGTGCGGTTAAGCGTCAACCACATTGCTGAGGGTCTGGAGTCACATGGAGGCCAGACAAGGCGAGGGTGGAAGATTTCCTTCCCAGAAGGGCATTAGTGAACCAGATGGGTTTTTATGACAACTGACAATTGTTAAAAGGTCACGGAAACTAGCTTTTATTCCTATTTCAGATTTTTATTGGATTTGAATTTCAGCATGTCATAGTGGGATTCAAACCCATGTCCCCAGAACAGTATGGGTCTCTGGGTTATGAGTTTAGTGACAAGACCATTATGCCACTGCCTCCCTTGAAAGGAACTGAAAAGCAAGGACGTTGTGTTGACCCTACATCAAAACTCAGATGGAACACACTTCAAGTATTATGTTTAATATTAGTCATCAATCATATCATAAATTGGGGTCAGTTCAGTTATTGGACTGTCCTGTGCCTCAAATGCTGTAAATATAGTCTGGTTCAAGTAAGAGATACCTTTGGTTTGTTCAGATAGAGTCAAACTCCAAAGTTTATTTGTTTCTTTGATATGCTCCTGTATAGAACTGAACTGTGTTTGTGACTATGTGTATGTATAAAGTTTTTTTTATGAATAAAGTATATCTTTGAAATAAAAATAATTTATCATTAAACCATAAGAAATAGGAACAGGAATAGACCCCTCAAGCCTGCTCCGCTATTCAATAGGATCATGGCTGATTCAACATTCCTCATATCCACTTTCCTTCCCTATAACCCTCAATTTTCTCGCATATCAAGTATCTAACTATCCTGACGCCCATTAGTTTAAAAAACTGAAAGAACTGAGGATGCTGGAAATCTGAAACAAAAACAGAAATTGCTGGAAAATCTCAGAAGATCTGGCATTATCTGAACATGTTGTGGATCCATTAGTTTGTTATTATTCTCATCCATTTTTGTCATTGGTTGGAATTCTGTGTTTTGTATACTGATGTTTCAAAGTAAAGTTTCCCATGAGTCCATGAAGATTCTGGGGATGGCAGGTCTGACATATGGGGATAGATTGACTAGGTTGGGATTGTTTTCGCTGGAGTTCAGACGAAAGACTTGGAATCCCATAGAGACTTATAACATTCTAAGAGGTCTAGACAGGATAGATAGAGGGAGGATGTTCCTGATGGTGGGTGTGTCCAGAAACATGGGTCTGAGGATTCGGGGTAGACCGTTTAGGACAGAGATGAGGAGACATTTCTTCACCCAAAGAGTGGTGAGCCTGTGGAATTCATTACCACAGGAAGTAGTTGATGCCAAAACATTGAATGTATTCAAGAGGCAGCTAGATATAACACTGGGGGCAAATGGTATCAAAGTTTATGGGGAAAAGCAGGATTAGGCTATTGAGTTGGACAAACAGCTATGATTGTGAAGAATGGCAGAGCAGGCTCTAAGGCCGAATGGCCTCCTCCTGCTCCTATCTTCTATGCTTCTGTGATGCATTAAGTTGACACCCTACGACAATGTATTTTTGGTTTTCTGTTCCCCTAGCATCCAGCCGTGCTGATTACAGTCATCTATACTTGTTTCCATTCTCTGTAATCACTGTTTGTGGTTATGCTAGCCCTTCACCGAAACTCAACATCATAGAACATAGAACATAGAACATTACAGCGCAGTACAGGCCCTTCGGCCCTCGATGTTGCGCCGACCTGTGAAACCAATCTGAAGCCCATCTAACCTAAACTATTCCATTATCATCCATATGTTTATCCAATGACCATTTAAATGCCCTTAAAGTTGGCGAGTCTACTACTTTTGCAGGCAGGGCATTCCACGCCCTTACTACTCTCTGAGTAAAGAACCTACCTCTGACATCTGTCCTATATCTATCACCCCTCATGTTCAACAATTTTAAAATCATAGATAGTGCTGCAAATTTTTCAGAAAGCTGACACTTCTAAATATCTTACTCTTGCTATTTACACCTCCTCTTGATTTATCATTTGTCTTTTTAACTTGCCATTTTATTTTGAACTGCACAATTACCGCTTTATTACTTAATATCTTCTCTTCCCCATATATTACGGACATTTCATTTTGTTCAATTTTTATGCCTCTTCCCTCATTTGTACCTGCTTAAAATACATGGCATCTCAAACTTGCCAATGATGACAAAAGTTCAATAACCTGAAGGATTAATTCAGAGAACATCTGCACAGAGGTAGCTCGACCTGCATTTTCACCTACTTCAGATTTACAATGTCTGCAGTATCCTGCTTATATATTGGAACAAACAGGTCATTTATTATGATTTAATTAGTAAGCACAGAGCCAAAGGAAAGTTATTTCTAAAATAGTGTCTACAAAAGTCACTTCAGTACATTGTGTTGTTTCTGCCAATCATTAACAAAGCCTGTAAATGGATACAACATGAAGTATTGTTCATGTCTGTTTTGACAGAGATCATGCGCAGCAAAAATAAGATTCTGTGCCATCATCAAGCATCCAAAATGTTCAATGAACCATAATCACAATACGTGCAACTGATTTATCTTCTGACATTACTTGGGAATATTATAGCTACTCAACACATTTATCTGATGTGCTTGTCAGTTACCACTATAACATCTCTGCTGAATTGATGTTCTGATCCAGTGGAGCTGCAACAGTTACATTGTCAGAATCACTTTGCACCTCATAAAATTACATTCAGTTCTGATGATGGCAGTGCTGATAGTCCCAGATAGGTGGAACATCACTAACAAGACAATTGCATCTGGTTCTCGTTTTGTTTTAACAAATGTTGTAATCTCATTGTTGCTATTTGTTGGCAAGGTTTTGATTAGTTCATCTGTTTCCAACTAGTCAAATCAAATATCTGATTCCATGCAACCTTCCACAGTCAATTCACTCAATGGCCTTTAGCCCATGGATGAGAAATGGGCCGCTCCTGAAAATGGCTGCAGGAATTGCACATTGTGATTAATACCCGCCTATTCAAGGCATTGTAGGCAGCAGGTTAAATCATGCTTCATGTTGCTTTACACCAGGCAGCAGTGGTTATACACAATAGCAGAGACCCAATACCATGAACGGCTAGCAAGGCCAAAAGGTAAATTGCACTTCTTAGAGGGGAAGTGCACTATGGTTGCAAGAGGCGGTAGGGTTGAGAGGGCTGGGCACTGGGAGAGGTGGACGTGATTGGGGCAGGTTGAGGACTGGGAAGGCAGCTCAGCACGGAGGTCCGCTCAGTGACATTTATGAGATTAAAAACAGATGAAGATCAAAGCTGGCAAAGTTCTTTCAGGATTAGTGGATGCAACTTTCCTGCCCACAGCAGAATCATAGAAGCTGCACAGTCACGCCCAACCTACTGCAGGGAGCTGCCTCCATTAACACATAACCTGCACATTAAATCCTTGTGGTGTACGGTGGAAACACAAAGCCTTTGATGAGAAGGGGAGGGAGATGATCTACTGCTTCATCTTCCTCTATTTTTAACCTCAGGAGAGCAGGAGTTGAAAAGGACAGGTTTCAAAACAGAGTGACATCATAGGATGAACAAAAGCTCATTAACTGGGACAGCAAGCAGTTTGGAAGGCAAATGGTACATTGGCCTTCACTTCAAAAGGTGTACAAGACACAAGGAAGGAAGCACCTGTAGTGGGCATTGGCGAGACCACACCTAGACTATCAGTGTGCAGCCACCGTGCCGCCCCTCAGTCAGTGGGGCCTATACTATGGAGCTGAGAAGAGTGTGAAGTGATCTCATTGAAACACACATGATTTTGAGGGAGAATTGTTGTGTAGATACTGAGCAGTGTTTCAGCTGGCTGGAGAATCAAGAACTCAGACACACAGTCTCAGGGGTTGATCTCTTATGACTGAGATGAGAATAAATGTCTTCATTTAGAAGGTTATGAGTCTCTGGAATTCTCTAGTCAAGAGGGCAGTGCACGTTTTATTGCTGAGTATATTCTCAGCTGGGATGAACTGATTTTTGAGAATGAAGGGATACAAGACTAGACGGGAAAGTGGTGTTGAGGTAGATCAGCCATCATTGTATAAAATGATGAATCAAGCTTGATGGGCCATATGTTCTACTCTTGTATCAGAGATAGTAGGAACTGCAGATGCTGGAAAATCTGAGATATTAAGGTGTAGAGCTGGATGAACACAGCAGGTCCTGCTTGTATGATGCTGCTTGGCCTGCTGTGTTCATCCAGCTCTACACCTTGTTATCTCTGGTCTACTCCTGTTCCTGTTTTTTGTTATTATGCATCATAAAGCTTTTCTTTATGATACCAATAAAACATTATGGGATGTACGTGAAACATAAGCTATTTTTAACAAGACAAATCTTACTGGGAAATACCTGGAGGCATCATTTGGGTCACTGTTGCATTTGTGTTATTGCTATAATATACATTCTACATCTGTAGCTTTTTCAGGAAATGTTCAAAACTACTCTGAAAAGTGTAGCAGTGCAGAAAAACTGCTTTTATGTTGATTGATCTATCCTGTCATGAACATGTGGCCCAAAGAGCTAAAAAGATTTGTAAGATTATTTTCCAGCTGTGGAAAAGTCCTTTTCAACAACACTATCACTTAGTTCCTCTCCAAACACCTAGTTACTAACCTCGCTTTAGTCCATTTATCCAATCAGCAAGGGCTTTTTCAGGACAAACTCTGATGTGACAAAGCTGTTGGTCCTTATCTTGTATCTTAGGAAAACCTCCCAGCTCTCTGCAACAATGTAAACTCTCTTTTATTTGTCTCTCTTATTAGTTCATTCTCAGCTTTTTGAAGCCATCAAATATTCTCAATCATGAGAACCTCTATTTCTAATTCTGTTACATGACTGTTCTGTGGCCTTTATTTAACTGTCTAATCTATCAAGCTATGGCCTCAATTTCAACTTGTATCTGTCAGGACCACCATTGTGTATCTCCCTTTCCAATGTTCTTTCTCTGGTATGTGACAATTTTCTGTTGCAAAAGCCATTTCCACTCCTACTGTCAGTGTTGCACTGCATTTTCATACTTTCCACTCTTTCATCATGTCCATGGACCTTTCTTCTTGGTACTCATCCCAAACCCTCAAACATTATTAACTTAGCCATATCTTTTCAAGCATGTTCCACAATTTATGAAGAAAAGCCAAAGATCTGTGGTTGCTGGAAATCTGAAACAAAAACAAAGTTGCTGGAGAAGGTCAGCAGGTCCTGCAGCATCTGTGAAGGAAAAGACAGAGTTGATGCTTCAGGTCCGGTGACCCTTCCTCAGAACTGATGGGATTAGTAGCAATAATGTGAGTGATCAGGAAACACCGATCGAGCCATCACACTCATTTGCCAGTTGATCAGGTGGCCGATATAATGGAGCCATTTTGGTAAATAAAGAAATGCAATAAATTTTGGCAGTTCTGAAGAAGGGCCATTGGACCGAAACTTTAACTCTGCTTTTTCTCCACAGATAAAAACTGAAAGAACTGTGGATGCTGTAAATCAGGAACAAAAACAAAGTTGCTGGATACATGGTGCTCCCATGTATCGACTGCCCTTGTCCTTCTAGACGGAAGTGTTGTGGCTTTAGAAGGTGCTGCCTGAGGATCTTTGGTGACTTTCTGCAGTGCATCTTACAGATAGTACACACTGCTGCTACTGTTGGCAGCGGAGGGAGTGAATATTTGTGAATGTGGTGTCAATCAAACAGGCTGCTTTGCCCTGAATGTTGTCAAACTTCTTGTGTGTTGTTGGAGCTGCAGCCATCCAAGTGGGAAGTGGGAAGTTTTCCATCACACTCCTGACTTGTGCCTTGTGGATGATGGACAGGCTTTGGGGAGTCAGGCGGTGAGTTACTTGCTGCAATATTCCTAGCTTCTGGCCTGCTCTTGTAGCCACTTTGATTATGTGACAAATCCAATTAGGTTTCTGGTCAATGTTAACCCCCAGGATGTTAATAATGGGATATTCAGTAATAGTCACACCATTGAATGTCAAGGGGTAATGCTTAGATTGCCTCTCATTGGTGATGGTCATTACCTGGCATTTGTGTAGCTTGAATGTTACATGCTGCATGTGAGCCTAATTTTGGATTTTGTCCAGATCTTGTTGCATTTGAACATGACAGTATATGATATGAGGCTTATACAAGGCTCTGGTTAGACCTCAGCAAGAATGCTGCGCACAGTTCTGAGTGCCACACTGCAGAAAAGATGTGAATGGATTGGTCAGCGTGTAGAAGAGATTTATGAAAATGGTTCCAGGGATGAGCCAATGAGGAAAGTTTGGAGAAGTTGGGACTGTTTTCCTTTGAAGGGAAAAGTCTAAGAAAAGATTTGATTGAAATTCTCAACATCACATGGAGTCTGGACAGAGTGGATAGTGCGAAACTGTTCCTACTCCTTCATAGCTCAAGAACCAAATGGCACAGTTTTAGAGATAGTAGGAACTGCAGATGCTGGAGAATCCGAGACAACAAGGTGCAGAGCTGGATGAACACAGCAGGCCAAGCAGCATCATAGGAGCCTTTCTGCTGCTTGGCCTGCTGTGTTCATCCAGCTCTGCACCTTGTTGGCACAGTTCTAAACTGCTTTGCAACAGAAACAAATATGAGTGACAAAAATGGTCATCTTCTTCATTAAAACAATTCTTTGGTTCATAATATGAAGAGGTTTGCATCATGACCTTTGGTAACAGGATCACTTACCTTTTTCTTGGGCCCACTATTTTGATTGTGTCAGGTGGAATTCCAAAAGCTTCTGAAAACCTGCCAGGAAAGAAAGTTCAGGAACCTTGGGGAAGCTGGTGAGGAATTCTGCAACATTCTGACAGGTGCATTTTAAATGTTTTGACAATTTCAATATCATTTTTAAATGCTATAGCATAGGTTGGATCAAATTGTTAGACAAGTGAGTAGTGATTGCTCATGGGACCCTGTCTTGCACAGATAAGTTATACCATTGCATTGATCAGCATTGTTAAAGTGTTGAGAAGCATAGACTACATTTCTGATTGGGAAAAAATAAGTAAATATACTTCTTTGGGAACTCTAATGTCATGACCTGAAGTGATTTAAATGTTCTTTGTGCTTTCAATTTTAAAATAAAACCATCTTAAGTTTCCACTTAAAAAAATCAGAACCACCTCGTGGACTCTTGTCATTGGGATGCAATCCAGTGCAACCGAGAAAAAACATGGCCATATAATTTTCCAGTTCTAATAGGCCCCAGTTTTGGAGTTGTAGTGTTTGTTGTGACAGTTGAGTCCATTATGAAAGCTTCCTTGAGTTTTACAAAATAGAGAACTATTTAGAGCAGCAGGGGCTGTACACACAGTTTTGAGAGTTTAGAAAGATTGTTAAAGGATTATCCTGAATAAGTGTTTGTTTGTGATTACAAGTTAATAACCACTGAGAGGGTTTAGGTTTCTTTCATTGGGTCTGGAGATAATTAGAATTATAGAGTCATACAACAGGGAAACAGACCACCTAGTCTGTGCTGACCAGACATCCCAATCTGACCTAATCCCATTTGCCAGCATTTGACGTACATCCCTCTAAACCCTTCCTATTCACATATCCATCCAGATGCCTTGTAAATGCTGTAATTGTACCAGCCTCCACCACTTCCTCTGGCCGCTCATTCCATACATACACCACCCTCTGTGTGAAAAGGTTGCCCCTTTGGTCGTTTTAAGTCTTTCCCCTCTCACCTTAAACCTCTGCCCTCTAGCTTTGGACTCCCCAGCCGTGGGATAGACCTTGGCTACTGACCCTATCCATGCCCCTCATGATTTTATAAACCTCTAAAAGGTTTCCCCTAAGTCTCGGAACATGGGACTAGGATATCACAGCTATTACAGAAATGTGGCTCAAGGATGCACAGGACTGGCAGCTTCATGTTCTGGGAGATAGATGCTATGGGAAGGATAGAAAGGGGGGAAAGAGAGGAAGGGAGTGATGTTTTCGGTCAGAAAGAACATCATGGCTGTACTTAGGGAGGGTATTCCTGGGAGATTATTCAGTGAATTTAAATGGGTGGAACTTAAAAATAAGAAAGGAATGATCACTTGTTGGGATTACATTGGAGGTTCCCCAATAGTCAGCTGGAAATTGAGAAGCATGTATGTAGGGAGATCTAAGATATCTGTAAGGAAAACAGGGTTGTAATAGTAAAGGATTTTAACTTTCCAAACATAGATTGGGACTTTTAAGGGCTTGGATGGGAAGGAATTTGCTAAGTGTACACGAGAAAACTTTCTTATTCAATATGTGGATGTACCTATTAGAGAAAGAGCAAAACATGACCTCTGTTGGGAAACAAGGCAGGACAAATGACTGAGGTGTCAGTGGGGGAGCACTTTGGGGCCAGTGATCATCATTTTATTAGCTTTAAAGTAGTTATGGAAAAGGATTGAACTGAACATTAAGTTAAAGTTCTAAATTGGAGTAATGCCAATTTTGACAGTATTAGACAGGAACTTTCAAAGGTTAGTTGGGTGTTGCTATTCCCAGGAAAGGGATGGTTGGGAAGTGGGAGGCCTTTAAAAATGAGATAACGAGAGTCTAGAGACAGTATGTTTCTGTTAGTGTGAAGGGGAGGGCTGATAGGTGTAGGGAATGCTGGATGACTAGAGAAATTGAGGCTCTGGTCAAGAAAATGAAGGAAGCATATATCAAGTATAGACAAATTTGATTTTTTTGATTGGATTTGGTTTGATTTATTGTAGCCACATGTACCTAAGTACAGTGAAAAGCTTTGTTTTGCGAACAGTACAGGCAGATCATAGCAAACAAGGACATACAGATCATAGAGTGCTTAGAGTGCGGCACACAAGTTACACTGCACAGGAGATGCTCAAAGCAACATCAACATTATCTGAAGTTAGAGAGTCCATTCAGCAGTCTAATTATGGCAGGGAAGAAGCTGTTCTTGAACCTATTGGTTCATGTGTTCAAGCTTCTGTATCTTCTGCCTGATGGAAGAGGTTGTCGGAGAGAATTATCGGGGTGGGAGGGCTCTTTGATGATGTTGGCAGCCTTTCTGCGGCAACGAGAAGTGTAAATGGAGCCCATGGACGGGAGGTTGGTTTCTGTGATGGACTGGGCTGTGCACACCACCTTCTGTAGTTTCTTACAGTCCTGGGCAGAGCAGTTGCCATACCAGGCCGTTATGCACCCGGAAAGAATGCTTTCTAAGCTGCCTCTATAAAAATTGATGAGGGTCCTATAGACATTTCAAATTTCTTGAGCTGCCTGAGGAAGAAGAGGCATTGTTGTGCCTTCTTGACTGTTGTGTGGTAAGTCCAGGACAGATTGTCAGTTATTGTCTCTCCTAGGAACTCGACGTTCTCCATTCTCTCAACCTTAGTTCCATTGATGTAGATGGGGGCATGTTCTCCTCCTTTCTTCCTGAAGTCAATGACCAAATCTTTAGTTTTGCTGACATTGAGAGAGAGTTTGTTATCATTGCACCACGACACCAAGCTCTCTACCTCCTTTCTGTATTCTGACTCATTGTTGTTTAATATCGGTCCTACTATGATGGTGTCATCAGCAAACTTACAGATGGCGTTTATTCAGAGTTTGGCAACTCATTTGTGGGTGTACAGTGGGGGGCTGATAACACATTCCTGGTGGGCTCCAGTGTTGTGTGTTATTGTGGAGGAGGTGCAGTTACCTATCCTCACTGATTGTGGTCTGTGGGTCAGAAAGCTGAGGATCCAATTGCAGAGGCTGGAGCCGAGACCAAGGTGACACAGTTTTGAGATCAGTCTGGAGGGGATAATGGTGTTGAAGGTGGAGCTATAGTCAATGAGCAGGAGCCTGATGTAGGTGTCCTTGCTGTCTGGATGTTCCAGGGATGAGGGCTAGGGAAATGACAACTGCTGTGGACATGTTACATTGGTAGGTAAATTGTAGAGGATCAAGGCAGGTTGGGAGACTGGAATTGATGTGGGCCGTGACCAGCCTCTCCAAGCACTTCATGTTTAAGGAGGTCAGAGCCACTAGGTGGTAGTCATTAAGACATGTTGCATGTGCTTTCTTTGGTACAGGGATGCTGGTGTCTCCTTGAAGCAGGTGGGGAGTTTGGCTTGTAGAAAGGAGAGATTGAAGATGTTGGTGAATACCTCCACCAGTTGGTCCGCAGTGGATCCAAGTGCTCAGCCAGGTACTCTGTACGGGCCCGTCGCTTTCCTTGGGTTGACTCCCAGGATTGAGTGAATCCCTAGAAGAGTATAAGGACATTAGCAGTATACTTAAGATGGAAATCAGGAGGGCAAAAAGAGGGCATGAGATACCTTTGGCAAAAAGAGTTAAGGAGAGTCCAAAGAGATTCTGTAAATATATTGAGGGCAAAAGAGTAACTAGGGAGAGAATAGGGCCCCTTAAATTTCAATGTGGCTGTCTATGTGTGGAAATATGTGAGATACTAATTGAATATTTGTGTCAGTATTTGTGTTGAAGCTAGGGAACTTGGAGAAATAAATAATAATGTCTTGAAAAGAATTCATATTACAGAAGAGTAGGTGCTGGATATCTTAAAATGCATAAAGGTAGATAAATTTCTGGTACCTGTTGGTTGTGACCCAAAACTTTGTGGGAAGGTAGGGAAGAGTTTGCTGGGCCTCTTGCTGAGATATTTGTACCATCGATAGCCACAAGTGAGATACCAGAAGACTGAAGCTTGGCTAATATGGTGCCATTATTTAAGAAAGGCTGCAAAGAAAATCCAGCCCATGAGCTTTACATCAGTGGAGGGTGAGTTGTTGGAGAGGATTCTGAGGGACAGGATTTACATACATGTGGAAAGACAAGGACTGATTAGGGATAGGCAGCATGGATCTGTGCATGGGAAATCATGTACAAAACTGTAGGAAGGATGTTGTTAAACTTGAGAGGGTGTATAAAAGATTTACAAGGATGTTGCCAGGACTGGAGGGTTTGAGCTACAGGGAGAGGATGAATAGGGTGGTGCTTTTTTCAGTTATCTGTATTTTGTAAAAAAAAACTTAACCTGGCTTTCTAATCAAGCTGCTCAAGGATGTTATTACACACATCTGGAGCAGGAGGCACTTAAACCCTGACCTCCTGGAGCAGGGGTAGGGATACTATCACTGCACCACAAGAGGGCTCTGCAACTATCTGAAATGAGTCATTTATATAAACCATCTGTGTGAATTGAAATGACTCCACAGAGGCTGGTATCTCGGCACCAAGTCACCCTTTATTTACAAGTGGAGAGTCCTTGACACTGATCCAGCTTCCTCAAAGCCAAATCTCAGAATGAACAGACCCTCTGACACTCCTGTTTATACCTGTCAGCTAGGACTCCCTGATTGGACCAGATTAACAGCCCCAATCAGGTAACTTATATTCTATGAGGTCCACCTGGCTAACCTGATCGTAATCACTACATCCCTCCCACTCTGAGTCTGAGGACATTGGCTGGTGATTTTTTGTAGTTGCTCCTGGGGTGTTTTAGCACCGGGTCAGTTTCCTCCAACCCTGCCTCTGATATGGATAGTGTGTAATGTCCAGTAGCTCACCTCTTGCACCCAGAGCATCTCGGAGGAAATTAATTCTCCTCTTCAGGCAGTAAAGGCATTAGGGTGGTGACATCTACAGTGCCCATCTCAGATTCTGAGGTGTCTTCAATGGTTAATGGAGTCACAGCTTCTGGAACAGTTGGAAAGGCAGTCGAGGAAATGGGCACGTTTTGCTCCTGCACTGTTTGTAAATTTGCAGTTTTCATACAGTCCACATGCTTGTTCAGGACTGTCGCACCTGCCTGAACTTTGTACGTCACAAAACCTAACCAACTATGCGCTTTCCAATGCAGGGCCATTCCTGTGGTTCTTACACTAAATGTCACCCCTGAAGCAAACTGCCATTCTCACTTAGCAGGGTCTTGTATCTGGCATTGGCGTTCCTGGTGCCATTTCACCCTTTTTCCACATCCCCCCAAGCCAGGTCCAGGAAGATCAGATTTAACCTCAATACTAAGTGGTGGGGAGTCTTCTCCCCATTAGCAACTCTGCTGGAGCTATCCCTGTATTTGCATGAGGGGTGGTCCTATAATTAAACAGGAACCAGGACAGTTTGGTACCTAGTGAAGCTGTAGATGTTTTGTTAAGCCTGTCTTCAAAGTTTGGACTGCACTTTCTGCCAGGTCATTGGATGAGGGATGGTATTGAGCTGTCCTTCTATGACGAATGCCATTCGACTTTGGGAAATACTCAAATTCCCTGCTGGTAAATGAAGGCCCATTTTCTGTGACCAACACTTCTGGGAGTCCATGTATTACAAGAGATGTGCGTAGCTTTTCTATTATCGTCGCCGTGTTCCATGAATGAAATCTATACATATCCAACCTCTTTGAGGGGTGTCCACAAGGACTAAGAACATCAAGAACATGAAAGGACCTGCATAGTCAATGTGTAACTGAGCCCAGGGTCTACCCGGCCATTCCCACGATTGCAAGGGAGCTGCTGGTGGTAATTTTTGTCCTTGCTGGCACTCTAGGCGCTGCCCCCCCAACGCGGCTATCTCTGCATCCAATCCTGGCCGCCAGACATAACTTCTCGCCAACATCTTCATTTTGGAAACCCCTGGATAACCCAGGTGGAGTTCAGCCAATATCAGCCATTGCTCAGGATGATCACTCCTTCACCCCAGAATAAAATGCTGCCCTCTACAGTGATCCGGTCTCTCTGGGCCCAGAAAGGTTTCAGTTCTGATTGTGATGGCCCTTCTGTTTCCACCAACACCACCAGCTGTTGCAGTTTTGCCAGAACGGGATCTTTCTATGTCCACAGTCTGATATTGTTGGCTGTGACTGGAAGCAGAAAATTTAAAACCATTACGGACTGTTCCAATGGCAGTACCCCCGGTGGTGTATCTGCCAGTGGGGAAACAGGTCAATGCATCCACATTTGCGACTTGGCCCACCCTGATGGTGTTCCAACTTGTAATTACACTCACTTAGAATTAGAGCCCACCACTGAATTCGACCTGAAACTATGGGCAGCACTGCCTTGTCCTCTTTAAGTAGACCCAACGGGTGGTTGTCGTCCGTTATTATTACAAATTTATGTCAGTAAAGGTATTCATGAAACTTCCTGACTCCAAATATGTTCACCAAACTTTCCTTCTCCATCTGAGCATATTTACACTCTGCATTAGTCAAAGTCCTGGATATGTACGCTATTGGACATTCCTCTCCATGAGCTAATGCTACCCTGCTGCTGTACAGGGACACATCACAAGTCTCTGTAAGGTGGGGCAAAAATCCCCATCAGTTGTTGGATATACGCTGGACGTAAAAACCCTCTGAAGGCAGAAGTTGTGGGAATTACATCATATTGGATTAAAGTCACTGGGATGACAGAAACCATGGGCTGCAACTGAGCCAGGAAGAGGCTGGCTGGGACAGACTGAGAAATATACAAACCCAGGGGCAGATGTCCGGGATAGGGGTTAGCTAACTGAACCCCCCATTCATGCCTCAGCTAAAACAATGTGAGCCAGTCTATAGGAAATAAACAGCCTCAACAATTTCAGACCCTTTGGATCCTACACAGGTATAAACACATTCACATCTAATCAGTGCTCAGGCACAAAGTTACTGAACATTCCACACCATTGTGCTACATGCAAACCTGTTTCACCTTGGATGGTTAAAAATAACCTTCTCACCACTATGCGAACTAAACAGATACCCATCCAAGGGAAATGCTGGATATTCCAAACCCATCAAAACCATTCACCTCAATCAAAAAACCATTCACACCTATAGCAGTGCTCAGGAAGCCCATTCAGCCCTGAGAGGAGGAATGATAGCTCAACAGATTTGGGAGTTGATAATGGAGCACACAGACTGTACAATTGATCTAGGAGAGAAAGAGAGAGCCATCCATGCATCTATCAACAGAAGAAGGATACCAGACAGCTACTCTTCCTGAGAACTATCTGCACAGCTCTCTCCCTGAAACCTACCAACACAGGGCTGTCCTGTACCAGGGGAACCAACGGCAACCGACAACGACCAGCAGATCGATGCCCTCCGAAAACCACTGACATGACTGACAAGGCCTCAGACACATCCTGAGGTGAAAACTGGCTCATAAAACCACCACAAAGTAAGAAAACCCAAGTTCTCAAACCAGACTGAACAGTGTCCGAAGTCTTCAGTGAAGCATCGGCTACAGCAAGTGGAAACAGCCAGCTGTATTTCAAAATCGTCTATATCCCCCGTGGTGAGCCAATTTCCTCAAGATCCAAAGTATCCAACCTCACTAGCAGGGTGGGGAAAGTGGGCTGGTGACAGTGAGGGGCGCCCCAAGGTCAGGAAATCTGATTAAAATGTCTGTGTTTGAAACTACTGTTTAGTTCCTAATAGTAGTTAGCCTGTGTTAGGTTAATAACTGATAGTGTCAGTTTCACTGTTTTGAATTTGCCTTTTTAACTCCTGTATTTTTGTTCACCTTTGTTTTATTTCTCTGTGTATTACTTTTGCCTTTTTAAAATTTCACCTTTGCATTTAATAAACGCAGAGATTCTTTGCCCTGAAACACCTGTCTACTGCCTTCTTCACTTCACATTCCTGAATTAAGTCCAGTGCCTGGAACTAGGGATCTGGGGGTGATTTGAACCACCTAAAAATCAGCAGATTACTGATCGCAACCCAGAATCCCTACAATACCACATCTCACTGGGATCAAAGCGTGCCAACACCTTAGAGGAAAATAGCTGTTTCTTCACTTCCCTGAAGGTTATGGCTTGGCTACATGACCATTACCAAGGCCAACCCTTTTTAAACAGTTGATGCAAAGGTGCCGAATGGAGGCCAGGTTATGTATGAAATTTCTGTAAAAACCTTAGCTCCGGTACAGATATGGGAGCTGGGGCACCTTTGATTGCCCTCACTTTATTTTCCAACATGTACAACGCAGCCTTGTTGACTCTGTAGCCTAAGTAGGTCACTTGAGGTGCCTGAAGAACACATTTATCCCTTCTAAGGCATATGTTTGCCTAGGAGAAATATCTAAGGACTATGTCCAACTTCTCTAAGTGCTGCTTATTGGTCTTCCCTGTTATTAGCATGTCATCCAGATACATGGCAACCTAGGATAGACCATTGTCCACTGAACAATAGTACAGGCTGACAAAACCCCAAATGGCAGTCTCTGGTACAAACCCTTATGGGTAGCATACTCTGGGAATCCTCATTTAACTGCAATTGTGAGTACACATGGCTCATGTCCAGCATCGTGAAGAATAGCTCCCCCCTGCCAGCTTTGTGTATAAATCCTCTATGTGAGGGACTGGGTATTAATCCAGCTGTGAAAAGCAGTTTACCCTTTGTTTAAAACCCCCCCAAAGGCAAACCGACCCATTGGGCTTCACAATTGGTACAACTGGTGCTGCCCATTTCACAAACTGGACTGGTTTGATGGTTCCTGCACTTTCCGGCCTCCTGATGTCTGACTCTACTTTTAAGGCAAATGGCAGTGGGTGGGTCTTGCAGAATCATTGAATTGCTTCCTGGTCAACATGCAAGGTGGCCTTGTCTCTTTTGATAGTCCCTAGACCTTCCTGAAAATATTCCAGGTATTTAATTAGGACTTCGCTCAGGCAGCCATTTTCTAATTGAAATATGTTGAGTCAATCAAGGTGAATCTTTCTCAACCAACTCTGCCCCATCAAGCTTGGGCCTGAGCCTTTTACTACAATCAGTGGTAACCGAGCCAGCTGCTTCTCATAAGAGACCGGAACTGAAGTTGTATCCTTAATCTGTAAAGGATCCCCCCTATTGGTTCTCAGTTTAGCCGAGGTCTTACACAAACTTAAGGGTTGGAATCCAGAGGGAATTTTCTGAAAGAATAGTTCTGCGATGACTTAAACAGCTGCACCGGTATCAACCTCCATTCGAACTGACTGACCATTTAACCAGATGTTTATTTTGATTGGTTCTGATTTGGATGTTGCTAAGCAATGTAACTGTTCTAAACCAGATGTAGGTGGACTTTCCAGGATATGTGCTCTCCTGAATACCAGCCTATGAATTCCCTTGCTCAATTTAGGTCTAGTGGGACAGTCTTGCAGTCTCAAGTTCACTAACCGGCAACAACTGCAGTGGCTTGCCAGCCCGATTCTGAAGAATATTTTAACCGTTTGGCTGAGGCTTGGCTTTGTTTCGGGGTTTTGCTAAGGGCTGACCTAGAGTGGCTTTATTCAGGATATGTCCAGAGTGAGGCTGTGGAATTGCCTTCACGCAAGTGGTGTTTCCTAAGCTCAGTCAGACTGGCGAGGATGTCCACCTCTATCGGGATACCCTGCAACTCATATGCTCTGCTTGCCGTGTTTTCCAATGATAAAGCCAGTTGTAGTGCCTGCTTGAAGTCCAGTTGGTCTTCAGCTGGTTGACGCTTTTGCACGGTTATATCATTAATCCTACATACCGAATGGTCTTTCAGCATCTCATTAAGGGTTAAACCAAAGTTACGTGCATCTGCCAGTCATCTTAACCTTGTCAAAAATCCCGATATGGATTCCCCGGTTCTCAAATTACCGAGTAAAGCTATAGCAGCTCAGAATTAGAGGAGGCTTGGAGTCAAAATATTCTTTAGATAAATCCATCCACTCTTCAAAGGTTTGAATATCTGGTACCTCAGGGAAAGTTAGGCCTTAATAACTGAAAAAACTGCAGGCCCACAAGCTATCAGGAGAATTACTCAGTGCTTTTCATCTGCCCCAATGTCATTTGCCCAGGAAAAATAAAACATTCTTTCTACGTACTAAGCCCAGTCTTCGTCGGCAGGATTGAATGAGTCAAGCTTCCTAAACAATAGCGTGATGCCAGAAATACTTACCCCAACTCAAAGACAACTGTTGCATGCAATTTTCTTCAAGAGCGTGCTTTTCTTTTGTTGCCACTGAAATGACTCCCTAGAGGCAGTATCCTGTCACCAAGTCATCCTTCATTTATACATGGAAAATCTTTGACACTGATCCAGCTTCCTCAGAGCTGGCTCACAGAGAGAACAGAACCCCTGACACTCCTGTTTCTATCTGTCAGCTAGGGCTCCTCAATTGGACCAGCCCCCATCAGGGAACTCATATTCTATGAGGTCGGCCTGGCTGACCTCGTTACAATCAATACATCAATTGTCAGCTTGGTTGGTCAGCTAACACTGTTGCAGCATTTCATCCAATTGTCATGATATGCTTCCTTTCAGACAGTCCATTGCTTAAAGAACATTCAGCTGTGGTATTCATGATGTTTACATTTTCACATGTTTCTGAATTTATCATTGGCAAATTCCTTCTTTATTATCTCTCAGTAACATTGCTGGAATACCACATCTAGCCCCTATCCATTTTTCTATGATGTTGCCTCTTTTAATTCTTTGGTCTTTACTCTGTCCTACTGTTGAATGAATAAACCTGGTCACCAGGTCTACAAAATGAAGAATGGTCTGAGTTCTATCTTTGCCCCCTTAAATTTAGATCCATGGCAACTACTTTGTTAAAGTTCCAACAGAATCCTTGAACTAGGACAAGTTTCTATCCTTCATTGCTTATGTTACAGAATTCACATTTCTCACTGATTTCTACTCTTTGTTTGTATGCAGTTCATCACCACAGCTATGTATTTTAACAGGACTTTGACCAATATGCAAGTAAGCTGTCTGCATAACATTCAGACAATTTGTTTTCCACTATGATTCTTATCTCTTGATGTCATTAAGTCTTGTCTAACACTCTGATAAGTGACATCACATTTTTTTAAGGGAATAAATTAATGTCCTGACTGGGTAAACTGCAGATCAACTGACTTCCCAAAAATAATTGCCTTATCACGCTTCATGTCAAGTTTCATTTGTGCCTTTTTTGTGGAAGGTTTACTCTGGCAAAGTTACAACTGGCATTCGAATTCTGTTTGTGAAAGCACAGATTGAATGTTTTGAATCAACATATGGTTATTGCCAGACATTGGAGTATGTCTCTAGCACACTGAAATGTAAGAAAGAAATTCCTAGAATTATGTGTTGTACAATACAGAGATGACAAATTTTAGGCAGAATAATATTTAGGCATGGCTTGCCCAGCCTTAGTAACCCTCTTCTTGAAACATATTTCCTCAGCAATTCTTTTCTAATCTTCAAAACTCCTCTAGAAACCTTTCTCTACATCTGCAACTTATGTCTCTTCTCAAGTTTCTTCACTCAGTAACTCACACTCCACTTAGAAACACTATGAGATATTCATCTTCTTGGTGATTTCTCCATACACTGTTAATATGTGTACATTAAGGGATAAAGCATAGTAAGTTTACAGGCAACAGAATATAGTATTTCTTAATACACTATAACTTCCATGTTTCATTTGCAAATTGGATGCCTTCCAGTCATCAGTGCATTCAACTTTGCAATCTAAAGTGTAAAATAAAAATTTACTGTAAAATTGGAGAGAGTTCTTTGTGGTGAGCAAACAGGGTGGTCAACAAAATCTACTTCAATACCTTTTGAAAAAAGAATGGAATATCCATGGAATAGAAAAATGAGGCAGTACTGTGGCTCAGTGGTTAGCACTACTGCCTCAGAGTGCCAGGGAGCCAGGTTCAATTCCACCCTTAGGCTGTGGGGAATTGGTGCATTCTCCCCGTGTCTGTGTGGGTTTCCTCCCATAGCTGAAAGGTGTGCAAGTCAGGTGGATTGGCCATGCTAAATTGCCTGTAGTTTCAAGTTGGGTTAACTATGAGAAATGTAGGGTTATGGGGATGGGATGGTCTTCAGAGGGTCCATGTGGACTTGATGGGCTGAATGGCCTGCCTCCATGCTGTAGGGATTCTATGACCCCAGAGCCACATACTTTGTTTACCAAGTTGAGCATCTTTATATCATGCTTATCCACAGCAAAGGATACAGAGAAGTTAGAACTGTGCTATTCAGTTGAAGTTTGGGACATAACTGAACAGTTCCTCTGAATGATAAAACGATGCATTTACGAATGGTGTTGAGGCATTGATTAACCATGATTAAATTGATGTTCAATAAGAATTGAGGAGTTGAATGGCCTACTCCTATCCCCACATTGTTGGGGTCCCAAGCACACTTAAAGAAATCAGTTTTGGGAAACAGCTCAGGAATGTATGTATTGCTATCTCCTATAACTTGATGTCACTGCTTTTCCGACATTTCTTTTTCATGCTGTGCTCGGGGGAAACTATCAGGAAGCCGCCTCTGATTCTCAGCGAGGTGGATTCAGGCCAGAAGAACAAAAAAAATGCAGAATCCACTCTAGTCCAAAGCAGGACTTTGTGCAAACACATTCTTAGATGGGATTTATGACATACCACCTATTCCCTCTGCCTGCTGAGGGGAGGTGAAATACTTTAACATAGTGGAATGTTGATGCACACTACAATTAGATCCGCAATTTGGAAGGTAAAGCATTCCTCTGCAATTTTTTAAATAAGGCAATTGCTTAGTATTTTACTGGCTCTTAAAAAATGGCATTTTACATACATTTATCAATGTTATTTTGCATTTAAAATTACAAACAGACCTTAAACATGGTGGAGATGGTTGGGAGGAAGGGGGTGATCAGTTAAGCATAACTGAAAGTGGATACATTCCAAATTTGTCTTTGGTCTCGTGATGCTTAATGTTTATATTCAGTTCGCACAGAGGCTTTGAAGCTTTATGCCAATAACTGCTCAGAAATGAAAAATGTTACCTTTGAGAAATATCTGCTAATTCATCTATTTCCTGAGATTTACATCAGGGAACTTCAATATTTTAAGCAGAAACACAGTTTAGTTAGAACCACCAGGCAATAATGAACAGCACAGTGTGAGAATGTCAGAGGTTTTCACTACGCCAGCTCTTGTCCAAATAAAGGATGAAGCAAGGTACTAAAGCAATTACCAACTCGCACAATAAAAACTTGGAATGGTCCTCACACTTTGGGAGCAATTGCTGACTGGGTGAAAATTACTCCCAAATATTGCACTATTTTAGGAGGTTACTTCCACTTAGATTTCTGCTTGAACTCACTTGCATATTGCCAAACACAAAATTGGCCATGCACCAGTGCAATCAGACAGTATCCTACACCACAATGACATGATTTTTCGGTGCCAATAGCTAAAGAAATGTCAACATTCATCTCCATTGCTTTTCTGAAACCGAATTCAAATATGTAGAAAAATGTGGCAATCCAACGTTGCTGTCCATGCTTCTATGCTTCTCTATTATGTGCATTACTGGGGTCATCACAGATAACAGCAAATTAGAAATTGGTGAACTGATCAGCCAATTTTCACTAATTAGTCTCCATATAAAGAAACTTGAAAAGTTACCTTGTGTTGAATGAGATGTAACTGACTTTTTAAGAGTAACTTATCTCCTGTCTCCCCGAAGCCTGTCTATCATCCATAAGGTACAAGTCAGGAGTGTGATGGAATACTCCCCACTTGCCTGGATGAGTGCAGCCCCAACAAGAAGCTTGACACCATCCAGGACAAAGCAGCCCGCTTGATTGGCACCACATCCACAAGCATCTACTTCCTCCATCATCGATGCTCAGTAGCAACAGTGTGTACTATCTACAAGATGCGCTGCAGCATTTCACCAATGTTTCACCATTTCACCAGACAGCACCTTCCAAACCCATGACCACTCCCATCTAGAAGGACAAGGGCAGCAGACATATGGGAACACAACACCTCCAAGTTCCCCTCCAAGCCATTCACCATCTGGACTTGGAAATATATCACCGTTCCTTCACTGTCACTGGGTCAAAATCCTGGAATTCCCTCCCTAATGGCATTGTGGGTCAACTCACAGCAAGTGGACTGCAGCGGTTCAAGAAGGCAGCTCACCACCACCTTCTCAAGGGCAACTAGGGATGGGCAAGAAATGCTGGCCTGCCAGTGATGCCCACATCTCACAAATGAAAGAAAAAATGCATAATAATGTCATAAATAAAAAGTTTTTAAGGTTAATTTATAATACTTAAGTTTTATTTTTAATCCCATGTGTATCTGTCAATCATTTCAATTGTTTTAAAAGTTAATTATTCGTGAAGGATAATCGGTGCATTTTACTTCATAATGTGCTGACTGTGAGAATACTTCATTGTGATTACTTGCTTACAATACCACTGCTCATTGAAGCCTGTAGTTTTCCATGATTTTGTAATAGATTCAAATTGATGCAGGAAATGAGAAATATGTGTCACACAGATCACTGTACTGTTATGAGCAGCTTTGTTTGAGGCTAGAGTATTACCTCTTGGTTGCTAACCACAAAATCCAGCACAATGACCAGGATTTTGCACCCTGCGCACTACGTTTTGGGGCAGACATCTTCAGGAGGTGATTACTCCTCCACTGACACCAGTGAGCAAGCTTGTTGGATCAAGCAACATCAGATTGGTTTTGTCTGGTGAGCTTCTTGTCCAATCAGAGCTCTGAAATCCTACCTTGCCTGATGCTGCCACCAATCAGAGGCTGGAAACCTCAAGAAACTGAAATTATTACTGGAAACACAAGCTGTGTGTTTGTGAAGAGCTGCACTAATGAGCTACAAAGAATTGCTCAAGGGCATTTTGCAAGATGATGCTCACAGGAAGGTGGGGTTGATTGTGGTTGGAGGCAGGGCAGGAGGCTGGACTTCAGTGGTCACTCTTGTCACCTCCAATTGCTCCCACATTGGGGCAAATGGAAATCTCTCCCAAACAGATCACACTGGCTTCTCTGTTGAGAAAGCAGCCATGGGGTTATAGATTCATAGAGTCATAGCATGGTTATTAAGTTTGTGGATGACATCAAAATTGGTGGTATAGTGGACAGTGAAGAAGATTATCTAAGATTACAAAGAGATCTTGATCAGTTGGGCCAACAGGTTGATGAATGTCAGATAGTGTCTACTTTGCATTTTGGTAAAACAAACAAGGACAGGATTTATACAATTAATGGTAGGGCCCTGGGTAGTGTTGTAGAACAGAGAGACCTATGCGTTTGGGTGCCTAATTCCTTGAAAGTTGCACCACAAGTAGAACAGGGTGGTTAAGAAGGTGTTTAACACACTTGCCTTCATTGCTCAGACCTTTGAGTATAGGAACTGAGACATCCCATTGAGGTTCTACAGTACATTGGTGAGGCCTTTTCTGGAGTATTGTGACCAGTTCTGGTTGCCCTGCTATAGGAAGGATATTATTAAATTGGAGAAGATTCAGAAAACATTTACCAGGATGTTGCAGGGAATGGAAAGTTTGATTTAAAAAATAGGTTGGATAGGCTGGGACTTTTTTTACTGGAGCTTAGGAGGTTGAGAGTGAGCTTATAGAGGTTTATAAAATGATGAGGGGCATGTATAAGGTGAATAGCAAGGGTCTTGGGGGAATTCAAAACTTGGGGGGATATTTTGAAGGTGAGAGGAGAAAGTTTTAAAAAAGACATGAGGGTCAACATTTTTACACAGAGAGTGGTTAGTGTTTGGAATGAACTGCCAGAGGATTTGGTGGAGCAGCACAGTTACAATGTTTAAAAGACATTTGGATAAGTACATGACTAGTAAAAATTTGGAGGGATATGGGCCAAATGCAGGCAAGTGGGACTAGTTTAATTAGAAACATGGTCAGTGTGGAATAGTTCAACCATAGGATCTGTTTCCATTTTTTTGACGGACAAGAAGGCAGATACTCAGGCTAATCGCAAGTGGAGACCCTTAAGTAGTCATTAATTGATGACTTAAAGGCATGAATTGATGGTGCATTAGGAAAACCAACTAATCATGTGATTTCCTTCCTGAGGCCGGCCCTCCCAATAATTTGTTCTTGGGATCCACTCGTAGTGCACCTACCTCTGAGGCAGGAGAACTGGGTCCTAGTCCCAGTTGCGCTAGAGGTGTGTAATAACATTTCTGAACAGAGATTGATTGGAAAAGATAATAAAAAGAAAACCAAGGATGTTCTCATTCAATTCAAAACTCAGTTGTTGACAGGAATGAGGTGAATATCTTCCTCGGGCTAGTACACCAATTACTTACTGTTCCTGGCACCGTAATCACCATCTTCAGGGAAGAGAAAATCATACCCAGCTTTTTCTTTTAAAATGCTTGTTATACAAAAAGCTGCCGAGTGATTGTGGTCATTTGGTGTATTTTGGTTAATGCAGCAGAAAATTCTTTATCACAAAACTTAGTAATATTTATTAGAGTGACCAGTTTACCATCTGTGAACAATCTCCCTTTAGTTAACTCAAAATGAATTTTAAAAAGTGGAGACCTTTTTGCTGGGGAAGTTGGTCCACTGTAGTAACTTTGTTTTTAAATTAAAACACATACCCTAGAACTTTAACAATATATCAGCGTTCATGTTCCCCTGATCCCCACTTGGAAAACCTCCATCACCAAAAATGGTTAAGCTTAAGAAAATTCACAATTACCTAAAAGTGAGTGAAATTTGGAGAAACACACTAAGTAACAAATAATTCAATGTAAAGTAAGGACCTGCTTTGTGATCTGGGCCTACTTCAGCTCTGTTGGTTGATGACATGGTGGCTCAGTGGTTAGCACTGCTGCCTCACAGTGCCAGGGACACAGGCTCGTTTCCACCCTCAGGTGACTGTCTGTGTGGAGTTTGCACATTCTCCTCATGACTGTGTGAGTTTCCTCTGGGTGCTCTGGTTTCTTCCCACAGTCCAAAGATGTACAGATTCAGTGAATCGGCCATGCTAAATTGTCCTGAGGTGTGCAGGCTAGGTAGGTTAGCCATGAGAAGTAGGGGCGTGGGTCTGGGTTGAATGCTCTTTGAAGGGTCATTTTGGACTCGATGGGCTGAATGTCCTGCTTCCACACTGTAGGGATTATTTTCAATTTTTTTTTTGTCTATTCATGGGATGTGGATGTCCCTGGCCAAACCAGCATTTATTTCCTATCCCTAATTCCTGTTGAGAAGATGGTGAGCTGCTTTCTTAAACACTGCAGTCCTTTATTGGAAGCAGCTCAGAGAAAGTTCACTAGGATGATGCCCAGTATACAGGGATTATCTTATGAGCAAAGATTAAACAGCTTTGGACTCTACTGACTGGAATTTAAAAGAATGAGCATTCAGCTTTCTTAAGGGGCTTGCCAGGGTAAATCCTGAGAGATCGTTTTCCCTCGCGTTAGAGTCTAGGGCCAGACGGCATGGTCTCATAATAAAGGGACACCAATTTCAGATGGAGAAGAGGAGGAATTTCTTCTTTCAGAGGATTGTTTGTCTTTAGAGCTCCTTGCCACAAGGAGCTGCGGGGGCAGAGCCTTAGTGAATTTTAAGGCTGAGAAAGATAGATTCTTACCAGTTGGGGAATTCAGGGTTGTGGGGAAAAAGCAGGAAGGTGGATTTGAGGATTGTCGGATTGGCCATGATCCTATTGAATGGCAGAGCAGGGTTGAGAGGTGTCAAACAGGCTACTTCTATTCCTATTTCTTACGGCCAATGCTGTTTGGAAAGGTGTTCCAGGCTCTTGACCCGATACCAGTGAAGGAACAGTGATATAATTAGATTAGGCTCTGGTGAGATCATGCCTGGAGTGGTATTTGTCTATTTTCCCATGAGTTATGTACTTGCTTTAGGTGGGGTGCATTGATAGTTTACTAGTTTCCTTGCATGAAAGGCCTGTAAGTGGAGAGTTTGGGTTGATCTTTGCTGGACTCTGGAAGAATGCCAAGCACTTTATGAATAAAATTGAATCCTTAGTGAGCTTGACAAGATAGAAGTAGAGAAGCTATTTATTCTGGCTAAAGAGTCTTGATCTGGGTCTCAAAGTCTTTGAATAAGGAACTTGTCCTTCAGGACTGAGATAAAGAGAAATTTCTTCATTCAGAAGGTGCAAATCTTTGTCTTGAACAGATGTGACTACTCAATCTTCAGTATTTTCAGGGCAGAGACCAATAAATTGTGGACAAATTTTGAAGTCACATGGCACTTGGCTTCACCTGATGAAGGAGTGGTGCTCCGCAATCAACCTGTTGGACTATAACCTGGTTTCATGTGCCTTCTGACTTTGTCCACCCTAGTCTAACACCGGCACCTCCACATCAATAAATTGTGGGCATTGAGGAATCGAGGGATAAGGGGAGTGAATAGGAAAGTCGAGTTAATGTAGAAGTTCAGGCACGATTTTAAAGAGTAGCAGTGTAAGTTTAAGGTGTGTACAGTCTGTCCCTGCTCCTATTTCCCATCTTGTCTCAAATATCATTCTTTTAATGAAGTACTTTTTAATGTCACAACTCCACTGCCCTTGCCAGTCACCTTCTCAGATTCTGCTGGAAAGGTGTAACATCTTTAACCTAACTCCTGATCCTCAGCACTGCCTTTGAATCCAGTTGTTATCTGATTAGTAATATTGTTCCATACAGATCATAAATACGTTGTTAAAATATGTGGTGACATTCCTGAAATTTAATGTGAAATAGAGCCAAGCACTTACGCTACTTAGAAAAACAAAGTATTGCGGAAGTTGGAAATCAGAAATCAAATCAGAACCTGCAAAAAACCTCAGGAGGTCTGACAGCATCTGTGGAGAGAAAGGAAAGTTAATGTTTCAGGTCCAGTGACCCTTCTTCAGAGCTGTTCCTCAGAGGTTTTTCCAACAATTTCTGATTTTACTTCCGCTACATAATCTGTTTGCTTATCTGCTGCTGAAATATGCAATCTGAACTTTATGACTTTATGTTTATATGTCATTCCCAGGCCAATCTTTAGAGTATGTCTATTTAACACCTACATCAATGACTGCACCAATGGGAATGCAAATGAAACAAAAACCCAACAAGCCCTTCATTAGTCCTCTTGGTTTGGCATGGTCGCTCGGTGGTTAGAACTCTTGCCTCACAGCGCCAGAGACCCAGGTTTGATTCTAGCCTTGGGTGACTGCCCATAAAGAGTTTGCACATTCTCCCTGTGTCTGTGTGAGTTTCCTCTGGGTGCTCCGGTTTCCTCCCACAGTCCAAAGAAATGCAGGTTAGGTGGATTGGCCATGCTAAATTGTGTCTAGTGTCCAGGAATGTGCAGGTTAGATGGATTAGTCATTGGAGATGCACGGTTCGTGGGATAGGGTAGGGAGGTGCATCTGGGTGGAATGCTCTTTGGAGGGCTGGTGTGACTTGATGGGCCAAATGGCCATCTTGCCCAAAAATAACTTTAAAAATTGAATACTGGAATTGGTAAAAATAATATTATTAATTTGACATTTGAAGCACTAGCTAGACGAAGAAGTGGTAATATTTTTATAAAAATGGTGAGAAATCCTTGCAAATATATAACGCTTTTAAGGATGGACTGTTTACCTGGACTGGATAGACATGACAAATATAAGATCAGATCAAATCTTTGACCTGAAAGGTTAGGTAGATTCAAAGGATAAAGGAGAAGCAAACCATTACTGATTTGATTTATTGTTGTCACGTGTACCTAAGTGCAGTGAAAAGTTGTGTTTTGTGAGCAGCACAGGCAGGTCATAGCAAATAAGGACATACAGATCATAGGGTGCTTAGACTGAGTGAGGCACACAGGTTACACTGCACAGGAGGTGCACAAAGCAAGATCAACATTATTTGAAATTAGAGATGTCCATTCAGCAGTCTAATAACAGCAGGGGATACAAGTAATTTAAAGAAACAATGAGGGAGAAAGTTTGGAAAATGAACAAATGGAATTTAAGATACTAAAATTCGAAGTGTGGGTGAAAAGTGAAATTGAAACAGAGAAAATTAGAATAAATTCTTTTGACATGATCAAAATTAGAAATGTATTTCATCAAAGTGAGGTGAGCTAGTGGGAGGCTCAAATTATCATGGCTGTCTCAATAGTTTTATTGTGTATATCGGTGACATTCGCAGACAGATTGTTAAAAGATTGGATTTATTTAATTTTAGCAGTTCACGTTCCAATGGTTTCTGTTTAACAAAATGATTATGTTCTATTTTAATGATGCAGTGGAGATTTTACATCAGGAAGTCAATTTTGATACTTTGTGTGATAGTGCATGGCAGATGACCGCTACTGGCCAGCCTACTCTTTAAAAAAAAACCAAAAGAACTGCGGATGCTGTAAATCAGGAGCAAAAACAAAGTTGCTTGAAAAGCTCAGCAGGTCTGGCAGCATCTGTGGAGGAGAAAACAAAGTTAACGTTTCGGGTCCAGTGACCCTTCCTCAGAACCCTTCCTCAGCCTACTCTTTAATTTCCCTGTGCATATTTCCAGTGACACAATGAACTGAGAGAGGACAGAGTTTTGGGTAAGGAAACCTTTATGGTAAAATTGTGATGAGTCAAATTGTAGGGACCTACCCACTAATTAATGGTAAGCTGAACTTTGAGATAGCGACATATTTACATTCAAATGCTACCTGTCTAAAAAAAATAGAACACACAATGGTGCTGTAAATATGTGAAAAATGTCTTTATTTTTCAACTTGGTCATGCCTTACAATGGCCTTGTACACTAAAAGGCATCAAAAAGTGTCATGGATTAACTCTGAAATACACAGTAATCTTTTTCTGCTTAGCCTGCTAACTCTAGATGAGTCCATCAAGGCATCAATGCAGTCAAACAAGTTTCTGTGCCTCTTTCCCCCTCTCCCATTTCTGAAGAAGGGTCCCGACCCGAAATGTCAACTTTCCTGCTCCTCTGATGCTGCCTGGCCTGTCGTGTTCCTCCAGCTCCACACTATGTTATCTCTGACTCCAGCATCAGCAGTTTTTACTATCCTTGAAGTTTCTGTGCTGCTGTGTGACATCCTGGAGCATCTCAAAGGGCTTAAAAACTTCAACTAAGGAAACAGAAGGATCTGTGGGTCAGCATTCATTCTTCAGTGTTATCAGAATGATAATCTTGCTTTTCTTTGTTCACTTTCCTGCCCCACACCTCAATAATATTATTGGTCATGCAGATAGCTTTACAAGCCACATACAGTGTGGATAGCATTTAGGTGTTCATAAAGTAACATGACGTGTGGACTTTCTGACAGACAGTATCAGTGACATATTTCTTGCCTCACTTTGTACCATTTCATGTTTCTCTCTCAAACAGCAAAGAGTGATCTCGTACAAGGCAGTAAAACAGTTCAGCTTCACCTGTGTTAAAAATGTCTGTTAGTGCATACTTGTTCTGGAATGTTGTAGGTTTGTTGTTGTGGGTGACAGTAACACCATAAAAAAAGTGATGATGTCACTCCCACCTTCTTTATTAATTTTTGTACCGTTTTGAGAAAAGAAAATGGTAGTCAACCAACATTTGGATACAACTTTGGCTTTTTTGTATCAAATCCATTTTCTTTGAGTTGCTTTTTTGTATTTTGTCCCAGGATGGCTTTTTAAATTCCGAGCTGTCCTTCAGCAATTTTAAACTGCCAGTTTTAAAATCAAACCTCTCCTGGAATTCTTGTTAACATGTTGTTTATTCAAAGATAGAGAGGTAAAGTACTCATTTTACTTCAGGACTGGTTGGCAGCCTTTAGTTTTACTTTTAGCTGTGAGTTTTATAGATGACTGTTAGGAAAAATTCTTTCCACAATTACCATGCTGCTGTCACTTGTCTTGTTCAGACATATGTCTGGAAGTTTATTAACGCCAATAGCTATTGACACAGATATCACAGGCTTAGATGCAGTCTGAGTTCTGTGCTTACTAATGTTGCTGTGCACTAAAACACTAAAAAACACTACATTGGCCCCATGCCACAGAGAGTGTGACTGAAGATGAGGCAGATAACTTTATACTGGAAAATAATGTGGCTTGATGTCATATCAGTGTCTGCAAGATACAGGCCTATATGATCTGGAATCAATTCTGAACACAGTAGAAGTGCCAGCCTAAAATATGTGCTCAATTCTCTGCAGTGAGGCTTAACTCTGCAACCTACTGACTCTGAAACAATGCACTCCCACTGAGGCAAGGCTGGGGCCTTCAATGTCGATGGTATTCTGAGAAGGTTCATTGAAAATAAAAGTAGTAAATTATATCTGCATTGTCATTCTGCATTTTCATTGCCAAATTTGGGAACTGATTTTTATATAGCAAAACCCCTGGAGTACTGTGTCCAGTCTTAGTCTCCATATCACAAGAAAGATTTTATTGCCATAAAGGGAGTGTAATGAACGCTCACCAGCCTATTCACGGGATTGCAGGACCATCCTGTGAAGAGAAATTGGGCAAACTGGGCCTATATTTCAAAGGATGAGAGGGGATCTCATTGAAACCTACAAAATATGTAAAGGGATAGACAGAGTAGATATAGAGAAGATGATTTCTGTTGGTGTGAAGTCCACATCCAGACGTACAAAGAGGATGTCACTTAGGTCTATTTTATTCAGAAGTTTGTAAACCTGTGGAATTCTCTGCTGCAGGGGGCTGTGGAGGCCAGCCTATGAATATGTTTCAGTTGGTGATTGATAGATTTCCGATTATCACTGGCATATAGGGTAATAGGGATGAGGTGAGGAAAAAGCATTGGAGTTTTCAATCATTCATGATCATATTGAATGACAAGGCAGGGCAATGGGCTGAATGGCCTGCTCCTGTTACTATGAATGGATAAACATGTTTGCTGGAGTAGGACTTCCATCTGTAGTCTTTGGCAGGATTAAAAGTGGACAAATCTCCAGGTCTGGATGAATTATATTCCAGGCTGCTGTGAGAGCTGAGGGAGGAAATTACAGGTGTTCTGACCCAAGTTTTTACTTCCTCTCTGGCCATGGGGACGGTGCCAGAGAACTGGATGATAGCTAATGTTTTTGCACATTACAAGAAGTGTGGTAGAGATTATTGAGGGAATTACAGACTGGGGAATCTCTCATCAGTGGTAGGGAAACTATTGATAAGAATTCCAAAGGAGAGAATTCATCTCCACTTGTACAGGTGAGGTTTGATCAGGGTTAGTCAACATGGCATTGTCAGAGGGAGACCATACCTAACAAATTTGGTTGAATTTTTTGCGGAGGTGAGGATAGTGCAGTTGATATAGTTTATATGGATTTCAAAAAAGCGTTTGACTATCTCCCACATAGGAGATTGATTAAGAATGGAAAAATGCACAGCATCCAGGGTAACTTGGCAAATTGGATTCAAAATTGACAGGAGACAGTGGGTGGTGGTAGAAGGTTTGAGTGACTGGAGGTCAGTGTCCAGTGGTGTGACACAGGGGTCAGTGCCTGGTCCCTTACTGTTTGTGACGTATGTAGAAGAAAATATGAGTGGCTATTAAGTAGGTTTGTGGATAACACGAATATTGGCTGGGTGATTGACAGTGAGGAAGAAGGTCAAATGTTACATGAGGACAAAGATGGATTGGTCAGATGAGCAGATTGCTGGCAGATGGAGTTTAACCCTGAAAAGTGGGAAGTGATGCACTTTGGAAGAAACAACAAGACAAGGGAGTACTCAATGAATGGCAGGGTATTGAGGCACTGTGAGAAACGGAGGGATCTTGGGGTTCATGTCCACAGATTCTTGAAGGCACTTGAATAAGTTAATAGGATACTTAAGAAAGCATACAGGATGCTTGCCTTTATCAGTTGAGGCATAGATTATAAAGTGCAGAGAACTTATGTTGGAGCTGAACAAACTTTGATTAGACCTCAGCTGGAGTACTGTGTGCAGTTCTTGTTGCCGTTCTATAGGGCAACAATGCAGGGGTTGGAAAGGATGTTGCCTGCGATGGGGCATTTCAGTGATGAAGAGAGGCAGCTGTACCACTTAATTGAAAGGACAATAACAAGAGCGAGGGCACAATTTTAAGGTGAAAGGCAAGAGGTTTAGAGGGGTGTGAGGAACGAATTTTCACCCAGATGTTAGTAAACTATTTAAAAAGTGCTTGGATGAGGTCTTGAAATATCATAACATTCAAGGCTATGAGGCAAGAACTCGAAAGTGAGACTAGTGGAGATTTTGTTAGTGCATATTCAGTGGAGCGAAGAACCTCTTGTGTACTGTATGATTCAATGTTTCTAAGTCAGGGCAGTGTATGGCTGGGAGATGAATTTACAGGTAATGATGTTGTTATGCATCTGCAGCCTTTTTCCTTCTAGATGGCCGGAGTTATGAAGGTGCCTTCAAAGGAGGCTTGGTGAGTTACTGCCATTCATCTTGTAGGTGGTTCATACTGTTGCCACAGTTCATCAAGGATAAAGTAAGTGAATGTCGAAGGTGGTGGATGAGATCCAATCAAGCAGATTTCTTTGTCCCAGATGGTGTTGAGCTTCTTGAATGTTGTTGGTGCTGCACCCATCCAGGCAAGCGGAGAGTAATACACCACATTCCTGACTTGTGCCTTGTAGATGGTGGACAGGTTTTGGAGAGATATGAGGTGAATTACTCACTGAAGGATTCCTAGCCTCTCACTTGCTCTTGCAGTTGCTGGTCCACTTCAGCTTCTGGCAAATGGTAAGTCCCCAGGATGTTGTTAGTGTGAAATTCAGTGATGGTAATGTCATTTAATGTCATGGGGCAATAGTTAGATTCTCTCTTTTGATGATGGTCACTTGTGTGGTGGTGAGAATGTTACTTGCCACTTATCAGTCCAAGCCCAGACATTTGTTACACAGAGACAATGTCTGCTTCAGTATCTGAGGAGCCATGAACGATGCTGAACAAAGTGCAAACTATTCTTATGCGCTTTTGTGTAAGCAGGCTGTCTATGTAACTGATAAACTAGCATTCTTCATCCAAGGATAGAATTTGAATCCCAGTTTGAGGAAACATTTGATAAATGATTGGTGTACTGGATACAAGAAATTGAAGTTGGTTAGAGACTGTATAGACCTAAGTTTGGGGGTAACTTGAATTTTATGGTTAGTTTCCATTGAGTCACCTTGTTCATATTAATGCATGCAGCTGTCACTTTGTCACTGAAAGAAACTGCAACTCAACTTGTGCAGGGAATGCACCCCGCTAGATGAGCAGCACCATTCAGCACACTCACTCCAATTTTAATCTCTCCATCCATCCATATCCAGGGGTGGCACAGGTGTTAGTACTGCTGCCTCACAACACTAGGAACCTGGTTTTGATTCCACCCTCGGACAACTGTTTGTGTGGAGTTTGCACATTTTCCCCATGTCTGTGTGGGTTTCCTCTGGGTGCTCCAGTTTCCTCCCACAGTCCAAAGATGTGCAGGTTAGCTGGATTGGCCATGCTAAATTGTCCCATGTGCAGGTTAGGTGGGTTAGCCGTGGGAGATGAGGGAATAGTACAGGAGGCAGGGTGAGGGTGGGATACTCTCATAGCATCACTGCAGACCCAATTAGCTGAATGGCCACTTTCTGCACTGTAGGCTCTCTGTGATGCTAAGATGTTTGCAGCTGCCAAGACCCTGATATCTGGAAATTCGTCCCTAAAATTTCTCTGCCTCTGCTTACACTTTTTACAATGCTCCTTAAAACTACCCTTTCAACAAAGCTTTTTGGTGTCTGCTTTATGTGATTGGTGTTAAATTTTGTCTAATCACACACTTGTGAAGTGACATGAGATATTTTATTCCTGAAAAGACAAGGTGCTGCTTTCTTTAAGTGCACATCATGCAGACATTAGAAAACCCATCATGGAAATTCAAGATCCTTCTGAGGAAGGGTCACCAGACCCGAAACGTTAACTCTGATTTTCTCTTCACAGATGCAGCCAGACCTGCTGAGCTTTTCCAGCAACATCTGTTTTTATGTCATGGAAATTCAGCCTTTTCAGAGAAGATAACAGTGAACATTTCATTGCACTCATTCCTCAGGTGCTATTTGGAAGCAGAATAGAGGGACATTTAATGTTGCAATTGCAAATATGTGGGAGAGCTATTTTCCATAATTTGTCGTCATTGGTACAAAAAGATCTAATTACAGCTGCAACTTATTTTAGCTTAAATAGGGTGAATCATGCAATTATAATGCACAAGCACACTTTGAATTCAATCATGGTTGTGGGTCAGTTGATATTTTCTGATATAATTATTTGTATGTATAATCAGAGGTTTCCCATGGTATTAAACTATGAGAGCATGAGGAGAAGATTTGGCTCTCATGCTTAACCATTCATACCAGATTTTCAGTTTTTGTAAATGTGTCACTAACAAACAAAATCATATACTAGTGATATATCTTGAAGGAATTTGACTTTAACTTAAAACATGTTACTGTAATTTTGTGCAGCTTATTCTTAAAATAACACTTGAAACGTTGTGCATACTTTTGTGCAACCTCATTTGAAGAAAGCACTCTTGCATTGCAAAGAACTCTGATCAATGTGACAAATATGATTTTGGAAGACATTTCTCTAATTTATGAGCGGATGCTGAATTTTCTTTCGTTGCTGAAAAGAAGATTAAGAGGCATGTTTCAAGTCTTTGAAATATGAAGAGACAGAGAAAGTGTGGATATAATGGTTAATTAAACTTTACATAATATTTGTGGCAGAAACAGGTCATTTGGCCCAATGAGTCTATCCTAGTCAATCTGGAATGTCAATGTAGAATTAGACTACTCTGATTTAAGTTAAATAATCTCAACAAAGAAGAAATATGAAAAAGATTTTTTATCCTGTAAGTAAGTCAATCGTGGAATCGGATTTCCAGCAGAGGCTGTTGTTGCTGTTTCTTTTAAGTCCAGGTACAGCTAACTTTCCATAATGATCAGTTGTTTCACTTCCAACTTTCTGGACATTTCAAATTCTGTGGTCAATAAATGTAAGCTGACCAAGGCTTGCATTTTTGTCATCATTTCCAATCACTTCACTCAGATGTCTTGTTTCAATAGAATCTCTACCTCAAAATAAATTAAGAAAAATTATCAACTGTAACTTTAGACATCACACCAGTTTGGCAGATTGAAATACCATGACTTTGTAACATTTTCCACTGTGCTCAATTTGTCTGCATATAAGGAAAACATTTGTGTTTTAGCTTGCATGCTTATTTGAATACGGCACCAGCCTGTATAACTAAAGCTAAAGTCTGCAATTGAAAGATATTCTTTGATTGCTGCATCAATCAGATGACAATGGTTTCACAAATCTATCCTATTAAAATCAGGAAAATTGCTTTTCAAATCACCTTTCAATATAATCCATGTTAGTAGCACAATTGTTGCACCTACAAATGTGACCTGATTAGTACTTTTGAAATTGAGTCAGTGTTTGTTGGGGGAAGTCAGTGAATGACTGTAAGGTTTGGCCACTCCAGTTCTGCCACTGCCATCCAGGAGAGTCAGTCCCTCCTTGATCAAAAGTAAAACACAAAAACGCCTGGCAAGGACCTCATATATTTGTAGAAATTCACCCAGCAACACGTTTCACTAGATTTTACTGCAGCTTTGATATGTTCCAGACCCAGAGCCTGCTAAATCATTTTGTTTTGGGCGTTTTATTTGTAGCAGTTCCTCTTTGCAGCAAGTGTACATTTATGATAATATTTTCCAAGTCTATCTAATACCAGATTATACACTGTGAGAAGTAGTTCATGAAACTTCCTTGAGATCATCTCTATCCTAACTTTTTCACTTCGACACACTAAATATATCCACTTCGACATTTGGTTGGTGATGCTCAATAATTGCAATACATAAATTTCCACACCATTTATATGAATATCAATTCTATATATAATTCACTCTAAACTGTGGTTATTTTATAAAATATACATACATGATTTACACTTGGCTCTTGTATATTCAACATCATGTTCACTGAGATGAATTGAGGTGCCCATATATGATCCACTACTTTTGCCTTTTTCTTGGCAATGAATTTAATGAGACATTGCCAAAATGTCAAAATTAAAGTAATATTTAACATTTTTAACGTAAAACATTTTGTATTTATTTTTTGCACTTTGGTTTCTCCATATGATACCATTCCTGAACTGCTTATTTTAAGGAAGTCACTTTGCTATATTTCATCTAAGCCTCTGAATCAAGGTTATTGCTTAGATTTCTCTCAACATCTCATAACATCAGGGCCCATATGAATAAAAGTATAGTAAGCCATGGAACCATCCTGATCTTGGACTGTTTCATTGAAAGCATCTGTGCATGCATGTATGTGATTTGGATAAACCTGCTTTTATTTCCATTGTTTCATTAAAACATTCAGGTGGTCTTCGGTGGTATTTGGACATTATTATTCCTATGCAGTAGGATTTGCTGTTTATGTTAAAATATGAGAGTTAACATGTCACAGTGGGTTGGTACAATGTCATTCCACCCCTGGAATCGGATTTCAATACACAAAACATGGCAATTTCTTTCCTGTGACAGATATTGAAAGCACAATGAAAAACAAGTTTTAGAAGTTTTAACAAAGTTTTTAATGGTAGTAGTTTACAGCACAAACTATCCAGAATTCTCCGCCAATATGTTTTAATTGACATCTAGACTCATCAAGGAAACCAAGACAGTGTGGGAAACATAAGAACGCTCATGGTACTGTATCCAAAATTTGTAAATATTTGCCTTTTTCTACAGCTAGTATTCTTTTTTACCTGTGCAGTACAAAATTCAACAAAATCAATTAGCTAAAATGATTTCCAAGGTTGTCTTGAGTATTTCAGCAACTTGTATTAAATGCCAACTTAAAAAACACTTCAGTGACATTGAATGAAATGGTAAAAGGTTTGATTGAATGATCTGTTGCTTTGCCTATGCTCCTGCTGTTTATCAGCCTGGTTGAAGGTGCCAGTCTTTAGCTTTGGTGAAACTTTATCCTCTTGTATTTAAAGGAATAACAGCAGCTTCTCCATTAATCACATTTCAAACTTTGAACTCCTTCCTGCCTCTGCTGTTCCTTTAAGGCTGCAGGAAAATTTATAACACACGCTTGTCAACCAGGGCAAAAGCCAGTGAGCTCCAACCCAAAGGAATAAACTTTAATGTGATTCCTACTCAGACTCCTTTCAAACACACTTTGTGTCCATGTTGGGGTAACAGGGTGGAAACGGGTTAATTACCTCTGACTTACTCAACTGGAGTCTCACAATTACAGGACTAGAATAAATCTTGGAAATCAGGAATTGATAACAACTCATCAGCTCTCCCTATCACTGAGCACTCAGACAGTGACCTGATGTCATGCTGTGAAGAGACCCATTCGTATTTCTTACAATCCCATCTGAATATTCTTGACACTGCTTACACCCTTGGTTCTGAAATGAAAGTGAATAAAGCTGCAGAAGGTTACTGCATGGTGTATCTATTCTGAATTGTATTACATGCTGTGTCATCCCTGCATTTAAAATTGGTTTTCTATTTGCTCTTGGACCAACAGAGCAAAGTGTGCTAGGTATTATCTATTGAAGTCATTTTCAACTTTACTTAATATGCTTGAATAGTGACTTTTTTTTTGCTAAGGTAGCAGCAGATGTTGGTGGTAAGCTGGAATGCATTTGAAATAAAATGGGAGATAACTGCACTTAGCAGCACCAACCGTCATGCTTTGGGCAAACAATTGTGACTGCTGCAGTAGTACTTCCAGATTTATTTTTTACTTTGCTTCAAAAACAACTGCAGTTGGCCCCAATGAAATGCATTCCTGATCCAAGCGTTAGTCTGATCTAAGCATATAATTCCATTGTATTAAATCACTTCCAGTTCACTCCCATTATATAGAATTCCTAGAGTTGGTGTAATACTTAATTGTATAAAATTTCATCCAAGAATAATAGTTTCTCCCAAATTTTCACTAGGTTGGTAGCATGTGTAAACTGTTTAATCCTTCACACTATAACATGTCGATTACTTATTGTTACCAAGCACCCAGTCACTCCTTTTGTAACTTTTGTCCTTTCAACATTGACATAGAACAAACCATTTTTATTCATTCTTATTTTGATAGAATTTTAAACCTCTTAATCTGACTGAATGAATGTGTTAATGCACTAATGTTGTAAACCATTCACCATTATGTATAAATAAGTAGTATAGAGTCACCGAGTAATACAACGCAGAAACAGACCTTCGGTCCAACTCGTCCATGCTGACCAGTTATCCTAAATTAATCTAGTCCCATTTGCCTACATTTGGCCCATATCCCTCTAAATCTTTTCTGTGCATATACCTATTCAGATTTAAATGTTGTAATTGTACCAGCCTCCACCATTTCCTCTGGCAGCTCATCTATACATGCACCGCCCTCTGGGTGAAAACATTGCCCCTTAGATCCCTAATTTTGTCTAAATCTTTAATCATAATTGAATAGTCTTAAAAAGGACCTCAGTGAACCCTTTATTAACCATTACCATCAATCGATACAGCCCTCCTATCAAGCTAAGTCAAAATTCATTAACAGATAATTACAAACTCACCAAGTTCTTGTGTTTTTTTTTTCAGTAATACTGAGACCATACAAATACAAACTAGAGGAAAACAACCAAAAGGCAAAAATGAAACAGAGAGAATAAGTGAATTTGATCAATGGGTCATTATATCGTTTATGGCTTTTTCCCATGAAATTCCTGTCAGAAATTCAAGATAGCAGTGAACATGCATTTGCATATTGGAGTTAAAAGCAGTTGCTCAGCATATAGGGAAGTAGATATGGATTGTTTTTGTTCACTGTATTAGCCAGAGCTTCGAATAAAAATACTTGATTGGGGTTGAAGTTTTTAGCTCATTCTAGAATGGAAAGCAGAGTAAATAATTGTGATGATGAAAGAAAGCTAAATGAGAACATTGATAATGAAATGGGCAAAATGTGGCAGGTGGAATTCAATGTCAATTAAGGAAGGTCCTATATTTGGTCAATATGTACTAGCTGATGTGAAAGACATTAAAAACAGCATCTTAAGTGGATAAGGCATGAAAAGAAACTAATGGAACACTGATCTTTATTGGAAGAGCTATAGAATATAACAGCCAAGATTTGAATGTATATAATTTAGTAAGACCACTAAGTTGCAATGTGTTGTGTATGGTAATGGTTTTGAAAGGGTTAATGTTGGAGGCTGCATGAAATTCCAACTAATTTGATGACATCACATGGATTTGAGTATGGAAAGGGAGATCATCCTAAGGTTTTGTTCGGTTAAGATAATTATTCACAGGTCTCCCAATAGCCTTCATGACCATTCCTAACTTACTGATATGACTTACATACCTTGCTATTGTATAATAAACTATGTTCTCTGCAAGACAAGACCGTCTTCTTGTTCGGTCTTATTAATCATTTTCCTGTACCACTGTTATCCAACTAGGTTGTTGGATCCAGTCAGGGAGTGATGATAGTGGCAGCAAACAGCTAATCACAACCTGATATTCGTTGGCATCACAGTACATAAAACATAATAGCAGCCAATGGGCATCACGAGTACAAGGAAACAACAGTGTGAATTCTAATGCACCTGGGAATACAGAATTCTAGTGGATGCAGGAGCAGTATTGAACATTTACACTTTTAAATACATTACAGCAATAATAACTTCTCATGCAGACTGGTGGTAGCTGCAGCAGCTGCTCAGTCAACCAACCCTACAGACTCACACGCATAAAAATATCAATGAGAGAGGAACAACACTTAATGGTAAAACCTTTCATTTCAGATCTGGTGTAGAAACAAGTTTGAACTAGAAGCTACTTACAGTTGCTAGTTAAAAGGAGATGGCATGGCAGCTCAGTTGTTAGCACTGCTGCCTCACAGCATCAACGACCTGAGCTCAGTTCCAGCCTTGGGTGAGTGTCTGTGTGGAGTTTGCATGTTCTTCCTGCGTCGGTGTGGGTTTCCTCCTACAGTCCAAGGATGTACAGGTCTGGTAGATTGGTCATGCTAAGTACAAGAATGGGTCTGTGTGGGATGCCCTTTGCAGGATTGGTGCAGACTTGATGGGCTGAATGGCCTCTTTCTTAGATTCAAAAAATTCCATTGGAAAGTGATGGTCTATAAGAAAATCCAAATTAAATGATTGGCTGGGAAGTGAGCAGTCACTGGAACTCAATGGGTAACATTAAAAATCCAAAGAGGAGGCTTTGAGTGTAGATTGGAATGGAAAGACTAGGAGTTTAAAAAAAAAGTACTTACAGCTCACAATGTGCAATGCTCCAACAATGAAAGAAAATCACAATGCACAGCTACAGAAGAAAATTTGACGGCCATAGGAAGCAGTAGCTTAAAGCAGTGTTGCAAGGCATTCCAATATAGTTATAACATTGGCATCCACCGAAAAATGTGGAAAATTGCCCAGGTATGTCCTGTACACAGAAAGCAGGACAAATCCAATCCAGCCAATGACTGCTCCATCAGCCTACTCTCGGTCATCAGTAAAGTGATGGAAGGAGTCATCAACAGTAGCAGCTGCTCAATGACGTCCACTTTGGGTTCCACCAGCACCTCTCAGCTCCTGACCTCATTACAGCCTTGGTTCAAACATGGACCAAAAAGCTAAATACCGGAGGTGAGGTGAGAAAAACAGACCTTGATATCAAGGCTGCATTTGACTGAATGTGTCATCATGGAGCTCCAGCAAAACTGGAATCAATGGGTTATGGGGGCAAACTCTCCACTGGCTGAAGTCATACCCGGCATATAGGGAGATGGTTGCATTAGTTGGAGGTCAGTCATCTCAGCTGCAGAACATCCCCTCAGGATAGAATCCAAGGCCCAATTAGTGAGGGGATCAAAGGTTACAGGGAGAAGGCAGGAAAGTGGGGTTAAGAAATATATCGGTCATGATTGAATGGTGGAACAGACTTGATGGGCTGAATGGCCTAATTCTGCTGCTATGTTTTATGGTTGCCTGAATGACTGTATTTGGCAAAGATTGATCAGGAACATGGAAACATGAGGGCCCCACTTATTTCGGGAACTTGTTTTGCTATTCAATAAACTCATCACAGATTAGAAACTGATCTCAGTACACTTGCCTCTATCTGATGCCTTTTTGAAAGGAGTCTCAGATCAACACAAAGTTGATCCAGCATCAATTGCTATTTGTGAAAGACAATTCAAACCTTTGATCACAACTTTGTATGGAGAAATGTTACAAGGTTTCTCAATTACAGGGACTACCTTCATTATTACCATTCCTCATGTGGCTAAGCTGCACAGTCATTCCGTAGCAGGACGTGTAGTTGTCCTATTGTCTCTGAAGGTGATTTTATTTTTTACATTTGGAGACCATAATTATAATTGACACAGTCTCACACTTCTTTGAACACCTTTGCTGAGGTATGAAAACAGTTTTAATGAAGTCTTATAAGTACTCCTCAGGTAATCACATCTAATGCTGAACACTGTGTTTTGAGTTCTACAAGTGTGAACTAGCTGGCAGTCTGTACCTCACTTGTTGCAAAAAGCTAAAATGATATGCTGTTTGATATGACCTTCCAGTCTTTGGAATGTACAGCCTAGGTAGCAAACATCACGCCAGCACTGAAATCCATCTCCTATGTTATTCATTTGTGTAATGTGCAGAATATCTTTTTGGATTGGATTAGATGAGACCTTGTGATTGAACAACATTTGCTGTATAATCTGGTATGTGTGAAGGATTATTCTGACAACTAAATTAGGATTGTCAATGAGCCTGGCAGTATGTCGTATTTGCACTTTACTGGAAACTCTCTTTATTAACATACAGAGTTCACGTTGAAAAACCCACCGTACTTAATGTTTAACTTTTAACTGCCACGATCTTCTTCATTCCACCTCAATCAGATGTTCCTGGCAGCTGCTGTTTATCATCAATCACTGTCTGAGTTTTCCAGGGCTTCCCAAAAGTTTCAACCTTCTCAAACTGCAGCTGCTCTATGACTGGTTCTTGCTCTAATGTATGAAATAGGGTCAAAAGGTTTTGATGGATGCATAGCTCATAGGAAGTCTTGAAAGGTGTGAGGAGAATTGGAAATGCATTTTAAATGCACACAAGAAGCAGAAACAATTTTAACCTTATTTTCCTTACTAAAGCATTTCCTGTGCTTTTTATACAATGTGAATGCATTGAAAAAGGTGAGAAATTTCCCCTCCATGCTCATAATTAAACAATATAGGTTCACCACACATGCCTTACTCCTGTGACAACAAGGTGCAGGGCTGGATGAACACAGCAGGCCAAGCAGCATCATAGGATGCTGCTTG
>NC_063336.1:116654089-116668915 GCF_021869965.1 Rhincodon typus | reverse complement strand
CAAGCAGCATCCTATGATGCTGCTTGGCCTGCTGTGTTCATCCAGCCCTGCACCTTGTTGTCTCGGATTCTCCAGCATCTGCAGTTCCTACTATCTCTGCCTTACTCCTGTGTTTGTTTTTACAGAATTATCCTTACATCAATTCTTGTTGTTTAAAAACAAGGATGGAAGGAAACATCTATTGACCATTAATATATCAAATCTCAAACAAATCTCTGTTCTATCTTAGGATATGCACAGTTTTATACACTTTTGAAAGAACACCGAGTGACAATTTAAAACAAATCAACATAAATAATAAAAACAGTAAAACAATGTTACTGCATGCTGGCTCATTTTATTTGGTAAATGATCCTTCTTTTCAAACTCTCTTTATGTAATCATGCCCTCACTGCTATGAATAATTTTGTGTATTGTACAGCTGTCCATAGGTATTGAGGATTTTATCCCAGTGAGATCATTGCATCTGACTGAGAAACATGTTGGCTCAATCTTGCCAGGAATCAGCTAAAGATCGTTTTCAAGTTTCACAGAGGATTTCTTCCCTTTAAGCCAAGCAAGTTTTCTCATTTTACTGTCTGAAACTTGTCTCATTAACGAGGTGCCAGACCCCTAAGCGTTTGATACTAACCCATTCTGCTGCTTGGGAAGTCATCACCACTGTTGGGATATTTGGGATCCTTGGTGCTGTGTCATGTTTGAAGCACAGTTGCACACCTGGGATGAAGGACTAGCAGTACAGAGTCACTCTTAACCTTCTCAGAGCACATAGGTGGCATGGCTGACACTTGCTTGCACATACAACCTCACATTTCTTCATTTATTGCTGTTTAAGCCACACAGCTTACCTGTCCTTAGCTACATCCCATCTTATATTCTTCTCTTGAGCCACTGCTCCTTATTCCACAATGCCTACAGTACTACAGCTTTTTCTCATTGTTCAAGTTGGGATGATCACATACAGGAAGGCCTTAAACATTTCAAACCAGTCTTTTCCAACGACAGCAATACAGAAGCTGTATTTATCTTTGGAAGTGGAATTGACTGCTTGCTTGTCATGCAACAATAGTTTTACAGTCAACGAATGAGCATTACACCCAACTCTCATCTATTGGAACTGGATGTCGATCCAGTCCCAGTAACTGTTATTATTGAGGAGGTGATGTTTCTCCTGCTCATTGTCCTCATCTTTATCTTCAGAAGGCTGCTCCTGTTCTTCCAGCTTGTTAGCATCCATCACATTCCCTCTGTACCTGCTCCAGTTGTGTGGAGCACTGGCTGGGAGGATTATATAGCACTATGTGTACTGAGAATATTACAAGGCCTCCCGCAAGCTGATTCAAGCATCAGAACTTCATCTTCAGGAGGTCTATTGTCTGCTCCGTCATGGCCCTGGTTGAAGATTGGGCTGCATTATATTGATGCTTGGTCTGTGTAACTGTGTAAAAGTCACCATCCATTATTTAGAGGGTAACCCTTGTCTCCCATTCTTGGAAGGCATCTAGCCACTCAAAATGCAGCAGGAATATGAGCATCCTCAAGGATATAACATCATGGCACCTCCCAGTGTACCTGGCTCGGACTCCCAAGGTGTGTTCTCAGTGATCACAGATAACTTGTACAACAGTTCTCTAATCCTAAACTCAGCTCTGTTACAATAATGGCCTTTCAATCTAACATGTGCAGTCTGTCGCACTCTGCATGCAATTCACACAGAGACAGAAGGAGATTGAAAGTGCTCTATGACAAGTGAGACTTTGTGCTCCTATTCTTGCATCACTTAAGAAAAGCATCATTGCACACAACAGCATCTTGATGAATATTATGGTTCAAGGTGAGAGGAAATATGTTTCATGCCTCTGCAGCCAATGAGGTCTTGCATTAGCTTTGCATTTTGTTAGTTGCAGGTGCTATTTTAAAATCCCCTCTGACTCCTTGTGCTTCACAAAGATGACTATGTTCCATCTGCAACAACCAATGATATAGTTGAAATTGCTCATAATCAGTATTTGGAGCCCACACAGTTGGACATGGTGACAACTCCATATAAACAATGGTATAAATGAAAAGCACTCTGTAGGTGTGTGACTGATACTGTTGCCCTTTGAAGGGACTCCTGTCCATCAGAATTGGAGCCATTCCAAAGAGAGGTGCCTGTGCACTCAAAGTGCAGCATTCAGATCAAAAGAATATCATAAGTTGGGCGGCACGGTGGCTCAGTGGTCAGTACTGCTGCCTCACAGTGCCAGGGACCTGAGTTCGATTCCACCCTCAGTTGACTGTCTGCATGGAGTTTGCACATTCTGTCCATGTCTGTGTGGGTTTTCTCCCACAGTCCAAAGATGTGTAGGTCAGGTGGATTAGCCATGCTAACTTGAGTATAGTGTCCAGGCTAGGTGAATTAGCCATGGCAAATTCAGGGTTACAGAGATAAGGTAGGATATAGGTCTGGATGTTTGGTCTTTGGAGGGTCAGTGTGAACTTGATGGGCTGAATGGCCTGCTTCCAAACTGTAGGGATTCTATACTGCTGGTCAGAAATGTGCCATGACGATGTGGTGAGGCAGGTCCATGTTCAGAGGCAAAGGCTGATGGACACAGCTGTACATGTGCCGTTGTCCTTGGAGTGTGCATTGAGAGGCTGGTACTGGGCATCCATGCTGGAGGTCCAGAGGAACAAACAATGAGCTGGAGTCACCAGGAAACTGCTTAGACTTTCATGTTGAGAATTCTCGGCATCTGGTTTCAATTGTTGGGTAGGAGATGGGAATCTGCATATTAATGAGGAAAGATGAGGTAGCAACAAAGACAGATAGTCCATGCAAATAGGCCTCTCGCTGCTCACTCGTGAGAATCTCATCTTGATGTCGAGGAAAATGGAACTGTTTGACCTCAATATTGAAAAGGAACTTGCTGGACATCTCATCCAATTTTTCTAACTTTTTATCATGACTCATGCTGTTCAGAAGCTGGGAAGATTTCACCATATATTTTGATCTGCTTTCCCCATATTTCAGTATTTTTTTTGTTTGCATTTATCTAGTTACAATGATTTATGGTCCATGATAATAAATCTCTAACAGTCATGATATTTTTCTGTACTTGATTGAATGCTTGGCATTGTTTGCTGCAATGTAACAGTAAGACACTTCAATGTAGCTGAAGATTTTATTATGCGTAAATGAAGAGGGCTGAATTGGCTCCCATCTTTCTAACTTCTCCTGTTGATTACCACAAAGCGTTAATGATCTTTACAGCATTTAACTATGCCACATCTAAATATTTTTAATTAACCTGTTAAGATGCGTTATGATGTACCTCTAAAACAATTGGGATTTGAACCCAGGTTTTCCAGCTCTAAGCTGGGAACACTGCCACTATATCACAACAGCCCTTAACTATACAACACTAGTTTAAGATGTAGTGAACTCATTCACCTGAACCAAAAAAAGGTGCTAATTACAAGGATGAGTCAATAAGAAAGGAATTTTATTACTCACAAACCTGAGGGAAGTAATAGAGCTGCAATGTCAAGCGTACTCACAAACACACATATAAAATTAAAACGGGGATCCTGTTCACTAGGCCCCATCCACCCACAAATCTTTTTGGCTTGAGGTATTTATCTCTAACTGTGTTTTCTCCTTTAGTCATTCCCGGGACGAGGGCATCACTGGCTAGGCAGCATTTATTGCCCATTCCTAATTGCCCAGAAGGCAGTTGAGAGTCTGTGGGTCTGGAGGCACATGTAGGCCAGACCAGGTAAGGATGGCAGTTTTTTTCCCTAAAGGACATTAGTGATCCAGATGGGTTTTTCCGACAATCAACAATGGATTCACAGTCATCATTAGATTGTTAATTCCAGATATTTATTGAATTCAAATTCCGCCACCTGCTGTAGCAGGATTCAAACCCCGGTCCCCAGAACATTATCTGGGTCTCTGGATTAACAGTCCAGCGGTAATACCACTAGGTAATTGCCTCCCCTGTGGTCTTAGCTCTCTTGGAGGGCTTATAGGATACATGTTCGGACTTATCATTGTCTGTGAGAATTATCAAAGGGATGGAGTAGGATAGCAACTTCTCTGCAGGAAAGAGCATTTCTGCAACTCCACCTGAAAGCTGAAGTATATCATCATCTGTGAGGAAGTAGATTTCTGAACTAGGAACTACAGGAATGTAAGTTTTCCTCATCTAATAAATGAGAGTGATCTAAAAGCTCTGGGTAGATCAGCAAAAAGAGAGGTGCTTTTCTCCAACTGTATATCTCTCTGTGCTGTCACTTGCATGTGAGCATTAGTTGTCTTTGTACAGGATTTTTGGGAAGCTCCTGTAACATTTTCAGTTTCTAAGGCTTGGTAGTGTGCTTATAGATCATACAACCCCTACAGTGTGGAAACAGGCCCTTTGGCTCCACAAGTCCACACTGACCCTCAGAGCATCCCACCCAGACCCATCCCCCTATAACCCACCCAATCTACACATCCCTGAACACTTTGGGCAATTTAGCACGGCCAATCCGCCTAACCTGCACATCTTTGGACTGTGGGAGGAAACTGAAGCACCCAGAGGAAACCCATGCAGACACGGGGAGAATGTGCAAACTCCACACAGACAGTTGCCCAAGGGTAGAATCGAACCTGGGTCCCTAGTGTTGTGAGGCAGCAGTGCTAACCGCTGAGCCACCATGCCGTCCCCTGTCTTTGAAAAGAAATCCTGTCTTTGTACAGGATGTGTCCTACACATGATTGGAGATCCATTTCTAACTGTTTAATCCAAGACCTTTCAGATGTTGCGTGTGATGTCTTTGCCAGCAGTGGAATGTTCTGAAATTTCACTTATTTTCATTTTGGTTGGATTAGACTAGGGCTTTCTTCCTGCTTCCTGGTCATGGTGAAGTACTCTAGCAGATACTTCACTATCAACAGTATAACCAAGCCTGAGATCTGGTCTCCAGTTAATGAGTGGTGGCTTGATTGTCTGTATGGCCTCAAAAAGGTCAACTAATGTTTAGAATGCCAAGAAATCCAACACCTGTGCTTTCATCTCTCACTTCTCACTGCCCTGATCTCAAAATCTACTTTTAAGTGAAACAGTGATTTTGTGTCCATTGTTCATCTATGTACACAGTATTTACTACTCACAGTGCATCTCTTGCACAGGTGACACCAAATGCACATTAAGAGGGCTGTTCTGCTGTAAACCTCCGTTCAGCCCACAAGCATGACCCTGAGTTTCTGGTTGCAAATTTAATTCAAATCCTCACTGCACCCTGACTTTGGCTTTCTACCTTACTCCAATCAACAGGGAACGGTACCTCATCTCTCCATGACCCATTTAACACCCATCCAGCCTTAACATCGAAACTAGCAGCATTACATCTCACGTACTGATTCTAATTCTTTTAAACAACAGATGCTGACGCTGAAAAATAACTACATAAGAACCACTATGAATGGAGGATTTGCAAGACAGTGCATGGGGTGGGAATTTCCATTGGCACACAGCCAGTGGATTCTACCTCCCAGAGTCTAAATGCCTTTCATTCAGGACCGTGGGAGCTTTTGCATCTTTTCTGGGTTTTCCCTTTGTAGTGATTGTAATGAGGTCAGACAAATAAACCTCAGAGAATATGAGCTCCCTGATTGGGGCTGTTAACCTGGTCCAATCAGGGAGTCCTGGCTTATAGAAATAAACAGGAGTGTCAGAAATTCTGTTCACTCTGAGAGCTGGCTCTGAGGGAGCTGGATCAGTGTCAAGGACTCTCCACGTGTAAATAAAGGGTGACAGGATACTGGCCGCAGTGGAGTTATTTCACCCATTCCCTTTGCTATTCTTTTGTAAATATTTATATGTGCTTTTCATCCATATTTTATTTAAATGAAATCAAGCTTGATGAAACTTTCTTAAACAGAAACATTGGGTGAAATCTGGATCCTTCAGCAACTTTTAGTTTGATGGTTTAGGGACATATAGTTTGGTGGGAATCCTCTTATATTTTCCCCTCAACTTTGATTAGGCTCACAGTGAGAAGGCTCATCTATAGCCTTCTTGGCTCACTACCAATGAAATGTAAGGGTTTAATCCTGCAGCCATCAGTGTTGCTGTGTGGAGTGGACAGCAAACAATCCGTGACATGTGGCCTGGGTCTGTGGTGATCCTGGGCTTCTGGTGGTACCTGCAGCAGTCACTGGCTCCTTGATGATGCTGTCATTCATTTGGGCTGCAGTGTCTGACTGGCCTGAAGCTCACAACGGGCAGGACATCCATCCATGGAGGCCTCTTGATCCTAGAGAAGACCTGGTGCTGGCTTTTTAAATGCCTGACTGACTAATCATGTAGAGACAGAAATTGCTGGAGAACTTCAGAAGCAAGGCAGCATCCGTGGCAATAAAGTAGAGTTAACGTTTCGAGTCCAGTGACTCTTCTTTGGTTCTGTGTTTGTCCAGCAATTTCTGTCTCTATGTGGTTAATCAGTCAGGCATTTAACTAGGGACCTGAAACATTGACTCTGATCTCTCTCTCCATGGATGCTGCCAGACCTGCTGAGTTTCTCCATCACTTTCTCTGTTTTTCTTTCACATCTCCAGCACCTGCAGTTCTTTGTTTTATTTCATGATTCATGATGTATCCAGCAACAGTGGATCTCTCAATGGCTCTCCAACAAGGTCTCCTTTACGTCCATTTTATCCAGCCGATTAACTCTGCTTCCCTGTCTTTTTCTGTAGGAGCTCACTGGTCAGCTGGGCATTTTCTGCTTTCATTTCAGAATTTTGCCATCTACAGCATTTTGAGTTTTAAGAATACAAAATCTTGCATTCATATTTCATGACTAGTTACATTTCTGGTCGCCTCTGATACCAAGTCCTAACATTGGGGGATTGGCTTAAATGGCAGGGTGTTTGCTTAGCAAAGCAAGAGATAGTGGTATTGATGCCAGATCCTCCAAGCTCAGTGGTCAGCACTGCTACTTCACAGCACCAGGGACCCAGGTTCAATTCCAGCCTTGGGTGACTGTCTGTGTGGAGTTTGCACATTCTCCTTGTGACCTTGGGTGCTTCAGTTTCCTCCCACAGTCCAAAGATGTGCAGGTTGGGATGGATTGGCCATTATAAATTACCCATAGAGTCCAGGGATGTGCCGACCAGGTGAGTTAGCCATGGGAAATGTAAGGATATGGGTCTGTGTGGGATCCTCTTTGGAGAGTCACTGAGGTTTGATGGGCTGAATGGCCTGCTTCCATACTGTAACAATTCTATGATGTCAGAGACTGCATTGTCATGGGCTGATGCCAGCTCCTTTAGTGATGGTGCTGGTATTGCCCAGTTTCACTGTCAGTAATCTCAAGGCAAATTTCAAGATAAAAGCCAATTCTCGTGCTGTTTTCCAGCAAGCTGCCACTTATTTAGTTTTGTAGATTGTGCACTGCCGAATACACCACATAGTCACAGCCCTGTAATGGGAACCACCCTGTTGTCCTGGATTGCAATGGTTATGCCAAAAACATTTCCATACATATGATAGTTTTAGAACCACATAATGTCTCACTGTGGGGTGCTTTAGTGCAGAGTCTTGTGAGTAATCCCATTTCTTATTCTTATTTTGTTTTGTGAAGTGGAAAGGCTTATTGAAATTGAAGTTATACAGAGGAATCACCATATGAGTTTGATTTGCAGATGCAGAGATTTCTTCCAAGATCTAAAAAGCTAGCAAGCATATTAAACTCTTTAAACAATGCCATCTGTAGTATACTTGTCTATTGCTCAAAAATCACTGGTACTTAGGAAAAAATTGAACTTACAAAAACATAGCCATTGGCAAGCAGTTACACATGGATGAGGCAGCCTAATGCTCATTTATATAAGTTATTAACCGCTTACAACAATGTTAATCACCAGAGCACAGGAACAAATAAACCTGCAGATGGGGTTTTACATTTCTTTCTCAATTTACTTTGCTAAATAAAAATATAAGGCAGAATCTGACCAGAATTGGCTAAGTTTAATTTTCATCATGTTCCATGGAAAGTTTCTGTCCACAAGGGTTCATGAGTTTTCATGACGTTTTCCATACCATCATCCCAAACTTGGCACACCGACCAGGTAACATCTCACTATGGCAAACTGCTCACCTGATGTTTGCATATCCACCAAAGGTGGAGGTACCTGTGACTGCTGGGATATCTTGGGATTCCTGGCTCTGGCTCCATATTTATGAAGCTATTGTGCACGATGTCAAGCACTGGCATTCTGGAGCTGTCCTGCGCAATTTGAGACATTTGCTCTGCTCACAGCAGATGAGAGGAAATTAATGCCTGCTTTGTGGACAAGGAGCTGGAGTTCCTGGTGGATAGAGTCATGCAGAGTTGGGTCATTGTCTTCCCTCTGGAGCAGACCCTGCCACCCAGGTCAGTACAGTCTTCACAGTCCAGGGAAACAGTCAGCAACGGCCCTAGAAGGTCAGTGACCATCTCTGCCACCTCATGCTCACACTATCTCTGCGTCTGCATGGACACACCTCCCACCAAGGCTCAGGCTCTGTCATCCTCAATATGTTAGGCAGGATCTTCCCTCACTTAAACTCATTCCCTCTTGTTACCAACCCAGCCTGGCCTCTGTGCTGCCTCATCACTCTCTCGGGACACCTCAGCACCAACAGTTGTCCTACTCACTGTCCTCTCACTCAATCCCAGCTTTTCTCTCTCTGTCCAGTAAAAGCAGGATGTAATAGGGCAGAATGCCCTAAGGTTGGTGGGTATCCCGCATTTGGCTCTTCACCTTCCCTATGAGGAGAAGGTCTTGCGCCTCGCATGCGAGGGCAGAGACAGGTTCTCTGATGAGTAATTAAGGAGCCATGCTACTCTCACATTATCCCCATTACGAATATATTCTTAATGTGCCAGAACATTGTTCCCTTGTCCCTGACACATTCACTTTTTTAATGTCTTTCGAGTATGAGTAGTATTATCCTTGTTTCTGCATTCATGAGTGGCAACATGAGACATCCCCCCTTTTGCCTCTGAGGGAGGGAACGGGGGTGTGGGTGCAATACAGAAATACTGTAAGCCTTTAAGTTCTGGTTGAGGGAGAAAGAACAAAAAGGTAAGGCAAGGCAGGGATGCTGTAAGCACAAAGGAGGTCCAAAAAAAGTGAGCATGAAGGGAACAAGCGTGGAGCCTTGAGATGCATTCTGGTCCAATGTTTGTGCTGGTTGCAACAGTGTGATTAGAGGTACTGGTATGTTCCAAAGTACGACATTGTTGGGAGAAGCTTTGTGTGAGTGGATCGGAGATGTGCCGTGAGTCAGATGTCGAGGTCCATGGATGTGGGGTGTGTGCAGCCACTGCCTGTGGACTGTGCCCTGAACTGTTGGCGACAGATGTCCAAGATTGGGTTCTAGAGGAGCAAGCAGTAAGCTGGATGATCAGGTAACTGCACCTGGTTTCCATTTGGTGGCTGGGAGAATGTAAAACTGTATTTAAATGATTGATTTTAAGCAATAATGAGAGTGACAATAAGTAGAAATCCATGCAAATAGACCTCTTACCACTAACAAATGTGAATCTCATTTTACCAACCAGTACTTTGTTGAAAAATTGAATTTTTTGCTCTCAATGTTAAGAAGGTTCTCCATGAACATCTCACCCGATTTTCTTGTCATGATCTGTGTCATTCAGAGGTTGTGAAGATTCCGCCCATCTGTTATCTGGTTACAGGCGGCAATTTCCGCTTGTAACTTTAGGTGGTTTATCAAATGTAACGTTTCCCTATCCATGGAATATGCGATTTATGCGAGAATACAAAGCAATACAATAGATAGTTCATTACTTCAAAATGCAAGGTAGAAATTTGAGGTTTCTTTTGAAAATAAATTAAGTGAAGTCTAGGGACACAGTTATGAAATAAAGTGAATCTCTCATGACCACACTATGGCAATTCATTGAGTTCAAACAGTGAGATTGGATGTCAGTTCTTGAAGTAACCCATTTTTGCATTTTATTTTATGGTGGGTGTATGTGACCATTTGTTTTTAAACACCATTTTCATTTAACTTCAGCCCTTTAAACACTGACATGGTTTTCATTCGATCACTTATGTAACTTCAGGTCTGATGTTGAGATTACCAGAAAAGTCTTTACAGAAGACATCAATATTGGAGATGAGTATATGGAATTCAAGAGTTCCCACTCTCTGGGTCTTTTCAGAATCTAGAATATGAGTGAGATAGATTTGCCTGGTTAGATCTGCATACTTTGTGATAGCTGGCATTACTTAATGAGACCTGGCCTGCAAGCTTCAAGTGAGATCAGAATGTTAACTCCTAAAGAAATGGCATTAATTTTTGTCCAGAAGTGGCCTTCTTTAGCTACACTGAACATTATGCTATCATTTACCAGCTGGTAAGATGTGTGTTGTGTTCCGAGGCGATAAAAATAAATACCCTCCATCCTTAAACTGTGAAGCTTTCAATGTGTCACAAATTAAATGCAAACAACTCCAACAAAAACAAAGTTTAAATCATCTGCCTTTGCTTTATCATGCAATGTCAGTTTGGCAGTCAGGTAGCTCAGAAGGAGCAGTTTCACTCAGGTTCAGTGGGATCACAAATTAGCCCCAGTAATGTGACAAGAAAACTCTCTTTGAAAGGCTGTCTTGAAAGTTGATGTTAATAAATATTAATTAATAAATGGAATTCTCTACCACAGAAAGCTGTTGGGGCCAGATTGTTTGCTTGCTCGCTGAGCTGGCTGGTTTTCATATAGAGGTTTCTTCACCGTGCTAGGTAACATCATCAGTGCCGCCTCCAATTAAATGATGTTCTACACCGCTTGGTATTTATACGATCCAGTCTGCGTCATTTCCGGTTCTGTTCTGCATGGGTTTGTATATGGGGTCCAATTCCACATGTTTGTTAATTGCATTATGAGTTGAAAACCAGTTCTGTAGAAATTCCTGTGCGTGTCTGTGGTTGGCTTCAGCTAAGATGGGCACGTTGTCCCTGTTAAATTGATGGCCTTCATTGCCCAAGTGCACTGAGATGGGGGAAAGTTTGTCATGTTGTTTTGCTGCTCGTTGGTGTTTGTTTGCAAGAACCTTAAAGCAGTTGGGGCTAGTTCATTAGATATATTCAAGAGGGAGCTGGATTTTGCCCTTGCAGCTAAAGGGATCAAGGGATATAGAGAGAAAACGGGAATGGGATACTGAGATTGCATGATCAGTCGTGATCGTATAGAATGGTGGTGCAGGCTCAAAGTGCCGAATGGCCTACTCCTGCACCAATTTGTTATTTTCTATGTTTCTAAATCATGCCCTCAACATGGAATTTTGCATCCCAGGACCACATGTCAAGAATTAAGGTAACATTGTTGAAATGAACACAGGACCTTAAACAAATTGAAATGTTAAAGGGCCAACTGATCATTATGCTCTGATACCCAAAATGTGCTCATGAAAAATACAAATTCTAAGGACAAATGCAAGTTCATTACAACCATCCTTTGCAGCAGCAAGATATCATTTGTTTCTTTTCTGTCTCCAGATGTCAAGAAGCATACATTTTCATTACTCAGTGGCCGAGAGCAAAGGCACACTTCAACAGCCCTCAAAGATTTTGTTATCATTGTTCGCAAGTTACACATCCTGCAGGATAAAATTACCAAGTTTTCATTCTATGACATAAATCATGGTACACCAGCAAGTAATCATGGAATTATACTTTTATGTCTTTATTTTCTGGTAATCAATATTTCTTGAAGGCATAGGATGATAGCTCCCCAGGAATCAAGCATATTGTTCTTGGCTCCAGTTTATGTCTTCCTTGAATATAGAAACTTAACTATTATTTGATTAAAAAAAGGCCGTAGCCATTTAGTTTTCCTTCTACCATCTTGGTAACTACTTGATACAGCAATAATAACATTGGTTACTAACTATGGCAATCAATTTCGATTGAATCTACAACAAATCACACATGAAGTGAGGAAAACCCCAATGGAAATAAACAGTTCATCCCAGGCATGTTGGACTTAACACACTTTGTGGTAAAATACTTGCGTACTTTATTTTAAAATGCTTTTTCTTTTCTCTGAAAGATATATAGCTAATTACATCCAAACTAGACAATGCCAACTTCTTCCATTAAGTTCCTGGGAGTCTGTTCTGTACACTCTCAGCGAAATATACTCGATCAGTGAAATAATGGTCTGAATTTTCATAAAGGCCAATAAAATGGTTCTGTAAACCAGAATGCAGAAGGCTTTGCCATAAACATCTACCATTTTCACAGGGAGGGAAATTGGCTCTAATGTGCATACCCATAGTTCTCAAAGGCAAGTGTGTATGCTAAAGTGCAATTGCTTTAAGCTGATCTGATTTTCACTCATTGGATGTCGAAAATGTGTCTTAGCTGATGTTGCGAATGTTAAGGTGTCCTGTGACAGAAGTAAAGTGCACTTTGAAATTGTTATAAGTAAACATAACTATGTGTTTAAGAAGTGTATAAACTGTTTGGGCCTGCCAAGAATATCATCAGAAAGAGTTTTCAAAATGAACTGTCAGCAGAGCTATGAGAAACAACTTCCAAAAGGCACTATCAAACTATGAAAGCATTTATAACTCCATTTCTTTAGATAATTAAATTTTTAAAAAATCACTGCAATTTTCACTCAGTCGGAGGACAGGAGCATGAGTGCCATCACAGCAGGGTTAGAGCTGCATTACAGCCTTTCATTAATGTGCTTGCCAGTTCAGAGATGGATTGACACTTCCAAGTGGTTATAACTTCTTTGAAGTGGAACTATGAATTCCAGTGCTTTTTTTTTGTAAGGGACTAAACAAAGTTTACTGTAGTGAATGAGTTCTTCACCATGAGTTATTTTGTTTCGAAACTGTGAATTCATCAAGACAGTTAAGAATTCAATTTAATCTGAGCATGGGTCCTACTGTCTGCCTAGACACAGGATGAGTTGATATTTTTGGATGAAGGATAAAGGTTGGTGAATGGGAAGCACTGGTCAGCATTAAATTGGTGTGGGTGCTATAAAGGGCTAACATGATGGGCATAGGTTGGTACAGAATGTATGAGGGGCCCTGAGTATGCGTAGAGGGACATTTGTTGACATGAATGGTAAGGAGGTCATTGAGTATAGGTGAGACCCATAGGATTGCATGTGTTGACATTTGGCATTTTAGAGTTTGAACGATGGCAGCCTTATAATTTTTCAACACTTTTCTTTCCAGTAAGTACATGCACAATTTACATAATAGCATCTCATAATCTAATGATGTATTCTTATCAGACAAGGTACATTACATTATGGAAACATAGTAGATCAATGACAACAAAATACAAGTCAATCGTAGGTTCAAGGGTTAAATAAGTACTCTTGTTCCTCTGTTCTAATGAACTTTCTGCATTCTTTTAACCATCCTTGCTCTCTTTCAATAACTTCAATAAAATTTATGTGCTGCATCAACAGCATAATCTATAGTATTCTCAGTGCAAAGTCATCAAATAATTTATAAAGTGGAAGGACTGCCTCACTATTTCGGCTCAACATTGACTTATAACACATTCCTATGTCTGATTTACCTTACTCATTGTCAAAAAGCATTGAGTTATCCATAAACGTGAGCCGAAACATTATATAATGAAGCCCACACAGCCACCAGGGACATAGTGGAACATACAATCCCGGTGTTAAAACACTGCAAATTTCGATTGTTGAGTATTTGGTGGTTTGGAGGCAATGTGGCTTCTAATAACATTCTTCCAAGGTTAAAAGATCATAGTTGCCTGTTGTAGATTGTCATCAAAGATGATATTAATGTGGTGCACATCTCTGGACTGTGGGAGGAAACTGGAGCACTTGGAGGAAACTCACACACACATGGGGAGAACATGCTATTCTGCCATTTAAAAGACCTGTTGGCCTCTGATTGAATCTCATATTTTCACAGAGGGCCATTACCTTGTGGGACTCTTCCTCAGAGATGGGTGGGTTATTGAATTTTTTTAAGGTTGAGTTAGGAAGAAGTACTTATGAACAATCTCTCTTGTCGGAAATAGAACAAATGTGCAGCCGCAGAGTTTTATTTCCTCACAAGAAAATGAATTTTGTAAATTTGCAGTGAATTAAAAGCATTTTTCCTATTCTTTCTGTCCAGTTACAGAATACTGAGATGTCTGGATTGAGTGGACGTGGAGAAGTTTTTTTCACTGGCAGGAGAGAATAGGACATGAGGGCACAGCCTCAGAGTGAAAGGAACGATGCTCTAGATCTGAGATGAGGAGGAATTTCCTCAGCCAGAGGATGGTGATTCTGTGGAACTCTTTGCCACAAAGGGCTGTGGGGACCAAATCTTTGAACATTGTCAGGACAGAGTCTTGCTTAGTAAGATAATCTGGGATTACGGGGAGAAGACAGGAGAATGGGGTTGAGAATCATATCTGCCTTGATCAATGGGCTGTCTTGATTGGCTGAACGTCCAAAAGCTGCTCCTACATCTATGTTCTTATGGTCGGTCTATCCTTCTCCTCTTGTCTCATGTTTCTTTACTAAATTTTGTTCCACCTTCTGCACATCATTTAAATCTAACTTATATTTCCTGCTTTATATGTCCTGATTTAGCCTCTTTATGTTCCAATGAAATTTGATCAAAGTGAATTCTTCATTACTGCTCAACCTGCTCTCAGACGCCATGTATCCCCAACAGAAGGCACATACTGGAACACGTGAGACAACAAGGTGCAGAACTGGATGAACACAGCAGGCCAAGCAGCATCATAGGAGCAGGAAGGCTGACGTTTCCGGCCTAGACCCTTCATC
>NC_063336.1:116648132-116653989 GCF_021869965.1 Rhincodon typus | reverse complement strand
ATCAGAAAATTTTCTGATGAAGGGTCTAGACCCGAAACGTCAGCCTTACTGCTCCTATGATGCTGCTTGGCCTGCTGTGTTCATCCAGCTCTGCACTTTGTTGTCTCAGATTTTCCAGCATCTGCAGTTCCTACTATCACTGGAACACGTGTTGGATTAGTATTAATCTCTGCTGACAAGTCACAAAACCTCGATGGTCTTTCGTCATTGAAGCAAGTGACTGTTTCTCCACTACAGAAAACAAAACGCCGGCCACAGGTTTTGTTATTACTCAGCATTCTGTGCAGCGTCACATATGATGTTCTGCCTGAATCACAGTGTGGATTTAGGGCTAATTGTGGGATAACACCATGGAACTGATTCTCACCAGAAATTTGCCAAGTGTAAATTTTGGTGAGTTTTAAGAATGGTTTATCTCTCTCTGAGCCTTAGTGCATTTTCTCATGCAATCTTTCAAAATTCACCTCATTTTGCCCTGTCATGCCCCACTCATTGCATCGTCTTATTGACCATAGGCGGAAGAAGTATTCACCATTGCCAGGAGCTTCCAGGATTTCTAGCGTCAGTGTTGTATTTAAAGCCCATCCATGCGCTTGGTCAAGCTTGCAAGTAACCATCCTTTGTGTTTAATATGGTAAAGATTTTTGCCATTGCAAGTTGTGGTAAAATTCCTTCAATCGTTGGTACGGAATGTAAGATTTCTTTAGGGGTTTATTTCAATTCTTTTCAGTCAATGGATACTCTCAGCTCTCCAGGTTGTTTCACTGCTCCCATGCTGCCAATGAACTCGATTGGAGTTGTCACTTTCTTGATTACTCCCTTTTTTTGCAACTCTTCGATCTTGTCTTTCAGGCTGCCTTGAGATCAGCTGGAATTTTGCTTGGCAGATGTTGCATTTGTTTTGCATTTTCATTTAGTTTGTGATGAATGACATCCCGACTCTGTGAACACACCTTTATACTTGTCTGGGATGTGTTCCCCAGTCAGTGGTTCAGTGTGCTGTGATACATTGCAAACCTCTTTTGGCACGTTGAATGTTACCAGCCCAAGCTTTAGATTTATTCCAGCTGAGATTTTGTTGCATTTGTTTGCTGACTTGATCTAGAGGTCTGGTACCTCATTCCTGTTATTGTAATGGTCTTGTAGAGTAATCTATTCTACCATGTGATGGGAAGGTGATGACCTAGTGGTATTACTGCTGGACTGTTAATCCAGAGATCCAGATAATGTTCTAGGGACCTGGGTTCGAATCCTGCCATGGCAGATGGTGGAGTTTGAATTCAATAAACATCTGAAATTAAAAGCCTAATGATGACTGTGAATTGATTGTCAGGGGAAAAACCCATCTGGTTCACTAATGTCCTTTAGGGAAGGAAATTGCCATCCTTACCTGGTCTGGCCTACATGTGACTCCAGACCCACAGGAATGCGGTTGACTCTTAACTGCCCTCTGAGCAATTAGGGATGGGCAATAAATGCTGCCTGGTCAGCGACACCCTCATCCTGTGAATAAATGAAAAAAGTGTATAGTGCCATCATATTGTCTTAACCTTAGTTTCGAGGACTTCCTTTTTGGATCACCATGTTGAAGAACTTCGCACAGGATCTTGAGTGTCATAATTTTGCATGATGCACCAGTATCTATCTGACGCTTCATGTTGACTTGACGTTTTCCTTCTGTAGTTCTCTTTCCAACAGTTACAAACTATGTCTCACTTCACTGAACAACCTGTGGTATGGCATTGACTGAATCATCAGGATCTCAGCTAATATCTCTCCAGTGACCATCTGTACCTATTTGTTGTGCTTCTTTTTAGCCAGAAACTTGTGGAAAATAATTTAACTTTTTGCAGAGAGAACACTACTTTCCCCATGCCATACACACACTGGACTCTTTTGTATGGTATCTTCTGCAGGATTTGCACCTTTCCCTTTGCCTGGAATTGTTCTGCCATGTGTGCATGGAATATGTATTAGCGTAGTGCAAGACCTGGCCATCAATATGCTCTAGATATTGTTTTTAAACTTCGGCACACTGCACAGCTCAATCGCTCTCCTGAGTGCAAGTTTGACTTCTCTCAGTAAGCACATGTACACTTTTGGATCCCTTATTCCTAACATAATCCTGTCTATAATTAGCTTATCCTTTGATTACTCAAATTCACAAGTTTCTGCAAGCAAATTATGTTACATATTGATAATGGACTCATTTTTTTCACTTTGCTCCCTCATATTGAATATCAGCTGATCATACATGATAGTCACTTGAGGCTCAAAGCATGCTTTCAAAGTTTTTACAATATCTGCCTTGTATTCATTTCTGCCTTTCAGAGAGATTTAGGGTAGAATATATTTTGAAACAGTCTCTTCTCAACAGTGCTAAAAGTGAAATCACATGGACTTGTTTTGATGTGCTCAACAAATCAGTGGTTATTGCATAATTCTGCCATTGTTCATGGAAAGATTCCCAGTATTGATTCATACCCCAGTTATTTGAACAGGAATAGAAAGAGGGGAAAAGCTCCACCCACTTTCTCCTCAACAGTGCTTTCAGAGTGATTTTTGTGTTTCTTTTTCTCTATCAGTGACAGGTCTGCGGCTGTGCTTTTTATTTCAGTTGTGGACATCCACTTCAATGCCTCTTCTGACACCACGTTTCAAGCGCAAAACAGAGCAATGCGTTCAACACAAGGACTTTATTGAAGTGCAAATTAGAACGTCTGCCTACAGGGAGTGTGCATCAGAGTAGAGGCCACATAACTGTGGCAGACCAGAACATTTGTACCTAGTTGTATTTTTATCCAGGTAGAGCTTACCCATTTGTTTTGGGATTGCTTAGCTCTGTCTATCACATGTTGCTTGGCACGTGAGTAGCCATGTGTTGTAACAGCATCAGGTTGACACCTTTGAAACATTTAAGAAGACATTAGACAATATGAGTGAGAATTGATTGATTTTTTTTTGATTGGTTGATTTTATTGTCATGTGTACCGAAATACAGTGAAAAGCTTTGTTTGCAGGCGGTGCAGGCAGATCACAACAAGCAAAGGATGTACAGATCAAGAAGGCTTAAAAGCATACAGGTCACATTGCAGGAATCGAGTAGAGGGTTAAGTAAGGAAAGATTGGAATAGGCTTGATTGGAGCATAGATGCCAGCATTGACAAGATGAGCCAATAGCCTCCTTCTGTACTGTATGTTTTATGTAATTCCTATGTACCCTGTTTGATGTCAGCACTTTCTTCCCTAATTCTCCCTTTATCCTTGACAATTGTACCAGAGCAACTGAAACATTCCTGGGTACTGCTGGCAGTAGCTTATGTAAGTCAGCATTTCCTGTTCCTAATAAGACTTTGAATTTATGCAGGAATTGCATCAGGTGATGGAAGGGGAAAAATTGCAGGCCTCCTCCGATTTGAATTCACAAATGAACTTAGAGAGAAAAACACCCTGGGCAATCGGAAAATGGAGGAACAATTGATAAGAGTTCAGAGCCAGTGTACCTCTATGAAAGTTATTGATCAGGAACTGTGGAAATCCAGAAAACCAGTAACTTTACTTAGCATAAATAATGTTTTTCAGATGGCACTTGTGCAAAATGATTTTGTGAGTAACATTTTAATGTTGGGGACAGTTTGTCCTTTTGTATGAATAAACCCATTTTTCTCTATCCACAGTAAGTAGAGCATTTTCAAATATACTTGAACACAATTGGCTAATTGCTGTTCAGGAGATCTTATGGTGGAGTCTTTTTCATCCAGTTCCTGAAGCTCTGAAATCTGTTCTATAAGGTAGTTAGAACTTGAAAGGGTTAACTAACATCACAAGATAAGCTGATAAAGAGTCACTGAACCAGAAACGTTAACTATGCTTTCTTCTCATAAATGCTGCCAGCCCTGCTGAGTTTCTCCAGCAACTTCTGTTTTTGTTTCAGATATCCAGCATCTGCAGTTCATTGTTTTATTTTTCACAAGACAAGCTCCACCCATCAGATATAAAGTACTGGTCCTGGGAGGAATTAATCAGTGTGCCACAGTGATTGTTCTTAGTGTTAATAGCATGTAGCTCGTGTATATTTCCCTTTATGTTGAGCCTGGTGTCTCATAAAAGACAGTTGTGTATCTTATGTAACAAGCTGTTAAATAATACATAGTAAACTTCATTAATGTTCATTGTGATTGATTCTATCCTCTGCCTAAGATGTCAAGTGCACATCCTTCTCCACATGGTTTCAATAGCTTAGGCTAATGTCAGCAAGAAGGATTGGTTCTGGCAAATCTACACAAAATATCCCAGACCATAACCAACATTACAAAACAATGACAGCAGCGAAGACTTTCCCAGTATGCGAGTTTCAAGTTCCAATCCAGGACCTAATGGCCAAAGAACATATGCTCCTAACATGGCCAAACAACTTGCTTACCAATATACACTAATACCAATCAGTAAGAGCAGGATAGATTCCTGGTCAGCAAGGTAATGAAAAGTAAAAATATTACAATCCATAGCTGGCCAGCTGGTGGGCAACAGCATGGAATTTGATACCTTTTTTAGTTGGAGTGGTTTCTGGTGCTGCCTTTTTGGAAAACACAGCTCTGTGGGTCAGACCTGTCTCTTTTTTCCCTCTCTATTCAGGTTGAGGGTGTCACTGGCTAGGCAGCATCTATTTCCCATCCCTAATTGTCCAGAGCTAACCACATTGCTATGAGTCTGGAGTCACATGTAGGCCAGATCAGGTAAGGACAGCATTTTCCTTCCCTAAAGGGCATTAGGGAACCAGATGGGTTTATTATTTTAAACTCCTGACAGTTGACAATAGATTCATAGTCATCATTAGATTCTTAATTCCAGATATTTTTATTCAATTTGAATTCCCCCATCTGCTGTGGCAGGATTCAAACATGAGTCCCCAGAACATTATCTGGGTCTCTGGATCAACAGTCCAGTGATAATACCACTAGGCCATCCCCTCCCCTTTGGGTGGAGAACTGAATAAGACTGGTTATCATTTATTGGCAGGTTAAAATGCTGGCTATTATATTTTTAATGCTTTTAGGCAGAATTGTGTCTGGACAAGTGCCATATATCTGAGCTCATTCGGCCTTACAAGCCACTCTGGAAAAAAAATGAAACCAAGATAAATAGATTCCTGTGTTTGCATGCTACCATGTTGCTCAAAATGATCATTCTTGATCATTTAGAGGGATGGCACTGACGCTGACTTTCACGTTCCATTGTCTAAAGCCATTGGATAATCCCCCACTGCTTCCTAATCAACCTGGAGAGAGACACAGCTTTAACACTCTCAGCACACGTCTGAAACTAATTCTTCACAGAGCTCTCAATTAAAGTGACTTCTCCCTCCCTAATTACACTTCAATCGCTAAACTGTCTGAAATCCCAAACCCTTTTCTTACATGATCATTCTCTTACACATCCAACTCTTCCATTTCATTTGCCTGACATACATTAATTGCTGGCAATATCTGAAATAATTTTGCTTTATCAAATGGGATGTACACAGAAAATGCCTGTCAAAGACAGATCATTGAAGGGGCCCACCTCATCCCATAGAATATAGCTTACAGGAAGACATTAATCTCTAGCTTTGGGATGTAGTGAATTTGATAGCACTTTGTTGATATGAATTACTGACTTAAAATTTGCAGTCTCGGCTCTAAAATTCCCGTGAAGTAGCACAAACTTCCACCCTCTTCTCCGCTCTCAAGGAAAAGTTGTTCACCCATTTTTGTCTTCTACTGCCTCCATCTGTGGATACAACACTACAGGATCTTAAATATGATCGTAAGAACTGCCGATGCTGGAGTCGGAGATAATACAGTGTGGAGCTGGAGGA
>NC_063336.1:116625813-116647732 GCF_021869965.1 Rhincodon typus | reverse complement strand
GTTCCTCCAGCTCCACACTGTGTTATCTCAGGATCTTAAATATGTTAGTGAAGAGGTCACCTAGAGTTGCAGCTGCTTGGTACTGCTAAACCCCTCCACCCCACAGGATATGCCAGCACTCCAGCCCTTCTCTTCAAACTAATACGTCACTGGAGGATGCCTGCCCAAGACCACCTGCCAGGAATACAGCTAGCTGTGGCTTTATGCCAGAAATCTCTTTCAAAGCATCAACTCATGATCCTTTTAAAAATTAGCCATGAACATTTCTCAGTCCTGGTGCTCAGTGCACCCCAAGAAGATGCATACCAATCAGAAAGCTGAACTTCCTCCTGTGTGCTGCTTTAGTTAGAGGTCTGAAATCCTCACATAGCTCTGATCCTCCAGAAGCATGTGCAGAATGCTGGAAACAAGCAAATTCATGGCTGAAGTTCAAGACTTGATTGAACTGGGTGATAAATGAAAAACTAATGAAAACAGGGTGGGTAAATCTCATTCATGATTCACTACTTGCTCACATTAAGGGTAAACCCTGACCGTTTAGACCAAATGATCTGTTACTGAATAAGAACTTACATGGATGTTTCTGTATTTTACTTCTGGTTTCTGAACAGCCATTCTAATGTTTTGCTGTGGCTCAGAACTACAAGCATTCTGAACTAATTCAGGAGAACAGAGCCATGGTACTTGGCAGCAAGCACTAACATTGTAACGAGGTGTCCTACAACACTTACTATGTGCACACTTTGGGAATGAAATCCTCTGCTGCTGAGGTTAATGAGGCTTCCAGACTCATTATTTGAAGCCACGTGAATTGTGTTAATAACATCCTGCACATCTGAGAGTCCAACAAGATACTTGTTTTCTCTCTTACAGGTTCTAAATGGGAGTTGCTAAAATCAGGGATGTGCCTGAATGGGGTTAGCATGATTTATTGAATGTGGTAACATACTGTTGAATGTCTGATTCCACTAACAAGGCAGTGTCCCTGATGAAAGTGGGTTGCAGATCAGAGTACAAAAGCTGGCATAGTCATCCCACATGATCTGGTGAGAGTTAAGGGTAAACACATTCTTCTCAGGCATTGTCTGAAGGAAAAGTCCAGCTAGGATTCAAATCCAGCTCCAGCACTGTGTCCTGTTCTGGTAGCCACATTATAAAAAGGATATGATTGCAGAGGGGATTCGCTGGGAAGTTGCCTCAAGTGGAGTGTCTCAGCTATGAAGAGAGTCTGCATCGGCTGGAATTGTTTTCCTTGGAGCAGAGAAGGCTGAGGGGATACCTGATTGAGTCTATAAAATATTGAGGGACATAAATAGGGTTAATACGAAGGAACTTTTCCCCTGAGTGGAGGTAAAGGGCAGAAGGTTTGGAGGAGATTTAAGGAAGAAAAATCCACTCAGAGGATGATGGATATCTGGAACTCACTGCCTGAAAGGGTGGTAGAGGCAGGAGCTATTGTAATTTCCATGTATACTTGAAATGCCTTCACTTTTCATACAATGTTACAGGCCAAGTGCTGGGAAATGGGGAGATTAGATGGGTGTTTGATGATTGGCATGGATACAATGGGCCAAAGGGCCTCTTCTGTGTTGTTAAGCTCTCCAACTATGACTTTTTGCTCTTCTCCATCCTGATTTCCATCACCCCACTATTGACAGCTCTGTGTTCAGGTTTTGGACCTCGGCTTCGTAATTCTTTCCCTAATTCCATCTCAATTTTCCCCTTTAAGGCATTACTTAAAATTAACCTCTTTGTTTAAACTTTTGGTAATCTGCCCTAATACCTCCTCAGTTGGGAACACTTTCAAATATTGTCTACTTATGTTTCAGTGAGTTGCCTTTGGATGTTTCTCAATGTTGTTGTCAAGGCAAAGTCACGATAATCTTGGCAAACCATAGGGCTGCTCTCTCATTAGAGAGAGAGGTGGCTGGTGATGGTTTAACCTGAGGGTCACCACACCTCAGACAAAGGGGAGAGGCTGAAAAGGAGACTCCTTCTTGGTGACCTTAGTCTGTGAAGGAATTGAACCCATGCTGTCACTCTGGATCATAAACTAACCATCTAGTCAACTGAGCTAACCAACCCAGAGGTTCATAGTTAGATTGTTGGGATCTGCATATATGTTTGGTCAGTAATGAGTTGAGTGTTACCTGGATGCATGGCTTGTAGTTTTCACATTTTCCTCTTCCATTTCTTCATCTTCTTTTTCAAAGAATAGAAGCAATGGATTCCTAAGGAGGATATCTGGGAATTGACTAAACATAAGACCGTTTAAATTAAGAACAGAATAATTTAAAATATTCAGTTACTGCAGCAATTAAATATCAGAACTAATTTCCAGCCAAAGCGTGTTAAAGAATTGCTATTCTGTGTGACCTTTCAGATTTAATATTTTCCCAGTCTCTTGGACACTGTGTGGCCATCTTTACAGTAGTGACAGCATCCATGGTCATAAATGGGAAGAAATGCAGAGAAATTATAGGGTGACCAGGCTGTCCCTCCCTGTACTCAGTGGGACACATACACAACGGGTGACTCTGGGTGACAAAACAATCATGTGATTAGATGATGAATGAAAGATTTTATCGCCACGTTTATTTTACAGTGAAAACAGTAAAATACATTATTGGCACAATCTGGTGCTATTTTGTATAGTTTTAAGAATAAGAAAAAATAATAGAAAGTTATGGTCTAAAGAGTCCATCAGTCCTGAGCCAGCTTATCATCAATGACACCCGCATTGCCAGCCCTCTTCCACTGCCTCATCGCCATCGACATTCGACCCACCCAACGCTGAAGTCACCACCCTTCAGAAACTATCTGACACTGGTGGGCTGGTTCTCCTCCATCACTACCTGCACGAGACCAACCAAAGTCAGAGTCGCATCTCTCACCACTGAGTGGAACAGGGTTCCTGTGCAATGGCTCATCCGTTCCCACTACTATTCTTATCCTTTTTAAAATCTCTTTTCGTATTTTTGTTTTACTTTACTTACTTCTCTTTACTTATCATTGGTAGCGGTGAGGAACTCCAACACAGAAGTGGGCGGGGCCCAGCGCTAACCTCATGGTGCTGGCAAGTGAGCCCTTACATACTTTTCCATGTGAGCACGGGACTAGGCATCGGAATCGGCAGCTGCTATATCATTGGAGGCGATGCCAGCGAGTTGGGCCTGCAGCAAAAGATGGCGCCTGCAGATCGGCAACTTCTTATGCCAGACTAGTTTTGGGGCAGGATTTCAGTGAAAAAAAATCTTGCACCCTATTTTTCTTGCCGACCCACATTTAGTGTTCTCTGCAAAAATCCATAGATGTTGATCATGACTCTATCTAACCTGTGGGCAGGAATGATTGGCCAGCTGTTTTACACTGCAGCCCATTTACTTTTTCATTGGCCCCACCCTTTCTAGCCTTTACTTTGTTTCCTACTTTTACATAACTGAGAACAATATTTACTGAAGCTGAGAGTCAAAGATAAGGAAATCCCAGAGGCCATTTCGGAACCTATTGTAAACCATTTTCACTTAATTCAAGCTAGCATCACTTGAATGATAGAGGTCGTCTTCTGATTTCATTGCATTTTTTTTGAAACTTTTGTGCCATTCTTAATAATAATAAGCAATTTGACTTACAGCATATTTTCTGGCTCACCACAGGGGACTATCACTGTCAATAGTGGAAACACAGCACATGGATGAGAAATGTTAAGATCCACTCTGTGCTATGTTGTGGATGTGAATTATGATCTGAAATAGCTTCAGCATCTGCAGTTTATTCTGGGGGAAAAAATGCTTTGTGAATAGTGTAGGCGTTCCTGTACTTTAGGGATTTGAGTTGCTGTTGCAGCTGCATCTGATAACAGCCACACCCACGGTGAGTTGCCAAAGGTGGGAGCAGAACTACATGTCCCATTAATCTCATGCATGCACATTGTCCATGATTAGTTTTTCACTGAGATCTAATTTAATCAATGGACAAAAGTAAAGAAAAATAATTTCCCTCAGCAGATTGTAAAAAGTAGTTATCAAACATTGTAAACTATAATTTATTATTGCTAAGGAAACTATCACAATTAACACTTTTCTCTGAGGTAACATCACAAACCACTGGCATTCCAATACATACTTTATTTCAGTAGTCATCAGACTAACATTCTCCTGGTCTCCAATGTTTTTCTCTCACAGCTACTTGTTTTACATGCAGAAATCATTAAAGAGCTGTATTCTGTGTACATAAGACAAGCTTTCTCAGCCTCAAAAAACTCACTTAAGATGCTTCAACTTTCTTCGAAAACCATGTTACGCTTCAAAATTCTTAGCACAATTTAAAGTTACATTGGATCAACATAATTTGATTAGTGAGAGATGCTTTCAAAGCTTGAAGGTACGTCACCTATGTAGTCAGCACCCCCTTCAGTTTATAATACAGAACACATGGCGCTTGGGAGGTAATAGACATTCCAGCATGTCAGTGCTCTCTATTTCTTTGTGCTAACATGGATCATCTGTCACTTAATTGTTTGTCTTATAAATGATGCCTATAATAGGCAAAGTGGAGACTTCTTATATAATCTAACAAGGAACAATTTTAATTAGCATTTCATGCAACTGAATCATGTTAAATACTTAGACATAAGCCTGGCAACTTATTTCGACTTTCATATGCATTTCATTACCAGTTTGCCTAGACATTCTATCTGCTCAGATATTCGTGTTTATATATGCACTTCATTTCTTATGAAGTAATTTCTAACTCAAACAATAGTCTATTTGGAAATGTTTTATGACTTGAACCATACTAAATTCCTTCTGTTCTGTAAAATTCCCACTGCTGCAACCCATCTTATACACAAAACCAGGTGCTTCTGCAAGAAAAGGGGGATTCAAGAGCAAAAAGTGAAACGTAGAAAAAACAGTTACTAATCATTAAAGAAATACTCCAACTGGAGTACTTTTAGATCCAGAATCATAACCAGAACTCTTTATTTGTGTTCCTTCCAAAATGAGGGATGACAATGCCTTATTTGAGCAATCCCTAATGGCCATTTCTTGATGGCTATTTTGACATTGAGCTCTCTTTTAGCACAAACTTTCCAAGTAAACATTTCAGATTTAATTAGAGGGTGATCATTGATTACATTAAATTGGACAGTTTCTTCAGTTTTGTGGTCTGACCTATAGAGCGTGTTCTCCACTGCAAATGGAGGCAGGTCCTGAATCCAGCCCAAGCTAAAATGGGGATTAAATCCCATGCTGTTGACACCAATCTGATCTACCAGTCGTCCTGGCTCCTCGGGGAGTTTATATATCACAGAGTGATAGGAGACTGGAATGCACTGCCAAAGGTGGTGGTGGAGGCAGATACAATAGGGCCATTCAAGGGAATTTTAGATAAGCGCGTGAATATCAAAGGAATGGAGGAATATCAACTGAGGGCAGGCGGAAGAGGTTAGTTTAATTTGGCATCATGTTCAGCACAACATCGTGGACCGAAGGGCCCATTCCTGTGCTGCACTGTTCTATGTTCTATTTGGGGCATCATGTATATTTACACACATGATGCAGATTGGTGTTGTAGGTAGTGATAGCAGAAGCTCCAATTTCCTTTACATCACATAGATGACCAGGAATCCCATGAGAAAGGTTCTCACATTGATAGTGCACCTGATCCTTATGCTATGAATGCACTTTGTTCGCTATAAAATCCTGGAGTGCGACTTGAACTCAACGCTTCTAACTCAGAGGCACTAATACTACCTACTAGCCACAAGATCACCTTGTACATTGCAAATAATGCCAATTTAAAAATTCATCAGGAAGCAGAGCTGAGTTAAGTGAGACTATTTGCAATTTTACTCAATTTTTCACTGCCCTGTATATATGTATTGTAGTCCATAAAATTAAATAAAATAATATCATTGAGGATTTTGTTCATTTTTTATCAAATTTTGAGTTTTATTCATTGGGAATAATCATAGTTACATAAGATTAACATAAAAGAAAATTACAAATCATCAAATAATCAATGAATAAGATAAAAACTGATAATGTTCATGGTCTGTCTCAGGTGATCAGCACCTATAAGTTGGAAATAATCAAGTTGATATTTTGGGTGCGTCTGTTCATGAGAATTGGATCCCACTGGAAAATTAACTTTTTGTTTTCAATCAGGTGTTGCGCATCTGCTACATTTCAATAAATCATCTTTTCTTTCCTGAAGAAAGAACCTGACACTTTGATGAAAACATGGGCCGCAGACCAGCATGCAGTGTTAAGACCACACAACAATACCATTGTCTTGCACTGCCTTAAAAATGTACTGTTACAGGGTCACTTCTTCTCTGTACGCCCTTCAGCCATGGAGCCTTGGCTGCTGTGTGTACACATCAGCAAATCACAGTACACTTGCCATGATTTTCCATTCATTAATTTTAATAACAGATAATAGTGGGAACCACATCCATGAGATCCAGATACATTTCCCACTGGGGGGAAGCTGTGCCAGGAATATGCATTTGAAAAAAAATTGGCTTCTTGTATATATTTACTTATTTCTCCAGTTAACTGATTTATCAGGTAATAGACAGTTGCCACATATATGCAATAAGGAAACAAGGACCCAAGGATTTAAGGGCATGAACTTGCCAGAATGACCCACAAAGTGAAACAACAAGACCTTGACAATATTATAGTACTGCTGTCAACATTTTGCTCTGTTAATTTTGTTTTATAAGTTTGCAAACTTTCTCTTGTCCTTGAGCATGTGGAGTACTGAAAATTGATGTTTCTAAATTAAACTTTTTAAATCTTTGCTAAAATAGCTGAAGAAATTAAATTATTGTTTTTAACAAAACAGAAAAGTAGTGGTAATGTCCTTGGAGCTGGTCTTGCTTTGCTGTTGTATCTTTACTGGAAGCCCTTACTGATACCCAGGAAGTGGGCTTCAACCAAAGTTACAGCAGTGGAGTAGACTCAGCTCTGAAAAAAAATTCCAGGCTTTGGTAGTTAACTTCACTTTTGGGGTCAGCCATTAAGTACATTTGAATTTTTGAATAAAATAACCTTAAAAATTACCTATTAAAGGAATTCGGCATCTGATTGTTAACATCCCTAAAATGCCATGTTGAGGTAATTACCAATGGCCGGCTAATGCAATTGGTGAGTAAATTGGTCAGCTTTTCCTTGGATTTATCAAATATTGCTTTTTTATGATGAGTAGATCAATTTGGCTATTTATGAAATTGCTTGGATACAATTATTGCGATCATAAATGGAAAAGAGTAGAGCTGTTGAGGCCAATTTTAATCTTCTTTGTGAATCATATTGGATTAGTAATGGAACAGCAAGGCTGAGAAATCCAGGGGAAATTAGTTCTGATGGAATTTCCCCTGCTTTTTGTCCCATTCTAACTTCTGTTGAGGCCCAGAATGTACAGAAATTCTATGGCAGAGCAGAGAAAACTTCATTTGTGCATGTCCGAGTTGGCATATTTAAAGCAAACAGTTGCCAATGGAAGAATGTGAGCTATGATAAGTTGACAACTCATACTCTCACATCCGTAGACAAAGGCAGCAAACTTCACTTTGGCAAATGTTGCTGGAGGAGGCTCCTCTTCTGAAATGGCAGCAGATCAATGCATTGGCACAAGTGAGTGATTTCAAAGCTATGAGTGCCTGATTACGGTAATTGTTCCTTGAAAGGCCACATATTGCCCATATGTAGACCCTACCACCACGGACAGAATAAACAAAAAACTTACTTCACCCTTTCAGGATGCACTGGCGGCTATATTTCATGTTTATCCCATAGCTGACATTTGGTTAAACCTGGAAGGCTTTCCAGATCACACTCAGGAGAGTGAGATGCAGGTTCTGTTTGTTATCCTCGGCTCCTCCCCTAATCTTTGTGTTCCTTTCAACAAACTTATCATCAGCTTTGAGTCTCCCCACCTAAACTTTTGATCCCATAAGTCGAATTCCCCCTTGAGTCCCAGGTCTAACAACGTACCTGTACCCGACATCATCATCCATTGTGAAAACTGAAAGAACTGCAGATGCTGTAAGTCAGGAACAAAAACAGAAGTTGCTGGAAAACCTCAGCAGGTCTGGCAGCATCTGTGAAGGAAAGATCAGAGTTAATGTTTCGGGTCCGGTGACCCTGCCTCAGAATAGTTCATTAACATTAACTTTGATTTTTCTTCACAGATGCTGCCAGACCTGCTGAGCTTTTTCAGCAACTTCTGTTTTTGTATCCTCATCCATTGTCTGTTCATTTATGCCGGAGGGATGGTGACTTCAAAGACACTAGCTACAGTACCCTCTTGCCTTCCCATGGTATGTCACCTCTCAGCTTATATCTAGAGACTCCCTTCTTTACACAGACTGACCCCTCTGCATTCGTGTCTGTTGACTCCAATCCCTTCCCACTTCCCCAACACAGTACTGTCCCTTGATAGTCCCATTGACAATTAGTGCCCAGGCCTTCAGAACGGACTCTGAACCACGCTCTGTCTGACTTGGAAGTATAATCCTGACTGAGAATAGACCAGCCCTTGACTGATTTCTCTGCAGTTCCCCAGCTGACCTACCGATAATCCTTGGAATGGTTAGACTTGACTAGCAGGATTGACCATTACCTAATGGTCAGCCCGGTCTCTCAACAATTCACGATGGTGTCTTGGCCTGCTCTCTTGGCGGATCTTGGCCCAGTCTCTCAGCAGCTCGTAGTGGTGTCTCGTCTCAGTGTGCAATTGGATCCTGCCTGGGTATGTTCCCGAGGCACTGGGGGAGATCGGAGAAGCGGCAGTTTCAGCAACAGCAAATGGTATCTGTGGTGGTGGTGTTGTGAACAGGCAGCTGAGGTCTCTAAGAGATCGAGATTAGTGGAGGACTCATCAAGACTATTTAATTCTTAACTTATTCCTTTATTTTCCTTGTTTAGACTATGAAAGACTTTAATATTAACTATTGCCCTATTTGTGTATTTTTCTACCTATCCTATGAAGGAATGCTTAACTTTTTAGAGATAACACAGTGTGGAGCTGGATGAACACAGCAGGCCAGGCAGCATCAGAGGAGCAGGAAAGTTGATGTTTCGAGTCAGGACCCTTCTTCAGAAATGGGGAGGGGTAAGGGAGCTCTGAAATAAATAGAGAGAGGAGCGGTGGGGCTGGGGAAGGTAGATGGGATGGCGATAGGTGAGGGCAGGTAGGCAGTGGTGGGGATTGGTCAGTGAGGTGGAAGGAGCGGATAGGTCGGAGAGAAGACGGACAGTTTGTGTCAGGCCAAGGAGGCGGGGATGACAGGGAGGGTTGGTCATGGGATGAGGCCAGGCGTGGGGAGATTTTGAAACTGGTAAAATCCATGTTGGGCTGTAGGCTCCCAAGGCGGGATATCAGGTGCTGCTTCTCCAGTTTCTGGGTGGCATCATTGTGACATTGGAAGAGGCCCAGGATGGACATGTCATCCAGAGAGTGGGAGGGGGAGTTAAAATGGTTTGTGACCGGAAGGTGTTGCCGTTAGTCACGAACAGAGCGCAGACGCTCGACAAAATGGTCTCTGAGCCTCCGCTTGGTCTCACCGATGTAGAGGAGGCGACATCGGGAGCAGCGGATGCAATACACCACATTGATGGATGTACAGGGGGACCTCTGTCTAATGTGGAAGGTTTGTTTGGTGCCTTAAATGATCTACTCTCCCACCTATCCACCCGTCTCACCTCACTGACCAACCCCCACCACTCCCTACGTACACTCACCTATCACCATCCCACCTACCTTCCCCAGCCCCACCCCTCCTCTCTCTATTTATTTCAAAGCTCCCTTCCTCCTGTCCATTTCTGAAGAAGGGTCCCGACCCGAAACATCAACTTTCCTGCTTCTCTGATGCTGCCTGACCTGCTGTGTTCATCCAGCTCCACACTGTGTTATCTCAGACTCCAGCATCAGCAGTTTTTACTATCTCTGAGTGACTTGCTTAACTTTTTAACTCTGTTACCTATGTTTTTTCTACCTAGGGACCTTGGTACCTAAGATGGTACCTTGTATGGAGATATCACTTTTCACTGTAATCCTGTACTTGAGTACACGTGACAATAAAAGCTAAAATCTAAATTTATTAATGTAAATCTGAATCATCAGACTGGAAGGACATGGATTCCAGGAATTTGACTGCACAGTGTACCTGATTGTCTGTGGCCAAAACCTGATCTGAGCTTGGATGGAGCCCTTGCCTGACAGTCATGGCACTTATGACTGTTTATAGTCCCCACTGGCTGTACTACTCCCCTCATACTTTTGGAAATGGCCAGTATTTGAAGGAAACACTTGCAGTGTGCTTGCCATGTCAGCTGCTAGCAGCTAGTTTATGTGTGACATTGTTGTTGTATGGTGCCATACAGCAACATATCCACACATTCCCTTGAATGTTCAGTGCTACGTCAAGCTGCCTGGCTCTTAGTCTGCACTAAATGACAAGGCATGACTGATCTACTGTCAACCCATAACTTCCAACTGCAGCAACTACGCACAAAAAGGCCAAGCAGGGGCTATGAGTTTCCAAGTGAGTACAGAGTGAGTAAGTGATAAAATAAAAAGCAAGCTAAGAGCTCTGCGAGCCTGCTGTTCTGATCAATAAGATGAGAGTCTGTCTCTATGTGAATATCAGCTGAGCATTAGCATTACATCATGTGGTAATGGAGTTGGTGAAGTTCCAAGTGCGGCATTGAAGTGCTGACCTGAATTTTAAGATGTTCCATAGTGATTTGGTGCTTTGTTAATGCCGATCTCCATGGATGGAGGGTGCAGGTGCTCTCTGCCCTGAGATATTGGAAAATGCTGTCCAACATGAGGACCTTGGAGAATAGCAACCTAACTGTTCAAACCTAATAATGAGATGGTAATACATACAAGCATGGCTGTCTCTGATTACTGTGGTGAAATTCTCATCTACTGTTCAAATGTTCAGAGCAAAAATAGACTTCCTTGTTTTCTTGACATATAGAACCTAATTTTTCATTCTGGCCATATTTCCTCACTATTAGCCATGTTGTTCAGACACTGGGAAAGTTCTGTCCTTGGTATCTGCATTGACAGCTGTTAATCTGGATCATTTGCTGCAAGGAAACCTGTGCCACAATTCAGCATGGAGTTTATGATCATCCAGGGGTGGTGCTCATCAGATATACCCTGAAACCTGCAAGCATTTTCTTGCAGGTTCACAGCAGTGTTCATGTCTAGGCTGGTGCTATGAAGTGGTTTGGAGGTAACCCTATCCAGCAGCATTTCATGCAGAATTATCTCAATTGCAGCAGCTAAAGAAGGTGTCATGTGGTGGCCATTGCACAATTGCTTTCAGATTTGTGGGGTCAGCTGTGTTGTGGTTATGTTACTGCACTAATAATTCACAGGGTTGGGTTAAAAAGAAAGAAAAGAATCCAAGTTGACAATGAGGCAGTTTTAGAAATTGATTCAGTTTTTAGAAAAAGAAAACACAAGGTTGGTGCCTGTAATGGTGACTCTGAATCCATTAGGTTGTCATTAAAATCTAATGGGTTTCTGATGGGGAAGAAATCTTGGTGTAATTAACCAGTCTGTTTTATGTGTGACTCTAGTCCAACCTCATGGACTGACAGCAAAGAAACGGATCTCATTTTCCATCTTTGCCATATTTTCCCAACCTTCTTATCATTGCCCATATCTCTTGGCTTGTTGAAAGAAAATTCCTGGGCCCATCTTGCCAAGGAATTATTAATGGAATAAAAACAAAGTTGCTGGAAAAGCTCAGCAGATCTGGAAGCATCTATGAAGAAAAAAACAGAGTTAACATTTCAGGTCCAGGTCCACTTCCTTAGAACCTCAGTCCGGTGACCCTTCCTCAGAACTTTGTTTTTGTTCCTGATTTACAGCATTATTAATGGAAACTGACCTCTAGGAAGTTTTAACTCATGGGAGCTGATTTTTTAATACCTTTGGATTTTACCAAAGCTTGTAATCTGGAACCTATCTCCTCTTTTGTCCAGTTTTCTTTAATTTCCTCAATGAATTGTATGTGTGGACATAGCAGTGAAGCAATTTCCCCATGTATGGAGGGTTTTGTTAATTAACCCTATCTTTGTTTTTTTTAGAAAATTAGGGCTTGGAAAACCCCTTTAGCCTAGCTCAGGAAAGGGGAGGAAAGCAGAGGAAAGGATTCAAACAAATAATACTTCACTATCTCATGCTTAAAGAGGAAAAGTAATCATGATTCAACTTTGCTACCATTCCCCCTTCATCTGTGACACCAGACTTAACTACACACAATTGTAACTTAACAAGCCCCTCAGTTGTAACAAATTAAAGCAATCTGCGATGAAATAGAAGAGATGTCAGGTGGCATTGTGTCTCAGTGGTCAGTATGGACCCTGGTTTGATTCCAGCTTCAGGCAACTGTCTGTGTGCAGTTTGCACTTTCTCCTCATGTCTGTGTGGATTTCTGTTGGGTGCTCTGGTTTCCTCCCACAGTCCAAAGATGTGCAGGTTAGGTGGATTGGCCATACTAAGTTGCCCACAGTGTCCAGAGAGGTGTAGGTCAGCTGGATGTGTCATAGGAAATGCAGGGTTACAGCAATAATGTGGGTTTGGGTGGGATGTTCTTTGAAGGATCGGTGTGGACTTGATGGGCCAAATGGCCTGCCTCCACACTGTAGGGATTGTATGTTTCTATGTCAGTTGCATATTTGCAATTGAGTAGGAAATCACAGACAGAATTAATTGCTAAAAACAAGTTCTAAAGCCTGCTACCAATCAAAGCTGGCAAACTGGCACAGTCAGTGGGCACATTTGCCTTTATCAATGTACTCACTGTCCTTTGAGTTCTTTGAATCTGACATTAGGATCCTGAATATTCAAACATTGAGCATGTGATGTATCTCTGGGGGAGAAAGAGAATTAAAAAAACATAGCAAAATTAAGTAAGATGGAGAGAGGGACTATGGAAAAGTAGATATTTTGTGGAGAAACCTTAGATGTTCTCGACAATTCACTTCTGTTTATATACTACTTGACTTCATGTGTCAGTTCTTCACACTTTGTACATTTGCACCTGCGCTTTTATATGAATGGATGGATGGATTGCTACCTTTTACACAGGGGAAACACCGTAAATTCTATACTCTCAGTTGGTTAAATGAATCATTTTAGTTTTTACTGTCTCCTTAGCAGATGTACAAATTATGATTTAAAGATAACAGATTTTATTTTATCCAGCTGTTTTTGTAAATTTAATAAGGTAGGCAGTTTAACAAATGTCCAGTGTCAAGGCTCCAACAGACTTGAAGAATCAGCAGCGATGTTGAAGAAAGCCATATTTCCTTCCGGTGGTTCCTCTGATCTTGCTAGAAAAATATCTGTAATTAAATTACAAAGTTGCCGCTTACTTGAAACTTCAGTTAAACCAATACTGTTCTGAAATCAGTAGAAACAAGCACAGGACCAACCCAAGGGAAAGAAAAGATTCAATAACTGCATGAAATACATCAAATGTAGGAAAAGATGTAAATTATATCATGCATCTTCAAAATTCCCAGCCTCCCTAAGCATACATTACAAACACTGCCTGATCCGGCCCGAGCCACAACAACAGGCCCGTTTTCCGGCTCTACGTTCTCAGCAGTGGGCATAGCTTGCTGTCAGAGTAAAGTTACTCACCACTAACTTGTACTTGGAAAAGTTAGGCTGTAAATTTATCAGGAATATAATTATCTTAAATCTGCATCATTTTTCTGCTATTAAAATACTAAATTGTTAAATAATGGCCAGAGAGAGAGATAATTAAGGGTCTGCTAAGCTCATTGGAGGATATCCTCTTTCCCAGGTCCACTACCCAACCCCTTGTAGTTCGAAGGTTGACTGTGTTTCCTACTCAATCGCTCTATGTCCACTTGCATTCATTCGAAGCAACACTTTTATGAACTTAAATCCCACAGCTTAACAATCGATATTGATGCAAAGACACTGATACAAATATCTGCTAATGTACACTCACAAAGTGCTTGGTTTCTTGAAAGGTCGGGTGGTTGAACTATCCTGTTCTGTAACTCCAATTCATCCCTGACCAAATCATCCTTTTTAACTGCAGCCACAAGCCTCCTGCACATCCGGTTCTGAGAGCCTTCTATCAGCCTGGGCCTGAAACTACATTTACAGTGATGGTGCTTTTCTATTGGCACAGAGCTTTCAGATTCAAGTTACCCCCTAGTGATTTGATGGGGCTTTGGGGGCCATCACAACTGCCCACATTCTGTTTGCCAAAGTTGAACCACTTTGTGCTGGTCCTTTGTTCAGGGTTGTGTGTGTGTTTGTGGTGTGTGTGTGTGTGTGTGTGTGTGTGTGTCTATTCAGTGGATTGATTTCTGCCTACAAGTCTAGGCATGGTCTGAGTGAATCTTCCGGTCATTGTCTGACCACAACCTAACCCTGTTCTTGTTAGCTCTTGATCCACCAAGCAACTTTAATATGACAAGTACATTGTTCAGACTCTAATATTGCAGTTGTATGACATCTACCAAGAAAATCAGTCCACAAATCATTTCAAAAATGTGGATCAAAGAAACAGTCTACAAAAGTATCAACAATCAAAATACCAACATTTGTAACAGCAATTGTTGGGCAAGTTGTGTTCTGACAATTTCATCACAATCTTGATCTATCTTTATGTTATGTCACTGGTTAGGTTACAGATGGTATTCTCTTAATTTACTGACAACTAAACCTCACTATCTGTAGTTTATTAACAATGTTGCTGTTGCCTGGCTTATTAACACCCTCGCGCCCACACCAGAAATAAGCTTGCTCAGCCTTCTCCCCTAACTAAGAAGCCATTTAGAAAGGGGCATATTCTCAATTTGTCAGACTTGAGAGCATTCTGACATATAGAATGAGATCTTTCAGGAACATCAAACGATCCCCACAAAATATCTGTATTTTTCCAGGATTCGCCTCTCATCCTACTCACCTCGACACTATATGTCTCTAATTTATGAGCAAAGCTGTGTCTATCACAAGGATGATATAATTTATTTTGTGTTTACAGTTAGAGAAAAGCTCTTTAAATCACATGTCATTAAAAATGAATTTTTAAAAAAATCATTAATTAAATAATATTGTTCCAATAAACATTGAAGTACACATTCCCAGATGGTTAATTATACCTGAGGCAGTGTACTGGCATTCTGATCATCTTGCTGTAATTTTCTCATGACTACCTTTAAGCATAAAAAAAATCCCTTCAATTAGTTATTCCTTAAGTGCTTAGCACACATATATCTGTATGAGCTCACAAATTATGGTGCATTTCTTCATTGGTCAAACCTGCACTGTCAACATAGCATTGTGGAGCGACCTCAGGCCCGATTCCACTTTCTGGAAATTATTCTGTTAGACAAATAAGTTTGTCCTTTAGCTTAACAATTTATCTACATGGAGTATAGTCATCTCTCAGAGGAAAGATCCCGGTATATCCCAAATTGTCCCCTAATGGATGTCAACATCTTTTAGTTCATAGACTGCATGTCAGTGACTAATGCACAAGTTAGTCTCAAGTGCAGTCTCAATACCAGATACTATATATCTATCCATCCTATTTCACGAGTCAAAAAGCCAAAAGACTTCTTTACACTGTTCATGTGTCTAATTATCCTATTTTTATTAATAAAATTTAAGTTTTCTGACTGAAAGCACACTGGCAGAATGATACTTCGCTTTGCAGATATTGCTCCTTTGCTTGGTATATGTGAAAAAAATCCAGCACTATCAACATGATATATTCATGATCATGTCCGTTGGAGCCATCTGAGATGCCTTGAGTAGATTCACTGCTTCAAACTCTTCTTATTGATATGAGTCTCAATTGTTGGCACTATGTGGTGAAATGGCCACACTAAAGTTTTGGTAGAATTGCTACTCAGTCATATTAATCAGAAGAGGTTTATTACATTGTGCTGAATAGCTAGTTATATTGCATCTGAGCTATATGATAGTCTTTTCTACAACTCAGGCTGGACTCAAGAATAAGACTAATTAACACATTGCTTTTAGTTACACAGAACTGAACATTAGAATAACTGGAATTCAACAAACTCGTAACAAGCTGGATAACTGCTCCCAGAAATAATCCTTTCTATTCTGAACGGTGAATTTATTTGTGACATAAGTTACCTTTCAGTTATCAGCAGTCTTGTACAGCTCACTCTTCAATTTCCTTTACTTTCCAATTTCTACTTGCCCTTCATTCATTGTTGTTTTTACCCCCTCCCCACTGGCCTTTTGCAATATTCAGTGCTTTCTTTGGCCTTTCCACATTTTAAACTATTGAAATGTTTGTAATTGATTGCTTGGTAGATTGTGCCACATTGTTTCCAAAGGTAGCTATTATGCCCTACAAATTAATGTGGAAAGAGCAAGTTTTACATGATTGAGTGCATTATTCCACTTGTATCATTTGCTTTGTGACTTGAAAAGTGTTCTCTTCTGTGTCAATCTATTCAAATTTTCATGTTGTTGGCCCTACAAGTCTGGTAAAGGTTACACAAATCTTTCTATTAAGACTGTCTTTTTGTGTCTGCATACTTATATAGGACAACATTCTTGAAACTATACATCAACCTCCTTCTGACAACTTGACATGAGTTAATATTGTGAATAGGGGACAATCAGAAAAATTAATTGAATTCTGAATGAGCTTCCCTATATATCATGGGTATGCGTGATGCAATTTTGTTTTCAATAAATGAAAACAATGTTAATAGATTACATTAATACATCTGCATCTGCAAAGCTAAGTTTTATTCCAGTGATAGTGATTGCAAAAAAACTGACAGATCATTAGTTTGAATAAATTGCTTAATAACTTTATACTCCCAAGTCTACATCAAACCTGTTTAACTTCAAACCATTGCATTACTTTTTTACATTTTGTCAAGTTTCCTCCCTGGTTCCACGAGCTGTTCTTGTGTTGATACATGCAATGAATCATGACCCACAAAGAACTGCAGATGCTGGAAATCTGAAACAAAAACAGAAACAGAAACTGTTGGAGAACCTCAGCAGGATCTGGCAGCATCTGCAGTGAGAGTAAACAGAATTAACATTTTGAGTCCAATGGCCTGCTGAGTTTCTCAGAAAATAAATTATGCACCATTCTGCGTCATAACTCACTTCCACTTTCGGCTTCCTTTTCAGCATGTTTGTTTTATATTCCAGCTATCCACCTCGTTATTGTATTACAAATAAGTTCTTAGCGTCAGCATCCTTTAAAAAATCAAGGACTCAGACAAGAACTGGGACAGATTTTGGCCATAGAGTTTTGATATTAGTTTAAAACTCATCTGCTATTAAAAAAAAAGTGACCTACGGATCTTTGAGCTCCCATACTGTGTTTAAATACTGTGGCCAACTTTCTATCTGTTTGTGGTTAGAGCCAAAAAAACTGCAGATGCTGGAATCCAAAGTAGACAAACAGGGGGCTGGAAGAACACAGCAGGCCAGGCAGCATCTGGAGGAAAGGAGCAGTCAATGTTTCAGGTAATTACCCTTCTTCAGGCCTGCTGTGCTCTCCCAGCCTCCTGGTAGTGGTGAAGGTGGCAAAATCAAGCAAGAGAGGTGTCAGATTTCTTTGTGGGACTTGGATGGACAGTGCTCCACTTCCTGACCCCATAAGAAATGTTGAAAAACTTTGAAATCTAATTTTATGGGCCTTTTATGATCCTGATGCTGTTCCCTGTTGGTTTGGCCCTGGTGGGATATCAAATTCATTTCCCACTAAAACTTCCTGGGAAATATTCTGTATTGTTCTGTGTTGGGCAGTTACTCGGGCCCTGGTCAGACCTAAAGAGCGCACTCATCGTTTGCTGCAATCCAGCAGGGACAGACTTTACTCCAAATCTGTGCATCCTGTAAGAACACCAAATAGGTCTCAGAAAGTGCACAAATCTGACTGATAATGTGCTCACATGACTCACCTCTTAAAATGACACTACCCCAACATAACATACCCCAACTACAATGCATAACACCTCTCCCGATTTACTTTCAAACTTCCCCTTAAATAAACAAACAAACAAATAAATATTTACATACTTCCAATCACAATACATATGCATTAGTGGCAAAACTGTTTACATGGACATGATACACAGTTCCATTAGATACAACAAACAAGATGCCACATTTCATAACAGAGCCTATTCAGTGGGCACCTGTTTCACACTGACTGACTTCTTCCTTCTGGTGGAGGATTCACCTCAGGGACATTGGGATCCTCAGGTAAAAAGGGCCCATCCAGAGGGGTTGCATGGGCAGTCTCTTCCACTAAATGTGCTATCCACACTGGCTACTGTCAGTTGCTCTGGGAATGGTGTGTTGCTGTCAACAGGTAAGGAGGAAGCCCCTCCTTGAGGCTGTGTGGTGATGGGTGCTTCCAACACTTGGGGATGTGCCACTAACAGCTGGTGAGCGTACCTTCACCACACCATCCCGTCCTGGGTCTGGACCGTGTAGGATTTAGCACCTGTGGCAGGTACCAGCTTGTCCATTGTGTTGTAGGTCCAAGCTAGTTCTTGGTCACCCAGCCAAAAAGAGAACCTCTTGGAGTCTGTTTCCCTGTGAGACATCTGGGCTGATCGACCCTTCTCGACAATCTTGCGCATTCCTTCAGGTAGCAACAGGTCGAAGGTGGTTCACAACTTCCTCTTACAAAGCATGTTTACCGGCAAGTTCAGGGTAGTGGCGTGAGACGGTTTCAGTACATGACCAGGAAGCCGTTGAATCAATGAAGTGGTCACCCCTCCCCCTTTGACACTTTCAAAGAGTACTTTAATGATTGCCCAAGTCTTTCTACAAGACCATGGGTCAAGGGATGATTGGGTGCTGTCTTAATGTGTCAAATGCCATTACATTGCATGTATTCAGTGAGATCCTGTACAAGGAACTGAGGACCATTGGAAATGACAATCGGCTCTGGGTTACCAAACCTCACAAACATTTCATCCAGTTTCTCAATGGTCAGGTCTGCAGAAGTGGACTTCCTTATCGCCACCTCGGGCCACTCCAGAAACTACCAACAGCAGCATCTGACTCTCAAAGGGGCCAGTAAAGTCAGCATGCACACGTTGATATGGCACCTTGGACCGTTCCTAAGGGCACCTTGGCAACAATGGTGGTGCCTTTCTGATTTTGACGCAACCCTGGGACAAGCTGTCTCCTTTTCTTCAATCTGGACATCTAAATTCAATCAATAAACAAGCTCCTGGTGAGCTCCTTCGTCCTCACCAACTCTGGATAACCATGGTGTGACTGCACCAGCATCTTGTATCGTACTTTTGGAGGATCATAATCCTCTTCCTCATAGTAGACGGCAACTCTGAATCGACAATGCTTACCTTCAGAACGTGTGTGGTTTCCAGGTTGCCTTGCCTTTTATCATCTTGCTTAAAACTGGTATCATCCCACGTTTGTGTCACCATCACCGACACATGTTCTGACTGGGAGAATCCTCAATCCACTGCCTTTCACTTGAGAGCAAGGGCCAACCTGGATAATGCATTGTGTTAGTGTGTCACTCCGACTGCCTGTAGCTTATATCGTATGAGGGCACTGAGGAGAGTAGGGCCTACCTCTGAAGCTGCCTCACCGTTGTTCGGGAATCCCAGTGTATCTGCTAAAGATGAATGTAAGAGACAATGCTCCATTAGCAGAACAAAGTGGCTGCTGTGCATGTTGGGGTAACATTTCCTCATAATGAAAATAGATGTTGAAGGCTTCTTTCTCCAGTTTGCGCATATCTTATCTCTGGATTAGTGAGAGAGTACATAGTGAAGACAATGGCCTCACCTCTCTATTGGGTAGGATGTGTAGCAGCACTGCACCAATTTAATATGATGAAGCATCACATACTAATTGCAAAGAAAACCTCAGGTCAAAGTGAACCAGAATGTCTGATCTCTAGAGTGACTGTTTGACAGTGAGATATGCACGCTTGCAGTCCACATTCCATTTCCAAGACTGACTTTTGCATCCAAGATTGTGTAATGGCTTAAAAAACGTTGCCAAATTTAGAATGAATTTGCACAATAATTCATGAGACCAAGGAAGGACCTCAATTGGAACACATTTGTAGGCCAAGCAGCCTCCATTTTCTGTAGAGTCTTGTGAAACCTCTTGGTGCTGGTGATGTGCCCTAAGTATTCAATTGAGTTTTGGAAGAAGCCATACATTTCTTCTTTCATTCATAATCTGCGCACATGCAGACATTTTAGGGTCTTCTTCAGATTCCTCAGATGCTGTTCCTCTGTGAAGTTGGTGATGAAGATATCATCAAGGTAGTGTTGTACTTCTTTTAGTCCAAATGGGATTTGGTCCATAGACTTCTAAAATAAAGCTGGGGTTGATGCGATCCCAAACAGGAGCCTTGTATAATGAAACACGCCTTGATGAGTCACTATCGTCAGTGGGTTTTGGGATTCAACAGCCGGTCCCATCTGCAGATAAACCTGAGATCTTTTTGAATATTTGGCCCCTTGCCAAGCCACTGAAGAGATCTTTGATCAGGGGAAATGGTATTTGTCTGCACAGAGCACTAGATTAACAGTAACTTTGAAGTCACTGCAGGTTCAGATTGATCCATCATGTTTGAAAACAGGTAATAGCAGAATTGCTCAGTCACTGATCAACACTGGCTCAAAATACACTGATGTCTACCTCATTAGATCTGCCTGTAATTTCAGATGGATGAATATGTAACACTGTGTGCCCTAAGACTTTTAGGTTGACTGTCTGATTGCAATTTGAGTTTAACCAGGATTCCCTTCATTTCTCCAACGGTGCCTTGAGAAACACTGTGGTGTTCTCTAAGGGTGTCTTGTCAATTTGTTTTGCGATCCACTTACTTATTCATGGCCCATTAGTTTAATTTTAGCTTCTGTAGTCACCAATGCCCGAATAATGCCAAGTAATGTCCTTTCACAATTTGGGGAGGGGTAGCTCAGTTACCTGGTTCTGTAGTTGCACCAACTTCATTTCCTACCATTTTAACCCCCTGCTCTGTGTAACTCTGAAGGTGATATTGAGCAGCTTGAATAGTAGATATTTCGGCTTTTCATTGTAAATTGTTTCATGAATAAGTGAAACCAGCTGCCCCAGTGTTGTCTCCATTTTGATGGGTTGTCAATCCAACTTAGGCACAAGCCAAAATCTATGCATTTTGTCCTAGACTGCCAGGACGTTTAATTTAAATTACTTGTTTGAGATGTTTGATTCACTAGTAGCATCCACATCTTCCTCAAGGCCTATAACATGGTCTTTGGGGTTGAGCTGATTTTGCTTTGGCAGGCATTTTTCTGGAGTGCTCTGTTTCCTCCAGCAGGTCCTAGCAATGTGACCTGTTCATTTACAGTTCTTGCAATGGTACCTCCTTACCCCCGCACCAACAGTAATTTCTGAAGGTTCAGATCTGCCCAACCCATGGCACTCCTGCTACTGCGCGTCAGTTAATGTACCCAGATGCTGGGCCCCAGCTGTGTAGCTTCTTTGGCTGCTAACTCCATAAACACTGCAATGACCAATCTTGTTTTAAGGTTTACATTTCTGATCTAAAACATTCCAAAACTCAAAATGTTCTGTGAGACACTTCAGGCTCACAATGAATTGAACCAATTCCTGTTCCAGTTGATTCCTTGTGATATCAGAATTTCTCCATGATTCGTAAGGGTTTGGGGACATAATGGTCCTCAAAACACCAACTAACTATCAGCACAGAGATAGTAGGAACTGCAGATGCTGGAGAATCTGAGATAACAAGGTGTAGAGCTGGATGAACACAGCAGGCCAAGCAGCATCAGAGGAGCAGGAAGGCTGACGTTTCGGGCCATTTCTGAAGAAGGGTCTAGGC
>NC_063336.1:116594463-116625413 GCF_021869965.1 Rhincodon typus | reverse complement strand
ATCTCAGATTGGCCCACTACTTTGTTTTTAATTTGAGGAACACAGCCTGCAACTTTTTACATTCATAGCCTTCTTAAATTCAATATTGTCTCTTTAGGTCTACCCCACGGAGCCAAATTGCAACAGTTTCTGGTGCCAGAATGTGGCGACATTATATACTTTTCACTGTATCTAGGTACAAATGATGATATTAAATAAACCTAAATCTAAGCTCTAATGCTGAATATGGGACTTTTCTTCCTTTCCTGCCTCTGTGCCTGTGGGTTCGACTGTCTGGGCCCTCTGGATTTCCTCCCATTTAAAGTTTGAACTCTCTCATGTTTTTCCAGATTGGGAGAAAAATGCCTACCGTGCTTTCCCACCCTGTGACCACCGACCCCGACCCGCCCTTACCAGCTCTGAAATTGGGTGTAGTTCTTCTCCTACTGCTCCAATGTCAGGGCATGCTGGTCAGTGAAAAATAATCCTTTTTGCTCTTCATTCTCTCTCACGTGCAGGCTGATTCTCCCTCATCATTATTATACTGTATTATGCAGTTACTAGGCTCCAGTCAGAACTGAAGAACATACAAATGTTTCATTTGCTGCAACCGAACAAAGAGGGTTGTAATTCTGAAGCTATGCACTCTGTAAGAACTCCAAACAAGTCTGATGGAGCACACAAACCTGGTTGATGACTTGCCATTGTGACTCGTATCTTAACTGGACATTGTCTCAACATAACATTACCTGACAACAATGCATAACAGGTATCAATTATCTCATTTCTAAAAAGGACTGTATAAAATTAGGACAGGTGTCAGCCCTTGCAATAGGGTCCCAGCAAGTCAGCTCTCAGTAGATTTGGGGTGATTTAGTCCCCTGTGGAATTTGGACTGCACAGTAATGGGGCAGAAATCCAATGGGTGTTAGCATTAAAACCAATGTGCAGGTCAACTGAGAATTATCTCTTTGTCTGCCTAATCTTCTTCTCTTTCTCTCTCTCTGATCTCGCTGTCCACCTATCTGCGCACTTCCCACACCCCCCCACCCGCTGCTGTCATTAGCACAATTGTCAGCATTTCCTAGCTTCTATCAGTTCCAAAGAACTGTCACTGTGTTTTCGCTTCAATGAAGCTGCCAGGCCTGCTGAGTTTCTCCAGCAATTTCTATTTTGTTCTGATCTCCAGAATCTGCAGTCCTTTGTTTTGTTTTGCTTAGAACTAATTTCATTGAATTTTTGTGTAATAGCTGGATGACAATTGCTAACCTCTGTAGGGCACTGCCGATATCACTTTAAAAAGCCTGCTGGGAGGGGTCTCTGATGTTGACTTTTGAAGAGTCAACATCAACACAATCATTAACGGAACTTTCATACTGAATGGAATATTACTTTCAACATAAAACTCTCTCCATGGAAAGCCCTGTTAAAATTTGTCCTTTCTTGGATCACTGCTGCGAGATAGGCTGGTTTGTTTTTATTCCTTCATAGGACATGGGTGTCACTGGCTAGTTCAGTATTTACTGGTTGTCCCTAATTGCCCAGAGAGAAATTAAGAATCAACCACATTGTTGTTGGTCTGGAGTCATGTGTAGGTCAGGCCAGGTAAGGATGGCAGTTTCCTTTCCTGAAGAACATGAGTTAATTTCTGGAAAGCAGCCCTCGAAGATTTACTATAGATTTCCCACCAGAAATTGCTGCAACAACATTTCTGGTGGATCTTACTCTGCATGTCCACCATTGAGTTGAATGGGCAACAGTATTCCTTTTTCTGGAAAATAATCCACTGGAGAACAAAGGTTCAGTCCTGGAAATGTTCATCAAAGGCTGGAAGCCAGTTAGTGCTGAGTCTTTTGGCGTATATGTGAGTGCCAGTATCAGAATCCAGGAATGGGAAGGAAGATGATCACAACTCAGTTCATGGAAGTCATAAATATTCGGCAGGCTTGACACTAAATATGCTTCTGATTTTACAGCATTAATGTCACTGTATTTGAACGAATTAATTCTACACCATTTTTTGACATAAAACAGTCAACTAGAGAGGGGAATAGGTCCTCTCAATTCATCTTAAACTTGGTCTCTTCTGACTGAGAGACAGCACAAGCTGCTTTTCATGTTGCCTAAATGTAAATCATTCTTCTGAGGGAGGAAGTGTAATAAATACACTTTTTATAAACAGATTCTACAGGAGAATTTATTTTACAAACATCTAGCTTCAGTATGTATCTAATTATCACACACTGATAAGGCTCAGCAAAATTCTTCATTCATTTTAAATTCAAATATTTTGTACAAATTCAATAGACAAAGGTTAGTCAGAATTATTCATTAACCCCTTCATTTCCAAAGATACTATGCATTATAGTCAGATTTGTTCTTTAATGCATTCTGCTGCATTATCAACATGAAACTGAGACAAATGTGATAAATATTCTTCACATTCATTTTGAGAAATTATTTGATTTATATTTACATTCGGTATCGATAAAATCCAGTCAACCAAGAGGATGGAACAAAATCAGAAGTTGCTGGAAAAGCCTAGCAGACCTGGCAGCATCTGTGAAGAAAAAATCAGAGTTAACGTTTACGGGTCCTCAGAAGGGTCACCACATTATTGCAAGAACAATAACAATGGGAATTGAAGTTTGATGTGTGGACATTTCGGGACAAATTGTATTATAAACATTCGTAATGAAATATTTAAATTATAAAAAAAACAATTATAACATCAAGCATGGATCTGTCACATATCAGACTAGCAACAAATTGTATAAATAAAAATGACTGCTGCAAGCCAAATCATTCTCTTTGCTCAAATGAGTTTATTTCAATTGAATTTCCCTTGGTATACTAATTACACTAGTTGGTGTGTGTATGAAATATTGACATATCCAGGCAGTTCTGTTGTACACTGTCAAACCAAATTGTAATCATTGATAAATTAAAGGCATTAAGTGACCAAAGGATTTGCTATCTCTCTGTTATGTTGAAAGTATTACATGATCTCCAGTTCAGTGGTGGGGTGGTATGCCTCTTGCTATGGAGTTTGTAGCGGACTGGTTTGCAAAGTGTTCCAGGTTCAAATTCTGGTCAAGCCCTGATTGTGGTATTAAGGGATACGGGCCAAAGGCAAGTGTATGGAGCTGGGCCTCAGATCAGCCATGGTCTCATTGAATGGTGGAACAGGCTCTAGGGGCTGAATGGCCCACTCCTGTTCCTATGTTCAATGGGGTAAAGTAGCCAGACCATGTACAGCGATGGCTTCTCTTGTAATTCCATCTTTTGTGAGTGATCATGATCCATCATTAGCCCTCACTTCTTTTTGCCCCTGAACACATTTGCCTAAAAGGTACAACAGGAATAACATTGGGGTTCAATTTAATTAAAGACTGGCAGATTTTAATCAGCTGAATTGCAGAATTACATTTGTAGTCATAGAATTCCTACAGAGTGGAAACATTCCATTTGGCTTATTGAGACCACGCCGACCCTCCGAAGAGCATCCCACCCAGTCCTACCCCATCCCTGTAACCCTGCATTTCCCATGGCTAATCCGTCTAGTCTGTAAATCCCTGAACACTGCACGGCAATTTAGCACGGCCAATCTACCTAACCTGCACATCTTTGGGCTGTGGGAGAAAACTGGAGCACCTGGAGGAAACCCACGCCGACACGGGGAGCATGTGCAAACTGCACACAGATGGTTGCCTGAGGCTGGAATTTAACCCATGTTCCTGGTGCTGTGAGGCAATAGAACTAAACACTGAGCCATCATGTTGGCGTCATGGTGAGGTTCTCCTTTCCATTCCTGCCCAACTGCATTCTACCTTTTTCCAAGGCACAGCCTGAATTAGGAAAGACTCTCATAAATTCATTCAAACCATGACCTCATGTTGTATCTAGAACCTGAATTGCCACATTTACCAACCCATTGAGTGGAGCATCTGCATGCTCATAGGGCAGGAGAAAATTCAATACAGGTGACAAATTCTTTCTTGTGAGGTGATGAGAAGAAGGTGTGATACTCTGACCTGTTAAAGAGGATATGGGGCCATGCTCTTGCTGACAATAAGTAACACAACCTCTTAGATCCACCATTTTCTCAGCTGGCAATTTCAGCTGGCGAGATGCATTGGGTCATCCGTTTGTTAAATACACCATGTTGCATGTATATTCATTCTGTCACCTTGGCGACCTAAAAGACGAAAATCAACATCATAACTGACCCCATAATCCAAAGAACTGCTGAAAGTGTGCAGCACAGAAAGGGGCTATTCAGCCCGTTGTATATGCGTCATCTGAAAAGATCAGTCACTCCTTCAAACCCTACTTCCTAGCGCCTGGTCCATAACCTTGCAGCTATGAAATGATTCAGATCATTTTAACTCAGTTGAGGGTTCCTGCCTCAACCACTAAAGTGGATAGTGAATTCCAAACATCATTCACCCCCCTCTGGGTATATAAAGGTTTTCCTCAAGACCCCTCACATACTCCTATGGATCATCTTAAATCTGTGCGTCCTGACAATTGGCTTCTTTACCGTCAAAACCAACTCTTGTCCTTGTCCACTCTATCTAAGTCCTCCATTATTTTGTACACCTCAATTAAATCAGCCCTCAGCCTCTCCTGCTCTAAGGAAAACAACCTTTGATCTCCAAAGTTACTTCATAGATGCAATTTTCAAGCCCTGCTATACCTGACAATAGCCAAGATTAATTGAACATGATTTGTATTTAATCTTATTCCAACAGATACAATAACACATGATTGCTGCAAAGGAAAACTTCGCAGATTTGCAGATGACATGAAACTTGGAAATGTTGCACACTGCAAGGGGAATAAAGTGGACTGCAGAAGGATAGAGACTGATAAAATAGGCAAACACGCAGTAAATGAAATTTAACACAGAGAGGTAGGAATTGGTTTTGGTATTGGGTAGGAAGAATGATGGGTAAAATTGCAGCAGGGTGGTGGTAGGTGGGTAGATTTCAGAACCTGTAATGGAATTGTGTCTAATTTTACACCCTATCCCTGCCTGCCAACCAAACATTACAGGCAGCAGTGAGGGGTGATGGGGGGAATGCTAGTTTAGGGTGGGTATAAGATTCAGCCCAGAGACTGCAAAAGATAGGAATTTTTGGTAAACCTTTTATAAAACACTGGTTGGACTCCATTTGAAAAGCTGGGAAGAGTCTCAATGAAACACATCTGCAAGGAAGAACATGTTTTTTACTTGAAGCAGTTTTTGCTGTGACTCTTTGATTCAACCATGGTATAAACAAGCCACTTCCAGGTTTTACAACCACACAGAGGATCTTTGGGATGGTATGTTAAATCTGTGACAGGAAAGATTTTTATTTGAAGACATCTTGGCAGGAGGTAGAACAGTTCAACTTTAGAGAGATTGCTGATATTCCACAGGAACGGAGAAGGGACATAGGAAGGCTGACTTCCCTTGAGCTCTCACTCATACCAGAGAGTATGCTTGGGGATCCTAAGACCGAAATGTGAAAATGTTTTCCAGGGATAGAAAGAAGACTCTAGTATCTCAATCTAAGCAGGTGCGAATGTAAGTCAGCGAGTGGGTTGGCAAACAATGTGATCCCTCCAATTTTCACTACAGTGCACTGAGGGTCCAGGAACTTGGCAGGGAATGACAGGTGAATGGTATAACAATTCTAGGAACGAAGCCCCCACACTCTGATTTTCTAAACATTCTCCTGCACAGTATATCTCAGAACAACAAACCTTGTAGCTTCACTGATTCTTCTCTCCCAAAGTACCTCACATCTCCATCTAAACAGATAACACCCACAGTCATCTTCTCAGACCTCTCACACCAACGTCCCACAATATTTCTTCACAGGTGATGACCTTCTGTCTTCTCCACACAATCTATTTTCCATACTAAAACCTCTCTATCTCCTCTTCTTGCAGGAGAAGAGCTTGCACCACACCAGGAGAAAGAGAGGACTGTGTGTATAAGGGGACAGAAGGATTAGGACATGGCTCCCCCATGTCAGCCATTGGCAATGTGCAGCCAACTGGGAAGAACGTCACTCCACGAGGCTGCAGAGATTAGCAAGACCCAGCATGAGAACTTGACCTTGTGAACCATAAGTGGTCAGACATATCAAGAGAGTGGTGTGGCGTTGTGGTCTTGCTTCCTTCGAGCTGCACCTCCATGTCTATCTCTTGTGCCCGATGGTGCAGAATGTAACTGAGAAGAAAGTAACTGGTATTGATGCTTCCGCCACTTCAAGTGCTGTTGGTGGTGCTTTTGTTGCTTCCTCTGTTCCACGTCAGCGATTCAAGATTGAGCTGTATAAGCTTCTCTCATACCATGATGAAGGCTGGCAGCAGGGAAAATACAAGTCAGGTGAACAAGAAGACAGGCACATGTGTTACAATTCAGATGGGAGGAGTGCGCTGTTGGTTAAGTCCCGCTCCTCCATGAACCATACCAAAAGTCCAAATTTTTTTTTAACCACCTAAATGGTCAATTTGTTTTGCAGTAATTCTATTATCTGGAACAAAAGAAACCACCACTAGGTTTTCAATAAACTAAAAAGAAACTTGTTTATTAGGCACAAACATATTTGTAAAATGAGTGACAAACTAGGTTATTAACTAAGATATTTTCAGACTTAAACTCTACCCCCTTAATTCCACAAACATTCACAAATGTATAGGACAAGATGACACAGCCCTTGAAGATCAATGAGGCCATCTATGTGTAGAACCACAAGATTTGGTTGGGATCCTAAACAAAGATTTCTCATCAGTATTTACCATGCAGAAAGACATGGAAGCTATGGAATTCAGAGAAATAAATATTGATGTCTTGAAAAGAGTCCACTTTACAGATGAGGAGGTGCTTGAGGCCTGAAAACATATAAAGGTTGATAAATCACCAGGAGGTGATCAAGTGTATTCCAGGACATTTTGGGAAGTTATGGGAGAAATTGCAGGGCCCCTAGCAGTGATATTTCTATCATTGACAGCCATTGGTGAGGTGCCATAAGATTAGAGGATGGCTAATGTGATGCCATTATTTAAGAAAGGCGCAAGGAAAAGCCAGGGTACTATAGACTGGTGAGCCTAATATCAGTGGTGCATAAGTTGTTGGAGGGGATTCTGAGGGATAGGATTACATGCACTTGGAAAGGCAAGGACTGATTAGGGATAGTCAGTATAGTTTTATGCAATGGAAATCATGTTTCCAAATTTGATTGAGTTTTTTGAGGATGTGATCAAGAAGATAGAGTGGTACACTGTCTACATGGACTTTAGTAATGCCTTTGACAAGGTTCCACATGGTAGACTGGTTAGTAAAGTTAGATCACATAGGATTTAGGGAGAGCTAGCCAACTGGATACAAAATTGGCTTGACAGTAGTAAACAGAGGGTAGTGGCAGAGGGTTGCTGTTCAGACTGGAGGCCTGTGACCAGCGGTGTTCCACAGGGATTGGTGCTGGGTCCACTATTGTTTGTCATTTATATAAATGAATTGGATGAGAATATAGGAAGCATGGTTAGTAAGTCTGTGGATGACACCAAATTAGTGGTATAGTTGACTGTGAGGAAGTTTATCTAAGATTACAAAGGGATTTTGATCGATTGAGCCAATGGGCTGAGGAGTGGCAGATGGAGTCTAATTTAGATAAATGCAACGTGCTGCGTTTTGGTAAGATGAACAAGGGCAGTTAAAGGTAGAGACCTGGGGTGTGTTGTAGAACAGAGAGACCTCTAAACCTTTTCTATCCATGTACTTATCTAAATTTCTTTTAAATGTTGTAATTGTGCCCACCTCTTTCACTTCCTTTGGCAGCTTGTTCCATATAAGAACTATCGTCTGTGTGAAAAAGTTGCCCCTCAAGTCACTTTTAAATCTTTGTTGTCTCACCTTAAGCCTATGCCCTGTAGTTTTGGACTCAACTACTCTGGGGAAAAAACCTTGTCTATTCATGCCCTTCATGATTTTATAAGCCTCTATAAGGTCATTTCCTATGCTCTAGGGACAAAAGTCTCAGCCTATCTGGCCTCTCCTTATAATTCAAATCCTCCAGCCTTGAGGACGTTTTTGTAAATCCATTTTACACCCTGGTCTTATGCAGTTGAAGAAAATAGGCAAAAGTGGAATAAAACTCCAGTTGGTCAAAGGTTCAGATTCAGGAGAGAGAGTGGATTAAATTTTCATTTTCCTTTGATTTCCTGTCTGTGAGATTCACTTGCTGACAGTGGCAAAATGAAAGAAAAACTAGATCTGATTTTATATGTAATAGGAAATAGTTAGGAAGCTGGATATTTGAAAATTAATCAGGCTTCTTCAAACAACTTCACTGAGAGAGAAACAGCGTTTTATCTGGTTTTGCATTAAATATTTTTCACTTACTGACAGAGATAGTACTCCCTTCCATTGCAAACTTCTCTGCAGCTGCCACAACTGGTTGTATGCTGAAATAAGAAGCTTCACATCAGAGGCTGTTACTAGGCAATATTCAGCAAAGATCCCAGGGATTTTACAAGTCTATTCATCCAACAGTTAAGCCATAAATACATAATGTAACTCTTCTTAAAATCTTTGCTAAACATGCTTTCCAGAAAGTCAGTTGATGTTTGTAAACAATTGGTATATCAGTAACTTCTGACCTTTTAACTGAAATCACATGATAAATCTCTCTTCAATCCTTCTAAACAGTTCAATATTCCAATTTATAAGACTTCATATATGTTCTTAATAACTGTCAAACATGGAAAACACTTATCCAGGATAAAGCAAATAGACAAGCTGGGGTCAGGAATAGTTCCTTTGGCCCTCCAAACCTGCAATCAGATGCACTCTCAGCGCTAAGCTGTCATACAGGCAGGACTGCAGTAAATCAGTTACATTGTGTGTAAACTTCCCAGACTGTCAGTTTCACAAAAAAGTGCCTCACCTGGTTGATCCTGGTCAGTTCCACACAGCTTGGGAAGTCTTTGCACTGGTTATTAAAGCCAGAATACTAGATTAAATCTTCAACGTGTTAAAATTACTTACTGATAGCATTACAGAGGTTTCCTACAAACCCATCCATGTCACACTTACGAATAGGTGAGATCATAACAGGTATCCAATCCAATGTCACTTTGCAGCTTTAATACCCGCCCACATTTGAACCCACCTCTACATTTGGCAGTGGAAATGCTCAATTCTGGATACCACATTTCAGAAAGGATGTCAAAGCTTGAAAGAAGAGATCTACTGAAATGGTATGAGTGATTAAAGATTTCAGTTACATGGACAGGTCAGGTAAACTCTTTGAAGCAGAAAGGGTTAAGGGAAAAATTAATATGGTAGTTCAAAATCAGGAACAGTTTTCATGGAGTCATGTAGTAAAAAAGTGACTAAGCCGGAACCACATATTTAGAAACATTCATTAAGGAATTTGAGGTGATCTGAGGAAATATTTTTATTCAGTGAGTTGTATGATAACTGAAAGAGTAGTGGAAGCAGATTCAATAATAATTTTCCGAAGGTAATTGTATAAGTGAATGGGAAAATATCAGTGAAGGGTTACAGGAATGGGGTAGGGGGTGGGATGCTCATCAAAGGTTCAGTATGGACTCGATGTGCCAAATGGCCTGCTTCCACACTGTAAGGATTCTATGATTCCATATGTAAATGAAAAAAAAACTAAAAAATGAGAGTGGACTGGGATCAATTAGTAACTCTTTCAAAGATTTTAGCGCAAAGCATAGTGAGCCAAATGACCTCCTTTTTAATTGTTTTAAATTCATTCATGGGATGAGGGTATTGCTGGCCAGGCAGCATTTATTGCCCATCCCTAATTGCCCAGGGGGCAGTTAATAGTCAAACACATTGCTGTGGGTCTGGAGTCACATGTAGGCCAGACCAGGTAAGGATGGCAGTTTCCTCCCTTAAAGGATATTAGTGAACCAGATGGGTTTTCCCTGACAATCGACAATGGATTCATGGTCATTATTAGATTCTTAATTCCAGATTTTATTGAATTTAAATTCCACCATCTGCTGTTCCCAGGTCCCTAGAACATATCCCCCAGAACAGTTCTGAAGAAGGGTCACTGGACCCAAAATGTTAACTCTGATTTATCTTCGCAGATGCTGCCAGACCTGCTGAGCATCTCCAGCAACTTCTGTTTTTGTTTCTGACTTACAGCAGCCACAGTTCTTTCTGTTTTAATACTATTATGTATATCATTCCTTTAACATGACTCCAAATACTGCAATGTTATATGCAGATAAGCTGAAAGGAGTCACACATGAAACTGGCGCAATACAATAAAGATTCTTCATCGCCAAGTGAATGTCAAAACATGCTGTGTTGCAACAGGAAACATACTGAGAGAAACCAAATGAACAGACACCATTTTACTGTCTTTTTGAAGGTCATATATTCACCAGGCTGGTCTATTCTCCACTTCACAGTCAGGACCCTTTTCAACTCAGTATGAAATTTTGGAAAAATAAAGAAAGTAGGTGGTTTATAAAGGAATATTTAAGTTAACAGCTGGTTTCTTTCCTCTTTGGCTTAGTCAAGGGTTATGAATTATTCCCAATGATCAGGCCAGCAGTTGTGTTATTCACATTGTCATGGAGGCTACAAATAGGAAATAAATGTTTATTGTTTAAATTGGCAGCATAATTAAAAATACATTTTAGTGCTAAAGAATGGACTGAGTTTGTTTTGCTTAAGTGCAATTTGCAGTGAGTTTTTTGGAGGCTGTAAGTCCAAGAGAGATTTCTCGCCGTCCCTTACCAAACACACATTGTCCCCATGTGGAACCCACTAAACTGAACTTTGCCTATAACTGTTCTCTCTGACCCCTTCATCCAGGCATTACACCTTAATGATGCTCACTGAGTGGAAGCCACTGCCAGTCTCTCCTACAGCCTCCCATATTCTCCGATACTGTTCCTTATAACTCCCATAGGAATGCAGTTCTCCTGTTGTCGCCATTGCCCCCATCTCTGCAAACTCCTGCTTTCCCACCCCTCCAGCCTTGAGTCCTCCACACCTGTTGACATTATATTCCTGTTGGTACCCCCTGGAATGATCCATGTTACACTCCTTGGACTGTATTCACCCCAGACCTCTGACTGACCTCGACGAGCAATCGCTGGACATGACTGACCATCCCCCTGACTGTTGCCTTTGAAGCTCTCTGGTTGATGCTATGAGATTCTCCTAACTGCTGCTGATCACCATACAGGAGTGACCACTGCTTAGTCTCCAGACTGTAGTCAGACAGATCCCCTAAATGTGAGTGGCCCAAGTAAACAACTAAACATGGGCAAGTCCCTGGACCGAGTGCGGACAATGTCTGTAACTGATGGAAGCGTGGCCTCCTAAAATGACACTGGTACCCTCGTGACTGGGCTTTTAACTAACGCCTATCCATTTTCAGAGGTGGCCATTTAGTCGAATACACATGCAGTGCATTCGCTACATGGGCAGCTATCACAGACATTACATGGATGTCTCAGTGTGCTGCACATTAAGATATTCCCCTACCCCTGGCTAGCACAACAAGCAGCATGTGTGTTTGTGCTAAACAACACATTAATATGGCAGTATTGGTAGTCTTTAGTCCTGGTTAATGCACCAATACACTAACAGGCATGGCAAGACCTGGATGCTGCAAACATTAAGGCAGGCATGAGGTGAGCGAACGTTAACACATAAAGTGACCATCCCTGAGGAGCAGCTCGGCCGGTCCATGAGCTGGTTCCTGCTTTCATGAGCAAGTCTCTCTCCCTCAATGCTAGATGCCAGCAGGCCCTGCCATGCAGCTCTGTGCTTCATGGGCATGTGGAAGGGTATCAGATAGGTGCTGTGATGGTGATGAGGGGTTGGTAGTTATCGGATGTCAAAGTCTGTGGGTGAGGGTGCATGCCTGTGGCTTGTGCACTGTGGAGCTGTTTCATCCGAGGGAACATGGCAGTCCTTTGGAGTAAACGGTGAGCTGAGTTGAGATAGACCTCAATGGATTCTCGTGGAAGTTTATCACAAATCTCACCATAGCCCACCTCACTCAGAGCCCTGTACAATTGTACCCTGTTTGTTGAGGCGTTATATCTTATTAGGCAACAGAATGGCAGTACACAGTTCCTCCACAGATATACTACCTTTTCCACATCCATTTAGAGGAAATATGTATTAACCATCACAAACAATATTTTGGTTGCATATCTGTGATTGTTATTACTCTGAATACGTATACCTCCTACTCAGTCATGCATGCAAACATGACTTGGGCAGGGCAATTAATTGATCAATTTAAATTTGGCTCTCCCTGTGGAATGAGGATCCCAAATTAAAATGCCGTTCCTGCTGTGGGGCTTTCCTGGAATTCACAGGGAACTGAGCAGTGAAAGGGAGGCAGCAGCTTCCACAATGTCCACACTTTTATCAACTCTCAGTGGATCAGTGACAACAGCTCTTCCAGGAAACCTCCAGCTCACCCCTCCATATCGTAGCCTCTTTCCATCTTTCATAGTATGGTTGATCTTCTCATTCCCAAACACAATCCCTTCTCTCTCTTCCTGAAATCCTCACCTTCCTATCTCCCAATATATATTGGCACTAGGATCTCTGATCCTGTTGAAATGGGATATGTTTGATATGAGGTTTGCTGGCAAATGCCATTTCTCTCTGCTTTGTTTCCAAGTGGCAGCTGAGAATTGGTTCCAATTCATATGAACATAGGAACAGGAGTAGGCCATTCAACCCGTTATGCCTGTTCCACCTTTCAATAAGATCATGGCTGACCTGTGGCCTAATTCCTTATGCTTACCATTTGTGAATATCCCTTCATATTTTTGTTTAACAAAAATTTATCTATTGCAGCCCTTATAGGGCACCGGTGTTGAGGATAATGGTAGAGGAGGTATTGTCTCCTACTCTCATTGATTGCAGTCTATGGGTCAGAAAGTCAAGGAGTCAGTTCTGGAGTAGGGAGCCAAGACCTCGGTCTTAGAATTTAGAAATGGGTTTGTTTGGAAGTATGGCATTGAAAGTGGAACGGTAGACAATTAGTTGGAGACTGACATAGATATTCTTGTTATCCAGATGTTCCAGGGATGACTGTAGGACTGGGGAGAGGGGAGATGAGTTCAAGGGGAACTAGGGATAGGCAAAAGTGCTGCCCCATCAGCAATGCCCATATCCCCTGAATGGATTAAAAAACATAATAATTCTGGGTATCCAAATGATGTGAGTTGGTTGGGTGGAGCTGGTTAGGCCTGGAATTGGACATGCACTAGGGTCTTTGAGTCTTCTCTGGGCCTGGTAGGTCTAGGAAAATAATTCTAACTTTTTATTTGTTTTACATATATACAAGAGTTTGATGCAGAGTGCAGCTTCTCTAATAGTCTCCATTTCAATTCTTTCTGATTGCACTGCTCATTACATGATTACATGATAAGTTAGACCACTGAGTGATTTACTTCAATACTTTACTCTATATTGCCTGCTTCCCTCTCAAGATAAATATAATCTTCTTAGTGCTGTAGTAAAAAGTGTTACGAAAACAATTTTCACCTTCAGTGTGTATTACAAAATTTGGGCCTTAAAATCTTTGTCGGCTTCATTGGACCAAGAAAGAAAAGAAATTATGGAAGTCAATCATAAGATCTCCATTTTTATAAAATCGTATATATTTTCAATATATTGAATATATATTTTCAAGTATAAATTTTTTGCATACATCAATTTTAGGCAATTCAATTAAAATTCCTTTCACAATGTTCAGAAACACCAGAATCACTTTTCCACTAAAAAAATAAGAAAATGCTTTTGGTTTAGCGGCTACTGTTCTTAGATTAACATGTGTCATTCAACATACTTTGTATTCAAAAGTGATTTGCAATGTTAACCTTGCTTGATAGTATGTTTCATGGCCTGGACATTTAGCTCGATTAAAAAGAAATATTAAAAAATTCAGAACTTATGAAAACAAAAACTTTTGTAAATAAACATTCCTCAAAAATATCCAAAAGCTAAACAACTTTACGATTCCTTTCATAATTTCTAGTCTTTTTGTGACATGTGGTTGATTTCTCTGCAGATCTGACAATTACTCATCTTGTTTCTGTTTAGAGATTTTATCGTTCGACCAATAAAAAAATGAATAGATCCAAATATTGTGATAAATAAATGTGAAAATTATAAAATAAAAAAAGTCAACTACACTATGAAGATCTCTGGTCATCGCTGATGTTCAAGAAAAGTAGACATGGTTTCAATGAACTAAAATCCAGCCACTCACTGCACAAAAATTTTGATATGTAGATGATTGTTACATTTGGATCTACAGCTGCCTGTGAAAACTTTCTTACATGTCTTAATGGGCTCCATCCTGTGTTCAAATTCACCTTTAAAACAGAGCAGTCAAATGAGTTTCCCTTCCTTGATTGAATCAGTTGAGAAATCGGCCAAGATGTTCTTTATTACTGTCTACTGCAAACCAACCTTTGCTGCTCAATTGGGTTTCCTACGGTTCCTCGCATTAAGCTGGGCCTTAACATCAACCTTGAAAGTCGGGACTGAACTGTTCGCTCACCGTGCAAGCTTGATGTTGAACCAGGTTGAGACAAAGCCACTGTGCAGGATAACATCTATGCTGTACATGGAGTGAACTCGGGAACAGGCCACTTATGGCTCTATAAAGTGCCACAGTCCTATGTCAGATTAGTCTGGGAGAGCAAATTATCTTAAAGATTTTAACAAGAAGCAAATACTGCTGTAAATCAGAATCCACTTACAAACCAGCTTCTCATACAGTACAAAATATTGTTTCCCTTTACATTTGCTATTCTTGTTGATGAACTGATGGGTACAAGCCAAAATCTTTGACAGGATGTGTCTTTTTTCAGCAATATGTAAAGTCAGTACAATCAAACAATTACAGTACAATTGGTTGCAGCTCTTAACTGATCCGACAAAACACAGCAGAATATATGAAGCACGTTTACTAAGCAATTCTGATAATTAGTAACAAAATTATTCTGCACAAAAGTTTGATAATTTCATAAAATCATACAGTACAGAAGAGGCTCCAACGCCCATCAAGACTTTATTGCCAAAAATATATGGCTACCTACACTACTCCCACTTTCCCAAATTAGGCCCGTAGCCTTGAATATTATGACTCGTCAAGTGCTTATCCAAATACTTTTTAAAGGTTGTGAGGTTCCAGCCTCAACTACCCTCCCAGGCAATGCATTCCAGACTCCCACAACCTTCTGGGTGAAAAAGGTTTTCCTCAAGTCCCCTTTCAACCTCCTGCCTTTCACTTTAAAATTATGATCCCTGGATATTGACCTTTCAATTGAGAGAGACAGCTGCTTTCTATTCACCCTGTCCATGCCCCTCATAATCTTATTGACCTCTATCAGGGTCCCCCCTCAAGCTTTTCTGCTCCAAAGAAAACAACCCAAGCTTATCAAACCTCTCTTCATAGCTGAAATGCTCCATTCCAGGCAACGTCCTGATGAATCTCCTCTGCATGCCCTCCAGTACCTATAGTGTCGTGACCAGAACTGTACGCAATACTCTAACTGTGGCCAAACTAAAGCTTATCCAGGAAATTCCTGAACTTAGTTGTTTACTGTTAGATAAATGTGAAGAAAATGTTATCTTGTTAAATTGTTAAATGACAGAAAATACAAATAGTAATTTTCTAAATCCCATTTGATAATCATGAAGAAAAAATTCTGAGATTGAACTCTGACAGCAAAGCTCAGTATATGGGTTTGAGTACTCGTGACGTTGATATTACCAATCATCCACCACCAGAAATTCTTCTCATTGGAACAATTGATTAGCATTCTTTATCAAAGTAAAATGAAACTGATTTGGCATGGGCCTACAGCTAAGCTGAAAGAGTATGCGCTGTACTGACTGACGATCTGGTGAAACTGTTCCCATTTACTTACACACTTCTCCATTTGGACTAAGCTGGCAGACAGGAAAATATAATTCAACATTTTTATATGTAGGGAAATAACGTGACTGACCACTGGAGGTGGTTATCAAGTTTAATCAGAGATTGTTTTATAGACACCCATTAGTTATATGAAAGTACAAGTTGTCCCCAAACAGAAACAACACTTTTGCTATTATTCTGTCGAGGCAGGATTTGAAATATGACTGTGGCTGTAGTGACATTTTATGGGGAAATATGAACGGTCCTGCATGTTTTCGAAGGATGTTTCTCAAGACTTTTCTATTACTTTACTTTTGGCAGGGATAACACTTTCTCAGAGGCATTCTGTTTCCAATTTTCTGACACTTCGTCAAACTAATTTCAACGGTTCTGCGTCAATTAATCTGAGGAAATGGTGCAAATATTGAGTACATTGCTGATTGTTTCATTTGATTTCTTGAATTTTGTCTTGTGGTTGCTCTGCGTGTGTGCATTCCACTTCACAAAGCATGAAAAAAAGGACAGAGATTATTTTGCCCATGGTACACATTTCCAGCTATCAGGGGGTGATTGGGCTGAGGAATGACTCTTTCGTCTTCTTTCAGTCTTTCATTGGGTTCACATGACACCTAAATCACTCATAAAGGCAACAGAGATATTGATGAATTAGATTTATCAGGGACTTTGTGTCATGATTGGAGGGTTTTATTTTTATCAGAGGCAATAATTCCAACATAATCTTCAAATACAATCTACTGCTCTCCTTAAGAATGAAAATCTGGCAGCCTCTTCATCTCCGATGAAGTTACGGTAGTGAAATTAGAGCAACTCTGAGGAAACTGTAGGCCATATAGCTGAAACAAAGTGAAAATGTTAAATTAAATCTATCTAGCACAATAACTTGATTTATTTTTTAAATTCAATTTTCTTTGCCTTTAGTAATTTTGTTAAGCTTTTCTTTACATTACAGTCTCACCGTCTCCCAAAAACATTGGCTTCGACTTGATAATAATGCCAGGATCATGAATGTACAAACTGAAGGCAAATCCAGCACATTCTCTGTGAAAAGTGCAAACAGATTCCTAGGACCATCCATGGTTTTCAGCCATTTTCCCTCCAGGATAGTTTTTCTTCAGCTTCCAGTATTTATCACAAATTATGAAAGGTGCATTAAATAATATAATGGATGACGTATTACAGTCATTTGCTTTTCCATTCTTATATTTTTGATTCCTGATGCAAGACATAAAAATGGATGTGGAAAAATAGACCACAGGTTTGAGGTGCCTCCCGTTCTCCTGCTTCTAGTCCTGCCAAACTGGCTGAATTGTTGCTGTTTTATTTTGAACAGCTTCCTGACTGGTTCTGTGTGGTCCAATAGCTTGAAAAAGAAGATAAGAAGAATATCATGATGAATCTACATCTGGCATCTGACCTTTAGCCTCCCTGTCTCTGACACTTTTTCTTAGCTGCCTCCCCAGCAACTCCAATGTTTCCCCTTCAAAGGAGGGAGAAAGACAACAGATTCGAAAGCCATGACAAGTGGACAGTCATCCCGGTACTTTACAGGCTCCTGTCTGCTTTAAGTGGAAAGTGAATCCACTGTGATTCTCCTCTGATTCCCATGATGCATTATGATTCAAGGAGATGTGCAGGCTGATCACAATGATGACAATTAACACAGCACACAAATAATTAAATATTATGTGGACGAGTTTTGAAAAGGATATACATGCTTCAAGTGGAATAACATACTGTAGAAAGTTGACAACTTAGATAGAATAATAAACTCTTTGAGCACTTTGCCACAGTCAGGGTAAGATGGGTGAAGACATAAATTTAGTTGAGGGAATGTAATCCTAGAAGATGTGGCTGATCTTTTTTATCTTGTCAGATATAGACATAAAATGGTGTAGTGGAGTTGGAGAGGGGAGGTTGGAGCTGAGAAGGATTGGTGTCACCATGGAACTGGCACTAGGTTTAAAGTCAATGCCTTGCAATGTGCTTCCTTTAACTGGTTTACTGATCTCAATGGAACCCTTCTTCCTGGATTCTGACTTTTGATTCTTGAGTTCCATATCAAGTGTCCACAGTTTCGCAGGAAATAAAATTGTATCCGGTAAATCTTTTCCCAATTACCAAGTGATGAATGCCCAACTTACAGGTGTCAAAAGCACCTGCAGTTCAGTGAAAATATTTGGATGAAATTGGTTTTATAATATTTGCTGGGATCATTACCAAATATTGTGGATAGGTGAAACTCATCTGAACTCACAGTGATTCTGACAGACAGGAAATCTGGGCTAAAATAAGAGCTGATTTTAGAATCATTTCACCATTTCCAGAGAGCTGCACAAGGAAGGAAACTAATCACCTCCCTCACATCCTCCTCACTCATGTTAATCTCATTCTTGCTTGGCTCACTCCTGGACATCTCCCTCTTGTGCAACTCGACCCTGAATATGTGTTTACTCTTCCGCTCCAGTGTTTATAGGTGCTTATTGACCTGTTCCAAACTATCAGTGTAGTGGATGGTGCTCAACTTCCTCTCCTTGTATGGTGTCAAACACATTAACTGTGTGTTTCAGGGTTTTATAATCCAAGATTGAAAACACCTTTACCCACAGAAGCTACATATGTGCCATAGGACAGCTGAGAAACCATCAGATGCGACAAAAGCTAGTTTAAACATACACTGTGATGTTAAGTGTGTGAGTTTTAGTGTTATTTTGATATCATTTATTTTTGAGCTTGGAGTTTTTAATTTGAACAAGTGACATCTGGGTTTTCTGTATGTGTGAAGAAATTTAAAAACTAACTCATAAGTCATTTTATAGTTAAGGTGACTGATTTTACAACAGTGGGAGAGAAAGACATCCTGGAGAGAAATGAGTTTTTGTTTACATTGAGAGAAGTTTACTAATGAGCAAAGTAAGCAGTTATGCATTAGGTTCCAGTTTGGAAGATCACAGCTTGATTTATTTTTTCTTCTGATTAGGGGAACACCCATAGCTTGGAAAAAAAATTATTTTAAGTTTTTTAGGTTAAGATTTTGGCTGAAATTGTATGAAAAAGCAGTTGCTCCAGAGAAAGAAAGTTAGTTACAATTGTTAAGAAATAGATTACCATTGTATAAGAGGTTCAGTCAGCAGTGTTTGATTAAACCATGCAGGACTCATTTGAAGCTCAGAAAGTTTAAGCTCAATTTTATGAAGACACTGGGAAAAAGCTATCAGATTCTCATGACTAAGAGACACACTTAAGCTTGACTCACTCTTCGCTCAATAAATGTTGAAGAAATTGACATTCTCTTTGGTCTGAGTACAAAAAAGGGATATTTTGGGAATTAATGGGATTATGTATTTATTATGTGTTTCAACATATTTAAATTGGCATTATATGTAAATAATTTAGTTTATTCTATTTTATCCTCATTTCTTTTGTGTAATAAACTTTGTTTTTATTGATAAAACATTGAGTGATTATATCTCAGTGAGAAATCACTTTGGTAAAATGAAAAAGGCAAAAGCAAAATATTCTCTATCAAGTCAGATTTCAGCCTGGGATCTAACTTGTCCAGTAATGACATCAACTTGGGATCATAACCACCTGAACTGTTTTTCAAACATGCTTCTGTTTGCCAAGACTCTGGAAACCTCATTGTTCAAATGAAATTTCAGATCAAGTTAAAAGGAAGCATAAAAAACAGCTCATTTCCATCTTCTCTGAATATTCCTGGTCCAATAATTATCTATTTGCATCTAATTATGAAATATTTGTGTCTGACAAATAGATACTGTGCTGACATCTAAAAACACTTGCAAAAAAATTCAGAAGAGGACAGACTGGAGCCAACTGTCCTCCCATTTTAAAACGCAAGTTTTTTACTCCCAGTCCACATCTGACCCACTCTTTCCTGAGTGTTAAAGTTCCCTGCAATGTCTCATTTTTGGAATAGTGGGTGAGATTCTGAACCCTATTGATAACCATTGCAAACAAATGTCCCTGTGTTAAAATCGTGGCCAGTGTTTAATGCATTATTTTCTACTCTAACTCACCAGTAGAGCTCCTCGGAAGGGTAAGGAAATTTGATATGTCCACAAGAACTCTTGCCAATTTCTATAGATGCATCCCAGAAGACATCCTACAAGAATGCTTCACAGCATTGTATAACAACTGCTTTTATCAAGACCGCAAGAAACTACGAAGAGCCGTGAACACAGTCCAGTCCATCACACAAACCAACCTTCCACTCATTGACTCCATCTACACTTCCTGCTGCCTCGGGAAAGCAATCAACATGATCAAAGACCCCTCGCATTCCGGTTATACTCTCTTCTACTGTCATCTGTCAGGCAGAAGATTTAAAAGTTTGAATACTCATATGAATAGGTTCAAGAACTTTTGAAAGATTAATGTTGACCCCTCTCTCTGCACCTTCTCTGTGGCTGTAACACTATATTCTGCACTCTGTTCTGCTCCCCTGATGCACTTAGTATGATGCGATCTCCCTGTGTAGCACGCAAAACAGCACTTTTCACTGTATGTTGATACATGTGACAACAATAAGTCAAACTCAAACTCAAACGAGAGGTCGATGGGAATATGGAGTAATCAGATCAGCCATGATTGTACAGAATGTTGGAATAAGCTTGAGATACTGAATGGGCTAACTCCTGCTTCTAATTCACATATTCATCATCACAGAATCCCCAAATCTGCTCATATGGCTTTTCTCTCTCAGACTTAACTTTCTGCAATGGTATTTTTTAATGAAAACTTTATGTCACTGGACCCTTGTTTGATGATCTACTTGCTTTCCCTATTTTGCCTGCCACATAAAAGTGGCACAGTGGCTCAGTGGTTAGCTTTACTACCTCACAGCACCAGGGACCTGGGTTCAATTCCACCCTTGGGCAACTGTCTGTGTAGAGTTTGCATGTTCTCCAGGTGCTTGGGTTTCCTCCAGGTGCTCAGGTTTCCTCCCACAGTCCAAAGATATGCAGGTTAGGTGGATTGGCTGTGTTAAAGTATGAAGGCTAATGGGGTTAGCCATGGAAATTACAGGGATGGGTCTGGATGGAATGCCCTTCAGAGGGATAGTGTGGACTTGATGAGCCAAATGTCATGCTGTTAAGAATCCAGGATTTTTTTTACAAAATGTTGCTTTGAGCTATGAACTTTAGGTTTTTTCATTTGGATTTTCTAAAGAAACAAAACTGGCCTGCATTTCTCTGGTCAAAAACCAAAGATCACTCTTCCCTTGACAGCTGCTATCCTGCTAATACCATTCCCCTGGATTTGCAGAAATCCTTATCAAACCAATATGCTAGCCATTCTTGTTTAAATGTGCAATCCTCACTCTCACAAGTGAATTGTAACAAATTTTTTAATGTGATCTTTGCAAGGAATGATGAGAGAGGACATGTTTCTTCAGACTTACAGGTACATGACTATAGACCCTCAACCAAAGGGATAAATTAGCACAAAACCAGTAATAATTTGAAATGAATGTGCTAGCTAGTCATATTGGTCCTCCATTTGAAGTATATAGATGGAGTGGGACCAATATGTCTCATTCACCAGTTTTACTGATGTAGGAAGTCATGTCATTATGACATATTTCTTTCACACATGCTCAATAGTTACTTTTGAAGTAAGGATGTAACTAAACTTACTTTACATCTCCCTCCTTGCTCTTTTCCAGCACCTCACTTGACCATTAACAATGGTTAAATACACATAAATTTAACATTTACCCATAAACATTGAACTCTCTATTCTCACTCATTGGCCACGTAAATTTCTTTTGGCCAAAGCTTCAATCTCCCACTACATTTGGGACATCTTTTTGAGAATGTGTGGGACTGTCTGTGTGGAGTTTACACATTCTCCCCGTGTCTGCATGAGTTTCCTCTGAGTGCTCCAGTTTCCTCCCACAGTCCAAAGATGTGCAGGTTAGGTGGATTGGCCGTGGGGAATTGCATGTAGTGTTCAGGCATGTGTAGATTTAGGGGGATGGGTCTGGGTGGGATGCTCTGAGAGTTGGTGTGGACTTGTTGGGCCGATGGGCTTGTTTCCACACTGTAGAGATTCTAAGATATTCTAAGAAGATATGGATATACCCCATCTACAGCTTTTGAAAGTGAACAGCTTCAGCAGGACTGAGGTCCCAATCACTGACAATAAACAAAATGGAAAGGATGTCATGCTAGTTTCACCACTCTCATGTTAGAGAACTGTCACATCCACTGGAGGAAGCTAGGTAGATTCCATATAGATCAAGGTTCCTCGATTGCCTAGAAAAACCGGGATCTGACCTTTAAGAAGTGAGACTTCAGGGATTCCTTCATCTTGAGTTGGATCCCAAAGAAGCTATTCAATATCTTGATCTACAGACTTAATGAAAGATGGTACAATATTCAGGCATGTAGAGTTTGTCATCCCCCTATTTGCCATAATGTGAACATAGTTTGGGCTGGTTAGATATCAAAGGATTGAGTTCTGCATATTCTTTCACAGTTATCTCTGATTCCTTTTTCAAATGATCAAAGCATTCTGTAGCTGATCTCTTTCAGTAAAGAGGGTCTGCTTTGCCAGGATAATTTTCTGCAAATTTAAATATACATCTCAATTTTTTCACTGAAGATTTTATTTTCAAAGGTAAGACCATTACATGTAATATGGGACAGAATGGGTTCCTTGGCTAAAAGTTCAGAGATCTTTCAGCTCTGATCATTTCAGAATGAAAGCAGACCTTAATTCCCTTTTGGGAATCAATTTAAAGGTGTTAGTTGTGTAAGAACTCTGGCTATTTCCACATAGGACTTCTCCTTTTCAGTTGTTTGACTCAAAGGATTCTCTTGTGGATTATTATCAACTATGTCTATTTGTGAAGCAGCTGTGTTTATTCACATTCTGTATATTTACTGTTCCTTTAAACTTCTGCCAATGGCTGATATTGGAGTGACAGACTTGATAGTATTTATTTATTTGTCTGTTACCTTATCAAGTAGTTCAGCAACTGTTTGATGTCCCTAAGAAATTATACCCTTTTAGTGTCCAAGTCTTCTGAGTGCTGTGTGACTGCTAATAGTTAGGATCGCTGTTCAGTCTTCTCTTTCAGGGAGGTCAACTTCTCCAACTTTTGCTTAATTTTAATAAGGTCAAACTCAATTTGATATATGATTTTGAGCTTTTCTGAGATACTCCTCAGCTATAGAAGCTCTGTAGTTTGGGTGTTAGCTACTTTACTAAAAGAAATCTTAAGTATTTCCATCACTTGCTGATGAAACTCACTTTAGGCTCCAACTGATACTTCTGCAGATTAATCGTCTCTGAATGGTCAATATCAGTTTGATCAAATTTGGACTTAGCCTCTCCTTTTCTGTGGCTAGCTTTTCACCAGCTGCATGCAGATTTTGAAACTAGCACTCGTTGGGCTTTTGGTGAGGTTCGAAGTTTTTCTTGAACTGCATCAAGTTGATTGTGATGCTTTTTTGTATATTGTAAGGTTGTACTGAAGCTCAGAGTCCTCCTTCATGCTAGTTTGAAGATCCCTTTCTAACTCAATAATTAGAAACTTCTCCAATGTTGTGGCCACTTTGCGATCTGTAGGAATTATGTAATCTTGCTGATGCATGTTTATGGCCAAACTGCAGTCATCTCCTCTTCAGCTGCTGCCCTTTTAAATATGAAGGTGTCTATAATTCTTTACTTTTCCATGAAATCATCAGCATCAGAATGTGGGTCCCAGAAATTGTTTAGTGACTCCATCATGAACATTGCTAATGGGATCCTTCAAAGGTGATGGCTGAATTCTGTTTCTTTTAGCTTATTGACCTCCTAGAATAGAATAGAATAGAATATCCTTTCTTGTCATGTGTACTCCATTGTAGAAATACAGTGAAAAACTTTTACAATGTCTGCCTTCTTATGGCACCATCTTCGGTACAAATACCTAGGTACAAATAATGGATACAAAAGAGGAATAAAAAGTAGTTTTAATACTTCACAGGGTTTAAAAAAAGTTGGAAATAAGGATTGACTTTACAGCCAGGAAAAAAAATCTCAAATAGACATTACATTGCAGCAGCTCAGTGCAGGGCCTCCGCACATGGTCAGAGCACCCACACCAGACCCCAGTTCGACAGCCGACCGCGCTCCATTCCAAGTCTTCAGTCCGCTCCGTACCGGCACTCAGCAGCTCCAAGGTATGTTTCAGGACTGCCTCCCCTGTGCCTGTCTCCACCTGGGACTACCCGCATCCACGCTACCCTGGGATTACTTCCTCACACACTGTTCCAGGGCTCACAGCCCACATCCTGTCCTAGGGCTCACAGCTCACACACTGTTCCAGGGGTCAGGGCTCACACACTGTTCCAGGGCTCACAGCTCACACACTGTTACAGGGGTCACAGCTCACACACTGTTCCAGGACTCACACATCACAAACTGTTCCAGGGCTCACAGCTCACACACTGCTCCAGGGCTGACAGCTCACACACTGTTCCAGAGCTCACAGCCCACACACTGTTACAGGGCTCACAGCTCACACACTGTTCCAGGGCTCACAGCTCACACACTGTTCCAGGGATCACAGCCCACACACTGTTCCAGGGCTCACAGCTCACACGCTGTTCCAGGGCTCACAGCTCACACGCTGTTCCAGGGCTCACAGCTCACATGCTGTTCCAGGGCTCACAGCTGACACGTTGTTCCAGGGTTCACAGCTTACACACTGTTCCAGGGCTCACAGCTCACAGGCCGTTCCAGGGCTTACATCCCACACACTGTTCCATGTCTCACAGCTGACACGTTGTTCCAGGGTTCACAGCCCACACACTGTTCCAGTGCTCACAGCCCACACACTGTTCCAGAGCTCAGGGCTCACACACTGTTCCAGGGCTCACAGCCCACACACTGTTCCAGGGCTTACATCCCACACACTGTTCCAGGGCTCACAGCCCACACTCTGTACCAGAGCTCACAGCCCACACACTGTTCCAGGGCTCACAGCTCACACACTGTTCCAGGGATTATCAGATCAACTATGATGTTATTGAGTAGAGATATAGACTTAACCATTTTCCGAGGAAGAATGGGCTACTTTTACTCCTCCATCTTATAATGTTTTTGTAACTATACTCTGTCAACATCTGTACTTTTATTGTCCAGATTAATGATTCTGCAGCTTCCCATGTTTCCTGTTGCAGGCTTTAATTTCTCTGTCTTTTTTCTTGTTTAATATAGAGTGCTCAGTGGACTATCTCTAGAGCCCGTCACTCTGCTGGGGCCATCGCTGTGCATACCTTGTGTGGTTGCAGAACTCCGCTGTGCTATGACCATTCCTTGTGCCACTTATTGCTGGCTGGCTGAGTTGTGTTTCTCTGTCTCCTGTAAGCCATTCCTGTATGAATACTGTCTCTGGGCCTTTGTTCTTCCAGATCCATGAGGCAGTGATGCCTCCCTGGTTCTCTTGTACAGTCATACCTTTCTGTTCTTTCTGTTCTACCCGATATCTTGTTTCAGACTGTACTTGACGTTGCCTTGAATTGTTTAGTGAATTGATTTTCACCATTACCACTCAAGTAGTAAATTAGTAGCACAAAATAACCCCAAGGAACTGCAGACGTTGAAGATCTGAAACAAAAACAGAAATTGCTGGAATAACTCAGCAGGTCTGGCAGCATTTGTGGAGAGAAATCAGAGTTAATGTTTCAGGTCCAGTGACCCTTCATCAGAATCAATAGAGCAGAACACTGCTTGAATCTCTTTCTGGTTGATTTAAACCCAATGGCTCATGGGATTAAATTTAGGATATGATAGCTGGACCAGTAGCTACATTCCAGTCCATTGCTTTTGCATGTTTGTATGTTACTTTAGCAACCAGACATTGTTAATATCTAATTGATGACTAAACAAAACTTATCTGTAGACTGCAATCCTGACAGTAACTCCGCTATCTGAAACAAATTGACGATATTCCAAGACAGTCGGGAAAATACAGCAGTTGCAGATATTGTAGTGAGTGATTTAAAAAGGTTTTATCAGGGAGAGCTTGATTAACATTTGAAACTGAAAGTCAGTTGCCTAATTGCTTGAAGGTGTAAAATTAAATAGATCTTAAACCAACCAGGCACAAGAGTAAGCTGTTAAGTACCGTTTAAAAGATGGTCCACTGTACCGAAACGTCAGCCTTCCTGCTCCTATGATGCTGCTTGGCCTGCTGTGTTCATCCAGCTCTACACCTTGTTACCACAGTAAAATATGCAGTCTGATTGAAATACATGGTGCTACATTGTTGTTTTAAAACTTTATGAGAATGGTTATCAGAAATCCAGCTTCCTGTTTATTAAAAGAACAAGTTAGAAAAAGAGATAGTGGGAACTGCAGATGCTGGAGAATCCGAGACAACAAGGTGCAGGGCTGGATGAACACAGCAGGCCAAGCAGCATCATAGGAGCAGAGAGGCTGACGTTTCGGGCCTAGACCCTTCATCAGAAAAGGGGGAGGGGAAGGGGGTTTTGAAATAAATAGGGAGAGAGTGGGAGGCGGATAGAAGAGGGATAGAGGAGAGGATAGGTGGAGAGGAAACAAACAGGTCGAAGAGGCGGGGATGGGGCCAGGAAAGGTGAGTGTAGGTAGGGAGTTAGGAAGGGGATAGGTCAGTCCAGGGAGGACGGACAGGTCAAGGGGGCGGGATGAGGTTGGTCGGTAGGAGATGGAGGTGCGGCTTGAGGTGGGAGGAGGGGATAGGTGGGAGGAAGAACAGGTTAGGGAGGCAGGGACGAGTTGGACTGGTTTTGGGATGCGGTGGGGGGAGGGGAGATTTTGAAACTTGTGAAATCCACATTGATACCATTGGGCTGCAGGGTTCCCAAGCGGAATATGAGTTGCTGTTCCTGCAACCTTCGGGTGGCATCGTTGTGGCACTGCAGGAGGCCCAGGATGGACATGTCGTCTGAGGAATGGGAGGGGGAGTTGAAATGGTTCGCGACTGGGAGGTGCAGTTGTTTGTTGCGAACCGAGCGTAGGTGTTCTGCAAAGCGGTCCCCGAGTCTCCGCTTGGTTTCCCCGATGTAGAGGAAGCCACACCGGGTACAGCGGATGCAGTATACCACATTGGCAGATGTGCAGGTGAACATCTGCTTGATGTGGAAAGTCTTCTTGGGGCCTGGGATGGGGGTGAGGGAGGAGGTATGGGGGCAGGTGTAGCACTTCCTGCGGTTGCAGGGAAAAGTGCCGGGTGTGGTGGAGCTGGAGGGGAGTGTGGAGCGGACAAGGGAGTCACGGAGAGAGTTGTCCCTCCGGAAAGCAGATAAAGGTGGGGAGGGAAAGATGTCTTTGGTGGTGGGGTCGGATTGCAGATGGCGGAAGTGTCGGAGGATGATGCGTTGGATCCGGAGGTTGGTGGGGTGGTACGTGAGGACGAGGGGGATTCTTTTTTGGTTTTTATTGCGTGGACGGGGTGGATCTGCTTGGCTCAGTTGAGTGTATTCATCTCTGGATCAGAAAGCTATGGGTTTGCAGCTTCAAGATGAATATAATCTATATTGATACTTCAGTGCATTGCTGACAGTTACATTGTCGTAGAAACTGTCATCTGGATGAAATATTAAATGGAAGGTCAATCTAACAGTTTAGATGGAAGTAATTATTAATTTTAAAACCACTTGTACTGCAAACAAGTGAATATGCAGAAGTTGAAATTGAGAGGAATTGGAGAATGTAACTGATAAAGGTGCGATCTTTATGAATCTGGTATATCATGGAATGAGGCAAGGCTATTTTACCCATCATGCCCATTCTCTTCTATACAATGTCTCCTTGAATTCTGTCCGTTCAGCCTCTGAGGAAGCATTGCTATAAAAGCTGAGATAATACTCTAAATGTTTGTGCTTTCCTGAAAAGGCCATCAAACATAACAACAGAAACTTAATCCTATCTTAACATGCACACTCATAACTCTGAAAAAATGTTACTTCTCTCAGTTAGCTAATCCATGTTCCAAGAACACATGAATGTTTTCTGGAGTATACATCAAGATGTTCTTATGATTTACCTCTAATTTTTAAATACATTCATCCAGCTGCACTTCCATAAGTAATAATAAATGAGCATATAAATTAGGAGCAGCTTGCCATTCAGACACTCATGCCTGTACTGCGATTTGATAAGGCATTGGGCTGATCTGATTATGGCTACAACTCAATTTTCCTGCTGACATCCAGTACACTTTGATTCCCTTGTTAGTCAAGAATCTAACTCTGCCTTAAAAATACTTCATGCCTCAACCAATCTTTGGAAAGAGGATTCCATACAATTACAAACTTCAGAGAGAAAAATAATTCTGCAAATCTCCATTTTACATGGGATCTGTCCATGACAGTGTGAGTAAGGGTAACCACCACACAATCCTTATGGAAACAAAGACCCACCTTCACATTGAGTTGCATGGCGGTGCTAAATAGGATAGATTTTGAACAGATTGAGCAATGCAAGACTAGGTATTCATGAGGCAATGTAGGTTATCAACAATGGCATAATTGCATTCCAGTACAATCTGTAACCTCATGACCAAACATATCCACCACTCCACCATTACCATCAAGCCAGTGATCAACTTTGTTTCAATGGAGAGTGTAGGAGTATATTCCAGGAGCAGCACCAGGCATACCTAAAAATGTGGTGTCAACCTGGTGAAGCCACCAAACAGTACTACTTGGATGCCAAACAACAAGAGCAGCAAGTGATTCACCAAGCTATGCAATCCCACAACCAACGGATCAAATCAAAGCTCTGCAGTCCCACCACTTCCAGTTGTAAATGGTGGTGGACAATTAACAACTCACTGGAGGAAGAGACTCCACAAATATCCCCATCCTCAATGATGGGGAGTCCTACACATCAGATAAGGCTGAAACATTTGCAACAAACTTCAGCCAGAAATGCTAAGCGGATGATCCACCTTGGCCTCCTCCAATGTCACAGATGCCAGTCCTCAGCCAATTCAATTCAGTCCACGTAACATCAAGAAATGGCTGGAGGCACTGGATTCTGACAATAGTACTGAAGATGTATGTTCCAGAGAATGTATGTGCTTAGCCAGGCTGTTCCAATGGACCTCTAACACTAGTATCTATCTGACCATGTGGAAAATTTTCCAGGTATGTCCTGTACACATAAAGCAGGACAAATTTACCTTGGACCTTTTCTGCTGCATCAGTCTGCTCTCGATCATCAGTAAAGTGATGGAAGGTGTCATCATTGGTGCTATCAAGCAGTGAAGTTCTGAAGAAGGGTCACTAGTCTCAAAATGTTAACTCTGGATTCTGTCAGATCTGCTGAGTTTTTTTTTCAGAAGTTTCTGTTTTTGTCCAAGCAGGGTAATGTTCATTATCACAGGTACCTTCAGAGCTCCTGGTAATATGGTTCAAGCTTCTGAGTCTGTGGTTGTGACTGCAGCAGATGGCAGTTTTCTGTAGGACATTCTTACAGAAGGGTAGATATCTCTAACACACCTTTCCCAGCTATGGTCCAGGTACAAGAATTGCTCTCTGAATGAAGATAGCTTTTTGCTAATAATCCTTCACGCTGCTCACCCCAGCACCTCTGCATAGTTTCTGTTCATTCTACAAGTTGCTGTACTTCAAGGCAGCTGGGGATTGGTTTAGCTCCATTGACCAGACAGCTATTTTGTGCAAAGTGACTCTAACAGTGTGGGTTCAATTCCTACACCAACCACAGTTACCATGAAGGATTCTCCTGCTAAACTTGTCCCCTTGTCTGAGGCAGGGTGACCCTCAGGTTAAACCACCACCACTCATCTCGCTCTCATGACTGTGAATGGCAAGAGCGTGGCAACTTCACTTTTTTTTTGTAAACTTTACTTCAAGGGAACAGCAACTAGTGAACCTATGTTTGGGAACAACAAGCTTATGCTGTAGCTGCCTGCTGTGTGTTTTTGAGATTGTGCTGTAGAACATTTTATATCTACCTGACAGGGTAGAAGTGATCTTGATGCAAGATTTTATTAAAACAAAACAGCCCTTCCAACAGCGCAGTAATCCCCCTCAGTAATGGCTGGAGTGTCAACATTGATTTTTGTGTTCAAGGCCTGGACCCTCAACAATCAGATTAAGAATCTAGAGTCACAGCTGGCAGGACTAGTGCAAATAAATGTAACAGGTGAAAAGACATTGTTTCTTTGAGTTTCTATGAGACGATTATGTCTTAATCTATTGATAGTTATTTTACTGAATCATTTATTAGTAATGTTGTAAAGGTAGGAATCTGGTAATGCAGGAATTTGATAATGCTGTAACTTGAGTAAGTTTTTAAGGCATCATAACGTGAGTGGTTTGAGAAGGACAATAGTTTTAAAATATAACAATGAATAGGTGTTGGTCAAGTTCAAGGGGGAGCAGAGAAACAAGATGCCATTTTAAAATGTTGGCTCAGAGCAGGAGATGCTCATGTGGAATTGACTACAAAGTGTTTATAGCCAAAAAAGATCAGAGTTAGAAGGGGTAGGAATGCTTAGACTTGTCAGGCTGAGTTTTTGCAACAGGCTTTGGGACATTGCTGTCAAGATGAAAGGGGAATCCTGAGCCTGCAATGGCTGTAAATGAGACTGGCTTAGCCATCTCCGCTGAGGAGATTCCCTGATTGGCTGCCTGGTGTCTGATACTGTTATTAAACTTCAGCAGTCACTGGCAGAAATGGATACTACTGGTGCTTGCATATCACCGTCAGAACAAGAGCATCTCAGCATAAGGTATAGAGGTACCCGTTGAGACACACGCCAAAACTAAAAATTCAGAGCAGCCAAACAGGAAACCTCCCCAGATGGCTTGTTAGAAATACAGAGGTGGCCTGTCCTGCCCACAGCTCACTCTCAGCACTGTACCCAATCTCAGCACTGTACCCACTCTCAGCACTGTGCTCACTGTCAACCCTGTACCCAATCTCAGCACTGTACCCACTGTCAGCACTGTGCTCACTGTCAGCCCTGTA
>NC_063336.1:116594007-116594453 GCF_021869965.1 Rhincodon typus | reverse complement strand
TACCCACTGTCAGCACTGTGCTCACTGTCAGCACTGTACCCAATCTCAGCGTTGTACCCAATCTCAGCACTAAACCCACTGTCAGCACTGTACCCAATCTCAGCACTGTACCCACTGTCAGCACTGTACCCATTCTCAGCACTGTACCCATTCTCAGCACTGTACCCAATCTCAGCGCTGTACCCAATCTCAGCACTGTACCCACTGTCAGCACTGTACTCAATCTCAGCACTGTACCCACTCTCAGCACTGTATCCACTCTCAGCACTGTACCCACTGTCAGCACTGTACCCAATCTCAGCACTGTACTCACTCTCAGCACTGTACCCGCTCTCAGCACTGTATCCAATCTCAGCGTTGTACTCACTCTCAGCACTGTACCCAATCTCAGCACTGTAACCACTGTCAGCACTGTACCCAATCTCAGCACTGTACCCTCTCTCAGC
>NC_063336.1:116592979-116593997 GCF_021869965.1 Rhincodon typus | reverse complement strand
CACTGTACCCACTCTCAGCACTGTACCCACTCTCAGCACTGTACCCAATCTCAGCGCTGTACCCAATCTCAGCACTGTACCCACTGTCAGCGCTGTACCCAATCTCAGCACTGTACCCAATCTCAGCACTGTACCACTGTCAGCACTGTGCTCACTGTCAGCACTGTACCCGCTGTCAGCGCTGTACCCAATCTCAGCACTGTACCCAATCTCGGCACTGTCCCCAGTCTCAGCACTGTACCCACTCTTAGCACTGTGCTCACTGTCAGCGCTGTACCCAATCTCAGTGCTGTACCTATTCTCGGCACTGTACCCACTCTCAGCACTGTACCCAATCTCAGCGCTGTACCCATTCTCAGCACTGTACCCACTGTCAGCACTGTATCCACTCTCAGCACTGTACCCACTGTCAGCGCTGTACCCACTGTCAGCACTGTACCCACTGTCAGTGCAGTACCCACTGTCAGCACTGTACCCAATCTTGGCACTGTACCCACTGTCAGCACTGTACCCAATCTCAGCATTGTACCCACTCTCAGCACTGTACCCACTCTCAGCACTGTATCCAATCTCAGCGTTGTACCCACTCTCAGCACTGTACCCACTGTCAGCACTGTACCCAATCTCAGCACTGTACCTACTGTCAGCGCTGTACCCAATCTCAGCGCTGTACCCACGCTCAGTATTGTACCCACTCTCAGCACTGTACCCACTGTCAGCGCTGTACCCTCTCTCAGCACTGTACCCACTCTCAGCACTGTATCCAATCTCAGCGTTGTACCCATTCTCAGCACTGTACCCACTGTCAGCACTGTACCCAATCTCAGCACTGTACCCACTGTCAGCACTGTACCCAATCTCAGTGCTGTACCCACTCTCAACACTGTACCCAATCTCAGCACTGTACCCAATCTCAGCACTGTATCCAATCTCAGCGCTGTATCCAATCTCAGCACTGTACCCACTGTCATCGCTGTACCCAATCTCAGCACTGTACCCACTGTCAGCACTGTACCCA
>NC_063336.1:116507495-116592969 GCF_021869965.1 Rhincodon typus | reverse complement strand
CTGTATCCACTCTCAGCACTGTACCCACTGTCAGCGCTGTATCCACTCTCAGCACTGTATCCAATCTCAGCACTGTACCCTCTCTCAGTGCTGTACCCACTCTCAGCACTGTACCCTATCTCAGCACTGTACCCTCTCTCAGCACTGTACCCACTGTCAGCACTGTACCCAATCTCAGCATTGTACCCACTCTCAGCACTGTACCCACTGTCAGCGCTGTACCCAATCTCAGCACTGTACCCACTCTCAGCACTGTACCCTATCTCAGCACTGTACCCATTCTCAGCACTGTACCCACTGTCAGCACTGTACCCAATCTCAGCATTGTACCCTCTCTCAGCACTGTACCCACTGTCAGCGCTGTACCCACTCTCAGCACTGTACCCACTCTCAGCACTGTACCCATTCTGAGCACTATTGCATTAATAGCTTTCCTTGGAATACAACAAGGAGACTGTTCCCACAAAGCTAGGCAGCCGCAACGTAGTTCACAGTCCCTTCACTGCTCCCTGGATTTGGAGGACAGCTGATGCTGTCCTATGATGGATCATTAATCAGTTCCATTGGCTCCATCCCTCAGTTGAGTGGGTGCACTAACCACCAGCTGGTATAGTCAGGAAACCTCCCCAGCAGTGGGAATGCTTTGGGACCAGTCCTGCCACATAAACTGCTCCCTCCCATATCCTAGCTTGCCACACAGGGGCTAAGAATTGTCAGAATTGCCCATTGTCAGAAGACCAGCATACACAAACAAGAATTTCAAGACATAGAGTACAGGGTAGAAATTAAGGAGACAACACAAAAGCAAAACAGAGTGGATGCTGGAAATCTGATATAAAAATGGAAAATGCTGGAAATATTCAAAAGCCTCTTGGCATATGTTGAGAGAGGAGATGAATGTTGGCTTGTTCACAGATAGGAGCTGTCACCAACCCGATGAAAGAAGCTGATTAAGGATTGGTAGACAACACACTGCTTTGTCCAGTAACTGAATGCTACTGGCTGACCTGTTTGGAACAGTAAATGACAGTCTAGACATCAATGTGCTGATCTCTGCTGTGTGCCAATAAAAGATTTCCTGAAACCAGTTTGTATCAAATTTGATTCTTTTGAATTCGAATGACTTATTCCATTGGCTGTGAAGGGCAAGGGAATGTCTCATTGAGACGTAAAAGTAAGACACAGATCTCAATTTTCTACCCACTCTCTGCAAGACACCATGCAGATTTTTGTTTCCTTTTATTTGAAAATGTATCAAATGAAAATCAATTCCAAAGTTATTTTGAGAGTTTCATTGATTTGTTTTATCTTTCAGTTGCTAATATGCAGGTTACTCACAATTAACACAATAGGTCTCAAAATTCACTTGAATTGTTTTAGTTTAAGAATGTCAGAAAACAATGGCAGGAACCTGACACAGGAAGTGTGAAAAAGAGAAAGCTTGAAAGATAGACAAAAAAAATTATAGATCAGTAAAAGCAAAAGAACTGTGGATACTGGAGATCAGAAACAAAAACAGAAATAACTGGAAAAAACTCAGCAGGTCTGGCAGCATCTATAAAGAGAAAACAGAGTTAACATTTCAGGTCTAGTTCTGAAAAAGGGTCACTGAACCTGAAACATTAACCCTGATTTCTCTCCACAGGTGTTCTCAGATCTGCTGAGTTTTTCCAGCAATTTCTGTTTTTGTTATAGATCAGTAGACTGATTTGTCATGGCTGTTTTTCTGCTCTCGTTAGTGTGAAACCTGGGGTAAAGGATAGCTCTGCCAGACCACACTGCTGGTCTCTCTATCATTTAGCTACGAATGTAATATGTCTCTCTAAAGCCATTTCTTAGGTCCATCCTGCAGTAAGGTATCTAAGTAAGTCCCGAGGTCAATCAGTGTTTAATTGCTTTTTATTGTAGAATGTAATATCCTTGGAAATTTTTGGCTCAAAGTCAAAAGAAACAACAGAACTTTTTTTATATATCTTTCACACTAAGAGCGGTGATGTCTGGACTATGATTTCTGGAGTGTTGTGTCTGGTGTGTTCTTGAGATTTTTCTGTAGTTATACAAGTTTTAGATAAGTTTTTCTGCCCTGAAATACACTGTTTGTCCAAATGCTCATTTGATTATCAAGAAGCTGTTCCAAAACTATAAATACAAAAAATGGTTTAAGTTGTGCCCATGGCTACTCATGGCTATTAGTGTATACAGTGAGCATCGGGAAAACCTGACTCACATTGTGGGGATGTGTTCAGTGGCGCAGATAGAAACCGCCCGGTATTTGACAGCTACAATAATGGCAAGCCAGGCTGATTCATAACAATGAAACGATATCCAGCTGAGTTTACAGTTTTGCTGTGCAATTTGGAATGTAGCATTGAATAAAAGTATTAACTTCATGTGGATATGGTATATGGATGTTTTGTCTCTGTCTCTATTTGCTCAGAGAAGACGTGTAAACACAAACATGGGGACAGAGAGCAGGAGTGAGCCATTCAACCCCTCAAACAAGTCCTGCTATATAATAAGATCATGGCTGGATCTGAAAATGTATAAATGTTTTTATCCTTTGGGACTGTGATAACGTTCATCCAAATAAAGAAAAAGAATGCCTAAAATCAAGGTTTCCAGCCAAGTTTTGCTTGTGGAGCAGGAGCAGTCGGGGAATCTCTAAGCCAGGATATGTGTGAATAATTACAGGCATGAGAATGATCTGTGACTAAATTTGCTCAAATGTACAAATGAATGGCACAAACATGAGTGTGTCAGCAGACATAACCCCAAATGATGTTCCCAATACTTTTTTGCAGTTAACCTCGTGGCTATACACAAGTTAGCTTCAAATTTGTTATATAATAATGTAAAATTAATTGCATTCATTAATAATATGTAACATTTCCAGAAAACAGCAGGTAAGTAAGACATTATTCGAATTGTGCCAGTATTTGCTGGGACATTTTTGTATCTCTGTTGATGTCCTAGCCAGAGCTTTAAAGACTCATCCATCCATCGCACAATGGTGAATCACAGTTCTCCAGATTTGCATCATTATTTGCACATAGTGATTTAGGCTGGAAAATAATGACATAAGTGATCCAACATTGTTGAGTTTTTTTTTAACATATATTCACAGGTTATCAGTCAAGCTGCCTGGGCCAGGATTTATTAGTCATCCCTAGCTTCCCTTGAGAAGGAAACAGTGTGCTATCTTCTTGAATCACTGCAGTCCATGTGCTGTCGGTAGACCCTTAATGTTAGGGAGTTTATTCTAGAATTTTGACCTAGCAACACTGAAGGAACAATGATATATTTACAAGTTTATGTGGGTTATAGTTTGGGTTAGGTTTACTTGTAGGTGATGGTGTTCCCATATATCTGCTGCTCTGGTCCTTTTAGATGAAGATGGGTGTGAGTTTGGAAAGTGCTGCTTAACGAATGTAGGTGAATTTCTGCATTCCATCTTGTAAATTGCACACACTGCTGCTACTGAGCATAAATGTTTGCAAATGTGGTGCTAATCAAGCCAGCTGGTTTGTCCTGGAATATTCCATCACACTCTTGACTTGCGTCTTGTGTTCAGTTGATTGGCTTTGGGGAATCAGGATTCCTAACTTCTGAGTTGTTCTTGTTGCCACAGTATTTATATGGTTGGTTCAGTTCAGTTTCTAGTTAATGGTAACTCCCAGGATGTTGATAGTGTAGGATTTAGTGATGGCAATGCTATTCAATGTCAAGCAGCAAAGATTACAGATGGTCATTGTTTCATAGTTATGAATGTTACTTGTCAGTTATCAGCCCAAACCTGGCCTCTTTTAAGGTCTTGTTGCATTTGGACATGGACTGCTTCAGTATCTGAGGAGTCATGAATGGTGTTGAGCATTATGTAATCATCAGCAAACATGTTTTACAACTCTTATGTTACTCTCAAGGCATTTAACTCTACCATAAATGTGGCCTGGTGCCTGTGCAAAGTAATGAGCTCATTAATTACCATGCTGGCTTCCCCAGAATAATATGGGTTTTTGAACAGATCTATGTTCCACTGGGGACTTTACTTGAAGAACCTATTTGTTTTATTCATACGAGCATCATTAGTTGGGCAGCATTTATTGCCCATTTCTAGATGCACTTGGGAAGGTGGTGACCTGACTTCTTGAGCCACTGTAGTCCACAGGGAGGGATGTCAGTTACTCAATGTGTTAATCTTCTTTAGGTAGACAAACAGGAAGCTGGAAGAACACTGCAGGCCAGGCAGCATCTGGAGGAAAGGAGCAGTCAACGTTTTGTGTATTGCCCTTCTTCAGGACTTAATCTTCTTTGATGCCTATGCAGTAAGTTAACTCAAAGTATCAGAAAAATGTTTGCGATGCCATTGGTCCTGCCATTGTTGTAACTTTCAGCATGGAAGCGCAAGGTGATGGAGAAGTGGAGGTGGGGAAAATGTTCAATCTCTTCATTAAATCATTGACGTTTTTAAAGGAAGAAGGCATGTGTCAGTGCTAAAAATTACTTTTAAAATATTCACTTTTGTTAAGATTCAAAGTTTTATGATAATTTCAGAATTTTCAGTTCACTTATATCTGAGAGGCATTCCTCAGGCATTGGTTTTCAGCTAATTATTGTGCGATATGATTGGTCTGTAGGGTGAAATATTGACTGCACCTGGAACAATGTCAATGAATTTGTTATAGCTTACTTACATAGATATTCCAGAAAATTACAATGTAAATACAACGTGATATGAATGGAGAGTGCAAATGTCACTGATGGCTTGGGTCACAAAGGACACAGTTCCAAAAACTTCCAGCCTATTACTTTCAACATCTGCAAGTTTCTTCAATTTTCTTGTTTAGTTTCTATGAATATGACCATCTTATATTGACACAGGTTGGGCAATGTCACTGCACCAGTGACATCAAAGGCACAATGATATTCTGATATTAGAAAGTAACACATCACAAGAGTTGCACTTCTGGGTACAAAAACATGCAAATAATTGGAATATTTGAACAAAATTCAAGGTGTGCTCTAAAAGAGAAATTTTCACCACCTGTTAAATTTTGCTAAATCTGATCTAAATCTGGTTCCTGTGAATATAAATTACCACATTGAAACAAAGAGCACTTGATGTGAACAAAGTGAAGAACTACACATTCTGGCCTGAATTAATTAAGATTTAGGGAACGCTAAATAAGATAACTCTCAGAATGTAAAGGGTAGGATTTACATGCAAGTTATTGAAGGTATGACTTCTGAATGCTGGGTCAATTCCTAACTTAGACCTCGGCCATTGTGTGCAATTTATTTTGTGCCATGTATTTTCCCCACAAACTTTGCACTCCTCTCATCATTGCTAAAACCTACCCCTGTTCATCACAATAATTACATCCAATTCATCTTCATTGATTCCTCTTCCCCAATTACTGCATTCAGTTCTGGTCTTCTTGGTATAGAAAAGACATTTTGAAACTTGAAAGGGTTCAGAAAAGATTTACAGGGATGTTGCTGGAGTTGGAGGGTTTGAGCTACAGGGAGAGGCTGAATAGGCTGGGGCTATTTTCCCTGGAGCATTGGAGGCTGAGGGGTGACTTTATAGAGGCTTATAAAATCATGAGGGACATGGATAGGGTGAATAGATAAGGTCTTTTCTCTAGGGTAGGTGAGTTCAAAACTAGAGGGCATAGGTTTAAAGTGAGAAGGAAAAGATTTAAAAAGGACCAAGGGGCAAATTTTTCACATAGAGAATGGTGTATGTATGGAATGAGCTGCCAGAGGAAGTGGCGGAGGCTGGGAAAATTACAACATTTAAAAGGCAGCTGGATGGTGTATATGAACAGGAAGGTTGAGAGGGATATGAACCAAATGCTGGAAAATGGGACTAGATTAATTTAGGATATCTGGTCAGCATGGATGTGTTGGACCAAAGGGTCTGTTTCTGTGCTATACATCTCTATGTCTATGACTCTAATTGACTTTTCATTTTGTTCTCATGCAATAATGCAGAACTGCTTCCTTTCTGGTTATCGTTTATGTTTCTACATGCAAAATCTTCCCTCAAATTCTTATAAAAACCTTCCATGGATAGTAAATGCATGTGGTTATCTATCCACACTGTGCTAAATTAGCTGATTATTGTTATGATTGCACACTAGTATTGTTACAACCAAGGTTGAGAAATACTCTGTCTGTGTCTCTCCAGTTCCCCTACTCTACTGTTATAACAAAGATTGAAATGTTTTAGCCAGTTAAGAATATGGTTAATTATAAACTTCATCTGTTTCCGGTTTAGAATAAGAAGATCCATCAACCATGTCTCTTTAATACATGACAACATTATTGATATGTTGTAAAATCAAGAATTACTCAATGAGATGCAAATCTGTTAACAGATTTAGAAATGTGATTATTTATACTTTCATATTTTGAACTTATCCAACGTGTATGCACATGGGCAGCAGATAAAGGGAAAAGTAAAGAAACGTTCTCTGTAGAGATAAGCTTCTCAAAGAAAACTTTGCCCAAATAGTTTAGCTCTTGAAGGAATAAGGATACATTATAAAATGTACCAATTGACCTTCAGCCTGGTGACCTGGCACCAGTAGATGAATGCTGAGGAATTGACATTTTTCAGGCACAGTTCATTCAGGAGATGACAAGAGGAAATATTCTTGGAGAGAATAGATGGGCTGAATGTTCGCAAAATGTGTTAAATGTAACTTTCTTCGAGTTTCACGGAGGGTCTCTCTCCATGAGGCCTCGTAAGCTTTCATACACTATTGTCCCAAACTTATGGCACGCCCCTCACCTGATGCTAGCCCAGTTTCTCCTGACCACAGTAGCCGACAATATTTTTCACTGTTGGAATATCCCGTTATAGCCGGCACTGGTACCATATTTAAAAAGGCCGTGGCGCACCAGTTATTCTGGAGCTGTCCTCTAAATTCACAGGCAGGGCTGAGAAGTGGAAATTCATGCTTCGCTTTGCAGTCAGGGACTTGGAAATGCTGGTCGAGAGGGTGATACTGAAGAAGACTCAACCCTTCCCCCAGAAGCCCACCAGAGACTGCACAACACCAGATTCTGAGGAAGCGTTCACTGGACCTGAAATGTTAATTTTGATTTCTCTCCACAGATGCTGCCAGGCCTGCTGAGCTTTTCCAGCAATTTCTGTTTTTGTACCAAACACTGCCAATCTGACCTGAGGTGGCAGCTTGGATCAGTTCAGTTTTCACAGTGCAGAGAAACACCCAGCGGTGTAGGAAGTAGGTAATTCACCTTCTCAACTCCGTCAGGGTTAATACCAGTATCGGCCCTTTGCTACTGTGCCAACCTCCCAGCAAGACTCTTATCCCTCTGGTCTTACTGTCATAGGCAACATCTTCTCTCACTCACTCCTGTCATCCTAAACTACATCCCCCACCCACATCACCCCTTCCCCGTCCCCACATACCTCCAAAACTACTAACCCTGCCTGGCCTCTGTGCTGCCTGCTTACTCATTCCAGTAGAAAACAGTCCATAACATTGCTCTTAGGGCTTGAATGAGTGGTGATATATTGGTTATTCATCCCCTTCCCCTCATGAGGACAGAACCTTGGCTTTGACCAATGAAGACTGGGAGAGTTCCTGTAGCAATGCTGAAAGCTCCGTGTCCAGTCATCAAGTAAGCAGCACTTATTACTGTTGTGCTACTCTCTCATTACCACCCACTGTCCCTTTCATGTTAACATGTCACAGGGGAGATACAGTGACAGGGTAGCAAAGAAGACCACTATTTCAGTTATTCAGCTCCCACATAGGCTTCTCAAAAGGGTTTCTCAGGAAAGTAGCAAAGTTTGAGGTTTTATCTCCTCACAGGCTCCACCCCAAATGATCTCCAAACAATGTTAAAGTTGTCACAATCCCTGCCATCTCAACACTCAGGCCTGTGACTTTCAGCAAGCCCAAATAGTTATCTGAAATCAAGTAACTTCCAGTAAACAAGTTCAAGTAGTTAAATGATGTAACTGCAGGAAGTGTCTTCAAACCGAATGTCACACAGTATCCTTTCTGTGACCTGTAAGGTTGAGGTATCTCCTCATTACTTCAAATGAATCAATTTTCTCAGCTCCTAAGAGGCAAGTGCCCTCATAACAGGATAATAACAACTGTTAGACAGTAGAATATTCATACAGATTAACAAGAGATTTCCATTTATACAGCACCTTTCATAAGCTCAGGATGACACAAAATGCTTCACACCCAATTAAGTCCCTACGATGCAAAGTCACTGTTCAAAGTTAAGGACAGAGCGCAGAGCAAAATTGTGGAAACAGAAATTAGATTGTAAACAGATATTTGATGTTTTGGGACATATTTCCCGATTGTTAAGGACATTGAGGAGAATTCCCCTGCACTTCTTAAATAGTATGACAGAATCTTTTATCCTCCTGAGGATACCTGAGAGAGCACTCGGGGGTATAAGATAGACATTCCTAACTGTTGTCTCAATGTATCTGAATGCCTCGTCTGTGGTTACTACCACATTTATATGGTTCGTTTTGTTGTGTCTGATGCCTCAAAAGAACAAGATCTACAAAATCTCAATTTACAAAAGAACAACTTTTATAACTCACATGCTGGAAAGCCCAGACATTTACTTGGGTACACCATTTTAACCACAGGATGGCTTAATTGTGATGCATATGTTGGAAATAATTATTCCTTTGTTCAAGTACTCATTGTTCCCTTGATCATCACACAATATAAAGTGTGTAGCATATGTTTCTTATTTGAATTAATATTCTCTAATGTTATTACTGTATTGTAATCTACAAGGGCAGGTGATGATTTCTGACGGCAGAATAGAGGACTTTGTGTTCCGTTAATTTCCTAGACTTGAAGCTGTGGCTTTATCAGAGATATACTCACACTAGAAACTAGGGTCGCATCTGGTTCCAATGACAACTTGGAGCCTCATGTTGCTTCTGTGCGGGAGGCTCCACACAATTTAAGTGCAATCAGAAACTTTCCAGGCCGGGATTGTGCCTACAATAGGACCCAGGATCCTAAAAGTTGGCAATATTACCCCCAGAGGTACCTGGTAATCAGAGGCTAATAGCTTTCCATTTCCACCAACAATAGTGGTAATGCTCAGATCTTCCCAGCGGATCCCTGGAAACAGCAAGGATGAAATGACAATCTAGGGAGGGTGTCAGTCAAGAGGGAAGCATGGGTGTTCAAAGGCAAGGGCAGGTTCTGGTTTTCTGTGGCTTCCTACTCCCTGATGTTGAGTGACTTGACTGGGCCCAGATGGTCTGTCAACAAATGATCCCATTGCCCCCCTACACCACGAGAACAGAGACACAGCCTTTGGGAGCTTTGGCTGAGCCGTGCAAGTTCAGTCGAATCCCTGAGACACAAGTAAATTCCAGCAAGCCAAGGGATAAGTTTCAGCGGCTCAGTTATGAGCCTAACTGGAATCCCAGCATCCACAGGCAGAATTTTCACTTCAGGCCCTGCTTGAGCATGGCTTAAATGTGGACAGTTTTGCCAATGCCAGGAATGACAAGTGGATGATCATGTCTCACTCCCTTCCTTCAAATATCACGCCTGCTCTAGTGGGCTCCGCTAATGATAGCTTAAGGTATTTCTGCACTGCAAGAAGGCTGTGATTAACAAGAATATGATTTCCTTGCACTCGGCAGCATTCCTTTAAACAACCAGCCAGGCAATTGGGAACAATCAATATTGTAAATGGAAAGTAATGTAGGAAAACAAATATACCATTAAATGAAACCCTCAATGCTACAATAGAGTAAAAACTATAATTCTTTTCCATTTACAGTGGCTGTCTGAGAAAGACTTCATTACTTTTGATAGTCATGTTTGTTATTCACAGATCCTACAGTCATGGTAGAATGACCACACACTTGGAGCAATAATTCATTTTGTAAATTGAATAGATCTAGTATCCCTCTTTAATCAACCCAGTTCTTCTTGTGGTTGATTCTTAACCTGTAGAGCTGAGGAATGATGACTAATTACAGAAAGTGCCTGATTTTCATTGTTGTCTGGGCAGTGAGTTGAAAATCTATCCAACTCAGCCACAATGTTGAATTGGAGGAAGGAAGCTCTTTTACAACTTAATACCCATTTCTGTAACCCAAAAGGAAGACACAAAGTTTCAAAATTCTACCATGACTGTATGATCTGTGAATAACAAACATGACTATCAAAAGTAATGAAGTCTTTCTCAGACAGCCACTGTAAATGTAAAAGGATTATAGTGGTGTTCAGTCCCCAAAAAACAGACTTTAATCTTTTAACACTGCTCCAAGAGGAAACTGGCATTCCTGCCTACCCTCACTCCCTTTTGTGAGTGGTAAGATCTTACAATGACACAGTGAGGGTAGGATTTAGTGTTGGGCAGTTATTGGTATGCATAACGAAGTGGTGGGCTTGCAGTGCTCATCCCGACCATTAAGTACGAAGCTAACCCAAAATTCAAGCTTCAACTTACTTATAGTAACTTAGACAAACTTTTACCCCCCCCAGAGCCTCCACAGACAGTTCACTATTGCCAACTGTTCTATTATGAACTGTTGGTCTCTCTGGTTTAATGGAAGTCCTGGTATGTGGAGGACTATCCATTAGCTTTCATTTAAGCTGCATAGAGGTGTGTGTGTGCTTTCAGCATGGACTGTCAGGATGGTATAGCACCCAGGAGTTTAGGGGCTACAACTTTCTCACAAAGTTCACTTTTACTTATGACGGCTCACTTTTTCTTGGATAAGTTTTAGGGGAACCCATAAGCAGGCACCCCAGCTACTGGCAAAAAAACAGCTAATCCAGCTACAGAGCAGATAAGGCGAATAGACTCGCAAAATAAGTGACATGATTTTAACTTGTTATCTTATTTCCAGTGTGCAGAGGGTGTTCAAATCCCACAACATCCCTCTCATCCTATTGCCAGCATCTGATACACAAAATCTTTGCAAATCTACTTAAAGCTAACTTAGTCAAATATGAATTAATATAATTGCATTGTTGAAATGTTCTCAAGCTAATTTAAAGATAGCTCGTAGGAAATTGCATTTGAACAAATCACCACAAATTTGCCAGTTGGGTACAAAATTGGCTTGACAGTAAGAAACAGAGGGTGGTGGTGGAGGGTTGTTTATTGGACTGGAGGCCTGTGACCAATGGTGTTCCACGGGTTTTGGTGCTGGGTCCACTTTTGTTTGTCATTTACATAAAATTATTTGGATGAGAATATAGAAGGCATGGTTAGTAAACTTGAAGGTGACACCAAAATTGGTGGTACAGTGGACAGTGAAGAAGGTTATCTAAGATTACAAAAAGATCTTGATCAATTGGGTCAATAGGCTAAGGAGTGGCAGGTGGAGTTTAATTTGGCTAAATGCAAAGTACAGCATTCTAACAAAACAAAAAAGACAGGATTTATACAATTAATAATAGGGCCCTGGCTAACATTGTAGAATAGAGAGACCTCAGGGTTCAGGTTCATAATTGTTTGTAATTTGTGTCACAGGTAGACAGGGTGGTTAAGAAGGCTTTTAGCACTTGCCTTCATTATTCACACCTTTGAGTACAGGAATTGGGATGTAATGTTGAAGTTGTATACGATGTTGGTGAGGCTTCTTCTGGAGTACTGTGTTCTGTTCTGGCTGCCCTGTTATAAGAAGGATATTATTAAATTGGAGAGGGTACAGAAAAGATTTACCAGGATTTTGCAAAGAATGGAGGGTTTGAGTTATAAAAATAGGTTAGATAGACAAAGACTTTTTTCACTGGAGTATAGAACATTGAGGAATGACCTGAAAGAGGTTTATAAAATCATGAAGGGCATAGATAAGGTGAATGACAAGGGTCTTTTCCCCAGGGTGGGGGAGTTCAAAACTAGGGGATATATTTTTAAGATAAGAGGAGAAAGGTTTAAAAAGAAAATGAGGAGCAATTTTTACACAGAGAGTGTTTCACATGTGGAATGAACTGCCAGAGGAAGTGGTGGATCCAGGTACAGTTCCAATGATTAAAAGATATTTGCCTAAGTACATGAATAGGAAAGGTTTGGAGGAATATGGGTGAGACTCATTTAGTTTGGGAACATGGTAGGCATGGACTAGTATGACCAAAGGGTCTTTTCCACGCTATATGACTTTGTAAGTCAGAGTTGATTTTGGTATAATGTGTGAATTCACAGTGACTTTCCCCTTTAACGTTTGCTAGAGGTGTCTTAATTACACAGTAAACTTTAATGGATATTAAAAAGAGAGTATATTTTAAAATAAAATTAAAATTTATGTTGAGTATCAGCATTGTTAGGTCCTAATGTGATCGTTCAAGTTCTCTGGACACTGCCCAGTTATAATGGTTTACTATAAAATATTCGGTTTAGCTTTGTATGGCTTGTTAAAATTTATTATCAGCAAAGTCCAGCTGAGATTAGGCGGTGCACTGGGTTAGAACACCACTGGGATCTTAGTTTGAATCAAATCCAGACTGATGACATGAAACTTTCACTTATTCTGCCAGAGAGCCAAGTCCCACAGGAAATGGGTTTGGCAATCAGTTGCTAATAATTGAGGGGGTTACAAAACATAACTGCCACAATTTGGATGTAATTAGCACTAAAATAGTTATTTCCATTCTGAGATGCCACAACCTTGGCTGGTGAGAGAGATAGAATCATTGACAAGCCTGGGAGCTGAATGTTAAAGGGTACTCGGCACATCAGAATGGTAGGAAACTAGGGAAAGGTAGCTCTGTGAGTATAAAATGGGATTAGTTCACTACTAAGAGGTAGCTTTTAAGTTGAAAGTTCGATATGTGGAATTGTTTGGGTAGTGATATGAAATAAGAAGGAGGTTGCCTGTGGGAGTAGCTACACAATGGAACACAGCATACAGAAAGTAAATGGGCCTTGGAAGAAATGTACCACAATAATCATGGATGATTTTAATCTACATGTAGATTGGGAGAATCAGATTGGCAAAGGTTGCTAGGAAAATTAGTTCATAGAGTGTTCCCAGGACAATTTCTGAGAGCAACACATTCTGGAGCCAGCCTGGGAGCAGGCCATTGCAGACCTGGTAATGTGTAAGAGACAAGATAGCCTCACAGTAAAGGAATGTCTAGATGGTGACATAATAGAATTTCATATTCTAGTTTGAAAGGGAGATATGACTAGTGCTTTAAACCTAATAAATTAAACCTTATGATAGGGTGTACACCAGGAGGGTGTTTTCACCTGTGGGAGAAGCTTCACCTGTGGGAGAAGTTAAAACTAGGTGACAGTTTTAGAATAAAAGGTCTCCCTTCTAAAACAGATGAGGAAGACTTATTTTTCTCTCTCAGAGGGTCATTACAGTGTGGAATTCTCTTCCATAGAAGGTAGTGAAAATTATTTCTTCATATCTATTCAAGACTGAATGAGTTAGATTTTTGACAGGCAAGGGAGTCAAAATGGAAAGTAGAGCTAAGACCAAAGCCTGGGCAGCAATAATTCTATTAGATAGTTGAGCAGGTCCAAAGGGCCAAATGGCTTACTCTTGTTCCTTAGTCTTACGTCTTTATGCAATGATGAAGACAACCAAAGAAAGAATATCTCTACAGGGCTCAGCTTTCTGCTTTTTGGGTCCACTAGGAACACTCAGTTTTCCATGGAAAAATGTCAGGGAAAAGGATACAGGGTAGACTGACAGGTCTCTCCTGGTCCTTACTCTTCATAAAATTCTAGGGTTCATGGGACTAGCCTGGTTGCTGAGGTGGAGCTCAGATTGGTCTATTGTCGGGGTGGAGTAGACATAGTCATTGAGAATGAGATAGGAGGAGTGTTCCTGACCTCTTGCCTCAGTTTCCACGTTGCTTGCTTTCAGAGAGGCTCAATGCAGGGTGCCTCCAAATCATGGCACCATGACCTGCCCCTGGACCCAACAACTGGAAAAGATATTTTTGAGTTAGAGCCATTCTCAGTCAATGGAATCTAAACAGGATTTTCTGATTGATTCTTACCCTGAGACAGACACATCTTCATCAATAGGCAGTCAGTTCTACTCACTAACAAGGGAAAGCCTGGCTGGGAAGCCATCAAAGTGAATATCAAGAGGCTCTTCATTCTCAAAAAGTATTCAGAAGGTGAGGATGGAACAGAAGGACCTGTGCCAAATCCAGAAAAGCTAACCGAGCCTGCTCCAGGTGATGGAGGTCAATTTCAAGGAGAATGCCCAAGACGTGAAGAGCCAGCAAACCTCGCCCTTTGCCTTAGATATATCCAAGTTCATCTTCTGGCTCAGAGTCCACTCCATTGATCAGAAGGAAACACACTCAAATTTCTTCTTCCAAAAGGCAGACAAAGAGAGCTCTGTGATCAAGAAAGTGAAGGAAGATGATGGTTTGGTAAATTTGCATTGCAGTCTGACAATGAGGATTGCAAATCCTTTTATTCCAAACTGTGCAACATGAAGTCCACCCACAGACCACAGAGACAGCCAATAGCTCCTGTTCTCTAACATGGTGATAATAATGTTGATGATAGCCCTTGGGTCCTTTGAGAAAAGTAAAAGTCTGATGTGCATATAACTCTATGGCACTTGGTTAGCCAGGGCCTGTTGGAGGTGCCAAGCTTCTGATTAACATCAATGAGATAAAACAGCATCAACCTAATCAACAAGGGGTGAACAAGGGTGGAAATTAAAAATTGCCAACCCATCTCATTGAACTGCAAAATGCCAATGCCAGTTTGTTCATTGGCCTGTAAATCATACCATTGCTTTTTTGTCATTCATTCATGGGATGTAGACATCACTGGCTGGGCTATCACGCATCCCTACTTATCACGCATCCCTACTTATCACACATCCCTACTTGCCCACAGTCAACCTTATCTGATGTCAGTGGTAGGCCAGGCAGGGATTGCAGATTTCCTTCCCTAAAGGGCATTAGTGAACCAGACAGGTTTTCTTTCGACAATTGGTGATGTTTTCATTAAAGTCTTATTTACAGATTATTAGTGAACTAAAATTCCAACACCTGCCATTGTGGGATTTGAACCAGGTCCCCAGAACATTACCTGAGACTCTAGATTAATAGTCCAATGATAATACTGCTAGGCTATCGCTTACCCTTAAATTGTATGTTGTATTCCAATATTCAAATCACTTATATTAAGAATAGTAATGTTTACAACACTCATCAAGGGGCACTGCTTTGTATATTCCTCCACCCAAGATATATCCATGATTAGCTCCTTTCTGCTTTCAATTGTTAACACCTTCCCACCCATTTTGCCTTTCATAATGTACCTAAGCATCTCATGTTTAACCTTATTAAATGCTTTTAAAAATCAACATCTTCAACAATACCATACTTTATTCCCTCTGAGAAAGCCATTATACTTTTCAGACCTTTTACAAACAGAGAATTTTTTTAAAAATTCATTCATGGGATGAGGGTGTGACTGGCTAGGCCATTATTTATTGCCCATAAGGCAGTAAAGAGTCAATTACATTGATGTGAGTCTGGAGTCATATGTCAACCAGACCACGTAAGGGTGGCAGTGTCCTTCCCTAAAGAACAATAATAAACCAGATGGGATTCTCTGACAAAATCCACCTGGACATCATTAGACTCTTAATTCCAGATTTTTATTGAACTCCAATCAAATTTCATTTGCCTTAGCAGGATTCAAATCCAGGTCCTCAGAACATTCCCTAGGTCTCTATTGTAATAACACTAAGAGATCACCTTTCCCTATCTTTTAGATGATGCATTGAATTATAATCCCACCTCCTGCTTTCATGGATGTAACAAATCCCATAACCCTACTTAAAAGACGGGAGAATTCTCCTAATGCCATGGCCAATAATTAACCCTTAAGTGACACCTTAAAAAGATAATTTGTTCATTTATCCCATTGATAAATGCAGTGACTACTGCATTTCCTCTATGAAAACTGTGATTATATTTCGAAAGCCATAGAAGATTTCCTATGAAGCATTTCTGAGTGAGGACAAATACAAAATTCAAAAGACTACCAATAAGATACTGCCTATAGACTTATAGTAACAAAGGCAGCAACAAATTGTATTTCTAAGATCACTTTAACATAATAATATCCTATGGTGCTTTATTGGATTATTTTGAAATAAAATTTGGTAACAATCCACATGTGACAATTTGAATGCTGAGAACCAAAAACTTAGTCAATAAATTTTAAGTGACATTTCATTAGAGAAATAAAGGAAGAATGTTGATGTGGTTTACAGAGAAAATTCCAAGAGACTAAAGGTACTTATTAGGATTGGAAGGTGGCAAAATGTTGTGCTTTATGAAGATCAGTGCTGGTATCACTTAATAATACCTTTCATGAATGATTTGGATTTAGAAACAAGTAACTCAAAATAAAAAAAAATTCAGATAATACTAAACCATGACATGTCCTAACAAAGGTGTAATGCAACAGAAACACAAATTGCTGGAGAAACTGGGCAGGTCTGGTAGCATTTGTGGAGAGAAAGTAGAGTTAATATTTTGAGTCCAGTGACCTGTCTTCAGAACACCTACAAAGGTATAATGCAATATGGTATGAGAAAACATTACAAGAAAACTTGCAGACTCGTAAGTTAGATGAATTTAACATAATTATGAGGTGATATGCAATGGGTAGGAAAAATAGGAATATTAATTAAACTTTAGGTATAAACTGATTGAGGTACAGTTCAAAGGGATCTAGGGATGTAGGTGACCAATTCATTAAAAGAAGCAGTGCAGCTCAACACCACAGATAAACACCCAGAGGACAAGTCTTAACTTCCAGCAGTGTGACTTCAAAAGTCTTGAATTCTACTGTAAACTAGGGTATACTTTGGGGCTTAAGAGTAGATTTTATGGAAAGACAAGATGGAAGTGGGAAAATCTAAAATTATGGACCATAAATACAAGATAATTATGGATAAATCCAATGAATTAGAGAGTTAGAATGAAGAACTTGCTAATACAGGAAGAGGTTGTAGTCGATAGTATGGATTCTTTCAAAGTAAACTTGAAGTAAGATAACTGAATAGAAAGATATGCCAAAAGGCTGAGATGATGCAGACGGGATGGAAGAAGCAATGAGTTGGCTCAAACAACCAGATGAGTAGGTTCAAATGGCCAGATGTTGTGTGATATATTTTAAGTAAATCACTAAACCAATGGTCACTCAACTTTAACAAGGGGCGTCTCCTGGGTGTGTGCCTATTTTGTCATACATTGCGGTGAATCATTTTTTTACAGAAATAGTACTGTTTTAGATATAATTTCAAGAAAAATCCTGTGAGGGCCTGTTGTTTTTTTTATTAAATCTCCAATGAGGTTCATGCACTAGCAGACAAGTTGTGTCAGGTTGTAAAATACCACGCACTAGGGGACAAGCAATATTAGATTCTAAAATACCAGACTGACGTAATACTTAAGCTTTGGATGCTTGCTTTCCTCAATTTTCAGCCACTGACAAGTAAATAGAAAATATGCTTATAATTCAATATAGGATGGAGAATAGGAAAGAATAAATGGAAGGATGAGGGGGCTGACATAGAATTAGAAAAGTAGAATTTTATTGTTTAATTATCTAACAACAATGTCCTGAAGATGTCTTTGGGAACGTTGGCTGTCCTTCTTGGTCTCCAGTGACATCGATTCCTGTCATTGACAATTACAATGAAGTGATATCCCCAGGATCCTGCAAAGATTGCCAAGGTCAGAATGACAGAACTGCCAAATGAATCTTTCAACTTCCACGAGCATTATCGTCCCTCTTTGGATTTCTGGCCTCAATGTTTATTTCAGCATTAGTGTGCAACTGATGGGAATTACAACCAGCCAGCCGGTGAAACAGACATTTCCCTGAACTTCTGAAGAATTCAAAATATAATTGTGATGTTTGTATGGTTGGATGAATCACTGCTTTTATTTTTCCATTCAAAACAATGGATTGCACAAATTAGAATTTTCTGTCCTCTTCTGCATTTACAGTTCAATGTTGGTATGACCATGGCTGTGAAGTATTTTAATGAAGATTATTTTCACAAAACACTACAACTATTCAGTCATACATGTTATGTTCTGCACCAATCTTACTTTTAATTGTTACAAATATACAAAATATATTTGTACATATAAGATTAACCATCATATTTAAAAATAACTTTGATTGCATTTAACAAGTTGTCTTACAATCAGTTCAGAATTAGATAATTTGGGAGTGTGGCAAACTTTAGATTTACAATAAATGATGAAAATCTCAGAATCCTGCAGTCAAGTTGCATAAGTTGAAAAATTATACTACAGTTTCACAAATGCAGTTTCCGAAACGAATTGCAGTGTGCAGGTCATATTGTGAGCTTTCTACAGCTTTCTAACAAAAATAACCATCGACAGCTACACTAGTCAAAATTATTAAGGACAATTAAAAAGGAGACAAAGGGAGAGAAAGCATTGAATTTTCACCTACATCTACCTTTAGTTTTCCATTTAATGTAGCACATGGCATTCCACATCACTCAACATTACACTTTGTAACCTTTTTAATGCGAAAATTAAATTGCTTTCTTTTGACAAAGATTTAGTAAAAATTTTTGCCAAGGCAGAAAGCTGAATAGATGCATGGAATAAAAAGATGATTTTATCTTGTGCAGCGATTAAGGGACACATTAATACTGATTCTTTGAACTCGAAACATTTTGTGCACATGTCTGTAATTTCACTGTTTATGTCTGGTGTCTATTTGTCAGTCTTTTCCCGAAAAAAAAATGATGTTGTTCCTTTGTGATTTCTGTGAATTGTTTAAATTTCAATGTTGAAATGGTATGTCTTTGTAAGCAAGATTTTTGGCAAATTGTAAACTGCATTACACTCATAGTAAGAAATCTGCTCCGATGGGCTCATTGAAAACCATTTAAAGAGTCATTTGTTGCTTATTAACACCAGCAATGCTTGTGTAGCTGTCCTGCACTTAAACATAGGAGAAAACCTTTGACAATCAATTCCTCCAGCTTCCACTGACTACTTCCTCTTTTACCAAGGTAAGCATAGACAAATTTTTACACCGCCATCTGGAATAATTCATACTGACCGGGAAGAACGACTATCTGAGACTGCCTTACTCTTCTTTCTTGGATTATCTGCCTGAAAGTAGGTCCTTGGTCATTATTACAACAAAATGATGCATTCTTTTAGAACAGGTATGGCAAGAAGACAGACACCAAGATTACCCCAGCCAGAATGGGGACTGAACGCAAGCTGATGCCGTTAAAGTTGATCCAAACATCATTTGTCTAGCCAAGTGAGCTGATGACCCCTGTCCCAAACCCCCTCCCTTCTCCTTCACCACTCCTTTGTTTTGGCAACAGGACAACTGACAAATCCCTCAAGCAAGTGTTGACAAACTCTATTTGTAAACCAAGGAAATAAAATAGCCCTGTATACCGATGAAATGTTATATTTCATTAATAGCTAACAGACTTTGCTAATGTAGCTGTGAAATACAATTAACTTTTTTATTAACTCTATCATTACAGGCCTAAATTTTTGAATTATGTTAAAGGTCCAAAAATCTTGTTAAAGCACAAGATTGTGGTTTTAGCAGCAGCAGAATGTTAAACAGAGTGATATGGAAAAGACAATGCAATGAAAAATGAACCTAATTCTACCATGAATGTTCACATTCCAAACTATTACTAAAAGCAAGATAAAATGATTTAAGATTCTAACTGAGACCAAGTGGGATAGATGGCAAATTAACTGGTTCCTATGTGTACATTCTAATGATCTTGTGTTTTCAAGACATTAAATACTGTAACAAAAACGGTCTCTAAAATTAAGAAATAAGTTGTTCGTTTAACTAAATCTTTATAATTAGTTTTAGAAGACTAAAAAATAATTCCGAAAGTACATTTTGTTGAAAATTCTGCAAGTGCATACGAAGAAGCTGGCTATGATCGTAAGATTTGGCACAAAATAGCCATTCACACCGCTATTAAAATTACTCGTTAAAGTTGCTATCACATTATAATGAAGACACAGATGAAAGAAAACTGGATTTGCACAAATTGAATTTCACATCCTTCCAGGGCCAGGATCACATTTGTTTGTCCATTGATCATTCTCTCTAATCTGTAGCATTCAACATAATATTTTAGTTTGGCCTGGTGCCATATTTTCACAATGCTGTAATAAACTGAGAACTTTAACTGCAAGACATGTTTAAACCACTTTTATGAGAATGTTTATTTGTTTAATTTGGTGAGGGGGAGTGAGCATTTTTATTTTTTCCATCCTGAAAGCCCTGAACCTTTTGCCACATCCTTCCATAGGGGCTGGCTGTCTTCAGTACTTTATCCTAATGACCATCTTCAAGTTTGAACCTAAATACGTGATACTGTCATAAGGGATATCATAGAAGTGTCTGGTTCTTTCCCTCATTCAACATGTAGAAGTCCGTACATTCCAGTGAAAAAAGCACTTGATCAACAGCAGATCCATGAAATCCGAGGGTAGCCCCTCAAATACCACAGAGGTTATCATCTTGGATGGGAATTGAACTGAGAATTTTTCAGGTAAATATGGCTGAATTGTTCACCAGTTTAAGCAACTGAACTACTGCTGATGCTTAATTTTACCTCCTTGAAATCTCAGTTATTATCTTTACACACAAATCAAGATATTCAGTCATCCAATCTGGTGCATTAATTAGTCTTACAGAAAATTTAAGATGAGGATAAGGAATTCTAGAAGCCTTAGTAAGACAAAATGCAGATGGTGCAGGCTGTAAACCTTTATCTTTTCCTGTCTGTTTACTTTTAATGCAAATTACTAATGTGGCTATGTCACTAATCCAAATCAGTTGAGACCAAATGGAATATGAATTGGTAATTAGTCTAGAGTGCTCCATGCAGAATTGTTTAGTAGCTTAGAAGCCATTTTGCAGATACAACATAAACTTAAGCTCTCACTCTGTTACAAATGAAATGCTGCCTTTTATATGCCATTCCAATGAAAAGAGAGTATTTTCAAAGGAAAAGTCCAATTCAGATTAATACAAATGCAAGCTACGAACTTTTGGAATAATAGTGTTATATGAATAATGTTATGATGATATTAATGGACAAGTCAGATCTCAGACTGAAACTTGGCCTGATAGATCATAGTTTATTTTGTTTTTGTTTTAACAAATTGATGTTCTTCTGAAAAACAAGAGGTCAAAGTTGCAGATTTTGTTTTAACAATAAAACAGAAGTTTATTAACGTTAAGAAATGAAGATAAAACAGAATAAACCAAATTACCTGCTTATAACACAAATGCAAAGATTTTTAAACAGACAGAAAATGAATAATCCATTTAATTCCAAAACATTGCTTTACATAATTGAAAAGAAAAATGACAGCTTTTATACAGCACCAAAAACACACCCTGACACAGTACCCAAAAATACACCTTATAAAGTACACAGAATTTTGGATTTCACTCTGTCCTTTCCTTGCCAGGAGCTTTAGGCTATACAGGCATCTTCATCAAAGGACTTCATAGGACTGCTATGACGATGCTATGGCTTTAAAAGGTTATTTTGTCATTTTTTTCAAAAGAGGGAGATTGGGGAACAAGTGTCGAGCAGTCTATGAGAAGATAAGCAACTTGTGAAGCCTTGGGTTTTATTTTAGAAGCTGGAACAACAGAAACAGCCTGAATGGGTGTGATCAAACTCCCATCCACAGAGCCAGGGATTTTTAGTTTGTGGTTTTTAGCAGCAGCTTTGTTGGGGTCGTGAAGAAGTGGAAGCTATTTTTTTCTTCTCTTAATTACAGCCAAAATCTGGGGTTTCTCTTTCCAGACTGCTGGATTGCATGTGAGACAAAATCTGCTTTCTGAATTTGCATTTTGTCAAGAGTGATTATGGGATGTTACTATATTAAAAAAGTTAATTAGTAATGGTTGGTGTATCTATTATTCTATTAGGTTTTCCAATAGAGTTTAATTAAGTTCTACTTTCTTTTGTTGTATTTTAACTATAGTGTTTGAATAAATTGTGTTTTGCTTAACATTGAGTAGTTTGACCAATCGAATTGCATTTGGAACATAGCACTTGTCATGTACCTTTAAAATAAGAAAAGGTTAGGGTCTAGGCTGCCTTAATATATTTTGAGGGGCTCTGGTCTGGTCTAGTCCATAACACTGCCCAAAACTCAAAGTAAAAAAAAATGAAACAAACTCGGCGTCTCTTAAGTTTAACAGAAATCCTCACCTGAACTTCTAAATTTGATTCAGTCATAAAACCATACAATTGTACACAAAGAAAAGATTAAAAATGCAAAGCTAGGTCTCAAAAACTATCTAAACAAAATCACCAGAAATACTTACAAGTTAGTTATTACCTTCAGGCACACTCAAACCCCACATTATTGACTCAAAAACCAAACCTTTCAATAAATAATATTACATATATAAATCATAACTTACAATGGTATAACGATTTTGCCTCATTGTAACTCTTAAGTACCATTCAGATTTATTTAAGGTTGCAGATTTATTTATTTATTGTCACACATATCTAGAAAGATACAGTGAAAGGTGTTTTGTTGCCACAATCTGGTTCCATTTTGAGTTAAAAAAAGAATAAAAGTGAATTACATGGAGATCATATTCTGTACAAGGGGTCTTCAAAAACCGCTCCAGAGCTCCTGCAAGGTCTCTCCAAGCTGTCCCAGGCCTAAGGAGACCCTACTCCGGGTACAGCAACAGCAACACTGCCAAGAGTCCACTGTCCAGGCATACCACTGCCAAGAGTCCCTGTTTTGGGCACTGTCACTGCTGCAGCTTTCACTGAGGAAAATGTGGTTTTAAAGTGCTCCCAGTTGCTGAGTTTCTGGCCATTGGTTCTCTTGGTTCAGAACAGGTCCGTATCCAGAAGCTCTTGTTCGGATGGCACTTGGTTGGCAACCTCCCTCTCAGATGTCCTTTGTTCCGATGATGCCTGTGGTTTGGCTCACTTTTGTGTTGCATACCTCTTATGTAAAGATGTACATAGAACATCGAACAGCACAGCACAGTACAGGACCTTTGGCCCACGATGTTGTGCCGACAAGATCAATCTATCCTGCATACTGTACATTATTACTATCCTCCATGTGCATATCCCAGAGTCGCTTAAAAGTCTCCAAAGTATCTGACTCCACTACCACTGCCAGCAGCGCATTCCACACGCCCACCACTCTCTGTGTGAAGAACCTACCTCTGACATCTCCCCTATACCTTCCTCCAATCACCTTAAAATTATGCCCCCTTGTAATAGTCATTTCTGCCCCGGGAAAAAGTCTCTGACTATCCACTCTATCTGTGCCTCTCATCATCTTGTAAACCTCTATCAAGTCACCTCTCAGCCTTCTTCAGTCCAATGAAAAAAACACTAGCTTCCTCAACCTTTCCTCTTAAGACCTGCCCTCCAGTCCAGGCAGCGTCCTGCTAAATCTCCTCTGCACCCTCTCCAAACTTCCACATCTTTCCTATAATGAAGTGACCAGAACTGAACACAATATTCCAAGTGTGGTTTAACCAGAGTTTTATAGAGCTGCAGCATAACCTCACGGCTCTTAAACTCAATTCCCCTGCCAATGAAAGCCAACACACCATACGCCTTCTTAACAACCCTATCAACTTAGGTAGCAACTTTGAGGGATCTATGGACATGGACCCCAAGATCCCTATGTTCTTCACACTTCCGAGAATCCTGCCATTAATCCTGTATTCTACATTCAAATTCGACCTTCCAAAATGAATCACTTCACACTTTTGTAGCTTAGACAAAACATTCGTACTTCTTGCATCAATACATAGGAAGGATGTTTGTGGCCTACGGTAATGCTTCAGTTAAGGAATCTAAGTTACAAATAAAAGTGAAAGAAGATTGGCACATTCCCTTTGGAAAAAGCAATGCATTAATATGACTGGACCGAAGTTGATAGAAAAAAATAAAAGTGAGCAATAACTTGGGACAGATAGCGTCTGCTTAATGGCTATGATGCAGCCAACTAGTACTTGAAAATAGAATCCAAGATGTTTGTGTGTAATTCTGATGGAATCCGTACAGGGCATGATCTTGGTAAAGGAAATAGAAAAGATAGTCTCTTCTTTCTCCACCCAAGACTATGTAACATCATCAGATTTGGTGTAGCTGAATAGAATGTCCCACATTAACCCCTTCAGAACCACTACCTTGTACAACAACCACTGCCACTTTGTAAATTTGCAGTCTAGACAAAACCCTGTCTCAAACACTTACAGCCAAACACACCGTTAAACAGAATGAATGAACATCCATTAATGCTTCCCAAGGGGATCATGCAAGACATATAAGCTTATTTATGGATTATTTATTCTGGTTACTACTGCATGCAATTCCATGCATTTCTGGATGTTTCCTACAATTAATTCAAGCTGGTCTATTTAACAGGGAATGGTCTGTCAGTTTTACACTAGGTTTTATGCCACATAAAATCTTGTGCTGCAAGAATTTCCTTCCAAATCTGTGTGGCCTGACGTATTTCCCCTGGACTGAACATGATTGTGAAAATCACACACACACCAGTTCTGGGTGTGAATGGTCAAGCTTCAAACTGTTCCATTGCAGCAGACTGGAGTCACTGACTAACACTGGCAAGGACACTGGCCAGGTGGAAAGTTTGGAACTTCAAACACTGTTATCCTGACAGAAGGCGTTAGCTTCCTTTATCATGCCGACACTATCACTCTCTTGTGGCGGGATCTCAATTATTGAGATTTATTAGAGAACAGCTTACCAAAATGATGCAATGCCCTAATTGTACCTTTAGACAATGGCATCCTGAGCCACAATGACTAGAATTCTGAGTTTTCATGACAGCAGCCTGAAATTTCAATGCTACAAACTTTTGTTGAAAGCTTTGTGTTACAACACAACTGTGAGATTGGCCATGAGATGCAGTATCATGAATGGGAAGAGTAAATGGCCAAAGAAAATTTCAAAATTGTCTTTCCTGCTGTAGTTGAACCCATTCAGATTGCTGTATTGCCCAAGCATTCCACAAAACCTCTGGAACCAATATAGCCTGTATATATAGCCAATATAGCCAATTTACACTAGGGATGGGCAAGAAATGCTGGCCAGCCAGCAATGCTCACATCCCACAAAATGAATAGAAATAAAAAGCCTCGACTTTCTAGGTCCTGTCATGTAAGACCTTTTCAGTCCAGTTCCATCAGTGCGATACAGCAGATTGACCTCTATCTGCAACCTTTGAATACAACTCCTGTTCTTTCCAATTTTATAACTCTTGCAGTTAAGCCTCTTACTGATTTGACTCCAATCTCTTAATGGCTACAAACACAAGATAACAGTAGCTAGGAAAGTGCAGACCTTTCTCAGAAAAGGGTGGAAGTAGAAGTCACCTTTCAGGAAAACTCCTGTCTCTTATTGAGGACTTTCCTGCGTACCCCTGTCTGATGAAAGATCCTTTCCACTGAATGTAATCTTTACCTTCTCCTAAACATATCTTCTGATTCATTGCTCAAACCTGAGCTACATTTTCTTGTTCTTCATTCTTGTGCTGCCTTATTCCAATCTGTGACCCTCACCTCTGAGCTATTTAACCAATTTTCATTCTTGGCCACAGACCTCCCATTTTTGTGGCCTGTCCCTACTCATCTGAGCTTCCTGGTTGGTACACCACCTGGGAGCCTAATTTAGGTAGAGGATCCCTGGATGATATTGTCTTTTGTTGCTCATCATGATCAGGACTTGCTGTTTTATTTTAAAGTCATAGCTCCTGTGTCCGAGATGTTAGGATCAGTGCTAGCTATAATTTCTCAACGAATTTCCCTCAACTTTAGCCAGAAAGAACAAGACTCTAGGACTTTTAAATTGGGTCCTCAAATTCTGACCAACTCCTTCCCCCATTCCAAGGAAGAATGCCAGTCAAGGGTAGATTCTTTTCAATAATCTAGAGTACAATGTGTTTTTAGCTAAGTCGTATTTTTTCCAGATGTAAGAAAATAGATGAAACTCTTCTGAAGATATTCCTTCACACAAGGAATTGGAGTTAGGCTCACTAAACATTTGATTCAGAAGATTAGATAAGAATTAAAATTAACTAAGCAAGCTTCCAATTTTGGTAGTTAATGAAACGAACATAAATCGCAAAACTAAAATAATATCCTGAAAAGAAAACTAACTCCTATTTGTATGAGAGAATCCGAACTTCAACCTCTCCTTCATAAAAACAGCAGACATTAAAAGAAAGAATATTCCACAAACGTGGAAGTAATATTCCCTTGATCGCTGAGAGTGAGGTCAATTAGGATTCTGAATGGATCTGAAGTGGATTGGTAAACACTAACATTTCTCCTCTAACAAATTTAATTGTTGAAGTTCATAAGATTTTCATAACGAACCTTTCAATGCTTTTTAATGAAACGGTGGCATGGAACCCATAGCCACTCATTTTGGAATAGACCGTCCCAATCATTATCTCATATCAGATGAAAGGGCTTTCGTATTGTAATAAGGTTGCTGATTCAATTTTCAATAAATTTTTTTTCTAATTTATTCTCGAACTACTAGGACAGAATAACAGACATCTCGTTAGTTAAAGTACTGTGATTGGAAGGATAATAAGATTTGCTTCTGACTGTTTCTTTATCAGATTCCGGTTTTATTTATCTGAACTATCATTGCATCTTAATTCTAGTTGTCATCACAAGGATTCCCAGGATAGTGACTTTTAGATCTGTGTAATCTTTGACAGCAATTAAGGGGTGATTTGATCAAAGTCTTAACAAGAAAAGACAGGGTAGATAAAAATAAACCATATCTGCTAGTTAAAGATTCTAGAAGTAAGCAGTATAGTCTGAGAATTTGGACTAGACCATTGATGAGAGATATTAGGAAGTACTTCTACACACAAAGAGTAGTAGAGGTTTGGAACTTTCTTCCACAAATGGCAGTGCATGCTGGATCGGTTGTTAATTTTAAATCTGAGATAGATAAATTTTTGTTAAGTGAAGATATTAATGGATATGGGCCAACAGATCAACCATGATCTTATTGAATAGTGGAACAGGCTAGAGGGGCTATATGGCCTACTCCTGTTCCTATGTTCCACTATTTCATATTGTTATGAAGCGAGCTGACCATGTTATGCCTGGTCATCGTTGTCCTCAGAATAATTCAGCTTTCTTTAGCTTTTACTAAAAAGTAGCTTTAAGGTAATTTTTTGTAACTATCCATATGTTGTAGACCTTATTCCTTCATATTTGCATTAGCAGCTACCTCTTGGACTGCCATTCAACACCCCTCCAGCCCCAACATTGCTGAATACCTGGGTCGGACAATATACAACATGCCTCATCGTTATCACATTCTCACACCTTCTCAATATTCGAAGTTTCAGAATGCATCTCTATTACATGAGTAATGTGCTTTTACAGCCTGAATCCCATGTCCTATTAGAGCCTCCCAAAGTCATCCTACAATTTTTCCCAACTTCTCCATTCCCTACTCCTCTCCTCAGGTCACCTGGTTCATTATAAAAATTGAACTGACATTTTCCCCCATTTGGTCCTGCAACTTCTTAATGCTCTTCTATTATTTTTCTGATGCAACATGAAGTGTATTTGGATGGCTAGAGAAAGTGGAACTAATAGTCATTCCAGGCTAGGAGATCATCATATAACGGGAAATGGGCTGCAACCCCCAACCATTTGCACAGATGGATTGGCATTAAATGCCTATTCCAGAGCCATGTGAATGTTCCATTTGGTTGATCAGCTAGTATCCGTGTAACATTTCATCATCTACCACTTGGTTTCTTTCAAATAAACCATTGCTGAATGGACTTGTTACAGCAGTGTTTGTAAGTACTACATTTAAAGTCCTTGCAAATGCCCTTTAGCTCATCATTTGCAAATTCTCTCAACTGCTGGAAGTTTTGTTGGCATCCCATTGTCCATGTCAATCTACTTTTTCATAATGAAGAGAGATTGGGTAGAGTGCAGTTGTTTTCCTTGGAGCAGAGGAGACTGAAGAGGTCATGATTGAGATGTGTAAAATTATGAAGGGTATAGACTCGATGTAACCTTTCTTCTTGTCGGAAGGATTAATGACTGCGGCCATCAATTTAAGGTAAGTGGCAGAAAGTTTAGAGAGGATGTAAGGAATATCTTTCTTACACAGAGGGTGGTGGGAATCTGGAACTCACTGCCTGTAAAGCTGGCTGATACAGAAATTGTCTAACATTTAAGAAGTTTTTGGATGTAAACATACTATGTCTAGGGATACAGGGCTATGAGACGAGTGCTGGAAAATGAGATTAGAATAGTTCGGTGGTTGTTTGACCAGCACAGACTTGATGGACCAAAGGGCCTTTCTCTGTGCTGTAGATTTCTATGACTCTGATCAAGACATGCTAATCCTAGTAGCTATGCTTACAAAATGTAACAGATAAATTCTTTCATGCTTCTCCCATACTTTCAGGTTCATAGCCACGATTTCATTAAATTCCCAGAGAAACTTACAATGGTCATGAAGGTCACATTAGGATGAGAATTGTTCAACTATCAGTAATGTTATCTCTTTGTGAAGAAAAGTGGAATCATTGTCTATGCAACTTCTAAATAACGCTTCTAGGTGTGATACCATACTACAAGCTTGGATACTTTATAGAATTGATGAGGGAAAAGCAAAGTCAAGAAGTATCTTCAGACTGAGATTTCAATGTGTCTCTTTTAGTTACTATTAAATACTGTTATACATGATAATCAGATACAACAGGGCTAGACTTACAATTACTAATGCAATTACACATCTGTCTTCTTTGTGTGCTTATATCAATGTGCTTTTGGTATGTCTTTGAGAGTTTCATTCTTGTGTGTCTTCCAGAGTGTTCTTTCTAGTGTGGAGTCATTCCAGTGGTCTTTCTAGTCTGTTCCAACCCTCTCCGCACTGTGGTATTTATACCCAGTGGTGTGTAGGTCAATGAAAATCACAAATTTCTTCCAGGGTCACAATGCTCTTGCACAACACACCTTCCCAAGCAGTTTTTCCTTTGTCAGAACATTATATATAACTGTTAAATCATTCCCATATGAGTTACCAACGTTACTTTATAACTTCAACATTTACACAATAATTGTCTCAACTCTACTATGGTAGGGACAGGCCTTCCCAGCCCTCAACCTAATTAAGATCCTCAAATGGCCAATTAATGGCTGCTGAGGAACCAATTCCTGCTTTAGCATCTTTTCAGCTTGTGGGGGGAGGGTGGTGACAGTGAAGGAGGAAAATGCCTGGCACTTCAGTATGAGTGAGAATTTGGAGAGGGTAATGCCTCCTTCACAGACACCCCTGTTCTAAACGAGAGCCCCAGACAGACACACATACAAGTTCTATCCTCTGCCTGCCCTCCCACAGTGCCCCTTTGCCACTTTTCCATTTCCGAGGCCTCCTGTTCTTCCTACTAAAGACCGCAATGTCAAGTGGCAATACTGGGACCACAGTGCTGTCAGCAAGTTAGCTGACAAACAGCTCGAGGAGGTGGGTGTTGTATTATCACACAGATCTCAGAAATGTATGATACCGTTAAGGCAGCTAGGTTACATTATGAAATGTGATGCTCCAGTATAAGAGCTGTCCATGTTATTTGCACTATATTCAAACAGTTGGTCAGATAATAAGTTTGATAGACAGACAGTTAACTATGCATCTAATATTATATCAACCAATGCAAGCAGACACAAACTGTATGTGCAAATTTGTGGTTTCATGTTAATGTACACAATTGTTAATGAACTTTGATTGATTGTACAGTGTAAAGCTTTGTTTATGAGCAGTGCAGGCAGATCATAGTAAGTGAAGGATGTACAGATCAAAAAGGCTTAGACAGAGGCATACAAGTTACGTTCTATTAGTGTGTGCTCGTGAGATCGGCATTAGCAAGATCAGCAATATTTGAGTCTAAACAGTCTATCATCAGTCTAGTAAGAGCCAGGAAGAAGTTGTTCCTGAACCTGCTGCTGTGTGTGTGTTCAGACTTCTATATCTTCTGCCTGATGGAAGAGGTTGTAGGAGGTCATTACTGGGGTGCGATGTGTCTTTGATGATGTTGGCAGCCTTTCTGCGGCAGCGAGCCATGTAAATGGAGTCCATAGATGGTAGGTCAGTTTCCGTGATGGTCTGGGATGTGCACACCACCTTCTGTAGTTTCTTACGGTCCTGGGCAGAGCAGTTGCCATACCAGGCCGTTATGCACCTGAACAGTATGCTTTCTATGGTGCATCTGTAGAAGTTGGTGCATCTGTAGAAGTTGGTGAGCATCCTTATGGACATTTCAAATTTCCTGAGTCCAACTGAGGAAGGAGAGGCGTTGTTGCTCTTCTTGGCCATTTCATCTATTTGGGAAGTCCAGGACAGTTTGTCAGTAATCATCACTCCGAGGAATTGACACTCTCCGCCCTCTCAACCTCAGCTCTGTTGATGTAGCTGGGGGCTTGTTCTCCTTCTTTCTTTCTGAAGTCAATGATCAGTTCTTTAGTTTTGCCAACGTTGAGAGAGAGGTTGTTCTCAATGCATCACGTCACTAAGCCCTCTATCTCCCTTCTGTATTTTGTCTCATCGGTGATGCCATCAGCGAACTTGTCGATGGCGTTTGTTTGGAATTTAGCAACACAGTCGTGGGTGTACAGGGAGTACAGTAGGGGGGTGAGGACGTATCATTGCGGGGCTCCAGTGTTGAGAGTTATTTTGGAGGAGGTGCAGTTGTCTATCCTCACTGATTACAGTTTGAGAGACAGAAAGCTGAGGATCTAGTTGCAGAGGGCACAGCAAGGCCAAGGTCATGGAGTTTTAAGGTCAATCTGGAGGGGACAATGATATTGAAGGTAGAGCTATAGTCAATGAACAGGAGTCTGACATAGGTGTCTTTGTTGTCCAGATGTTCTAGAGATGAGTGCAAGGTTAGGGATATGGCATCCTCTATGGATCTGTTACGTCGGTAGGCAAATTGAGGCAGGCTGGGAGACAGGAATTGATGTGGGCCATGATAAGCCTCTTGAAGCACTTCATGATTGTAGAGGTCAGTAGTTATTAAGGCACACTGCACGTGTTTCCTTGGGTATGGGGATAATGGTGGTCTTTTTGAAGCAGGTGGGGACCACAGCTTGTAGGAGGGAAAGGTTGAAGATGTCGGTGAATACTGTTTGCCTGCATGGATCTGAGTGCTTGGCCAGGAACACCATCCAGGCCTGTCGCTTTCCATAGGTTGACTCCCAGGAAGACTGATCTGACATCTGAAGTAGTGACAGATGGAACAGGTGTCTAAGGTTTTAGAGTAGATTTGTAGCTCAGGTTGTGGATGTTGTGATTGGTTGTCTTGCCGAGCAGATTCGTTGTTTCGCAGAAGTTTCATTACCCTGCTGGTACACACACACTGATCAAGTACTGAATTTCAACAGTAACCACTCCAACACACACAAACAAAATTGCGTGAGAACATTATTTAAATGGGCAACAACACACTGCAGCAGCACAGAGCTACACCAAGAAGAAGAAGAGTACCTCTTCCAGATATTCAAAGGCAATGGATACCCGAAAAACTGGGTCAGAAGATGCTTATCACACAAATGACACCAGGAAGATACTACATGCCCCAACACACTCATCACGCTACCTTACATCAGGAACACGTTGGAACTAACCACAAGACTCCTATGACCACTGGGCATCAGAGTAGCACACAAACCCACATCAACCCTATGCCAACTGCTCACCTGAACCAAAGACCTACTAGCCACTATGGACAGAACCAATATCATATACAAGATTCCCTGCAAAGATTGCAACAAACATTACATTGGGAAAACAGGAAGGAAATTAACCACAAGAGCACATGAACATCAACTGGCAACAAAAGACACGACCAATACTCACTCATCTCTATCCATATCGATAAGGAAAACCACCAATTCGATTGGGACAACACCAGGACCCAGGGACAGGTGAAGCAGAGACAAGCACGGGAATTCCTAGAAACCTGTTACTCCACTAAGGAAGCCATCAACAAACACATAAAGCTAGACCATATGTACTCCATTGTGAAGGAAAACCGGAAGTGAGGTAATCCAGCTCAACGGACTCCAGAGTTTAAATAACAGGCGGGAAAACACAACAATGCTTCATTGGAGGCTGCACTGCTGAGGTTACCCAGCAGGGTAATGAAACGTCTGCGGAACAACGAATCAGCTCAGCAAGCGAGCCAACCACAACAGGGAACAGGTGTGTTCGGGACTGTTGGGGCAGGCATCACCGCGCTGTGGGCATTCTGTTCAAACCGAACATAGAACATCTTTGTCTGCTATTTTGCTCTGCTTTACTTTATATCCCATAACGTTGTTTAGGCCTTGCTCTAGGTGACGGAAGTCTGTTTGGTAGGTTTGGGCCTCTAATTTGGTCCGGTACTGCCTCTTGGCATCCCTAATGGAATATTGAGATATCTGTCTCATTAAGAACTTGACTCTCTGGTATATGGTACATTGGCTAATGTATAGAAAAGTAGATTAGATCACGGTGGCAGAAAGTGCTAGAAGATGGTGACAGTAAGTTGGTACTGAAGGCTGAAAGAAGATAACAATACTGGCACTCCCAAAAAGTTATTTTTCTAACAATCTCCTATCGCATGTCTGAGTTCAGAACTGAATTTCATATTTAACAGCCAAGACTGAAGTATGCAACAGTACTGAAGCAAAACAAAATTGTGGCTCCTGTCTCTTTTAAAAGAATGAGAAGTCACAACTGACTTGATTTATTTTTTAACACAGCAGCTTTAAAAATGCTGAAGGCCAGATACAACCTAAGAGCAAAATACTGACAAGATTGATGAGAAAACCATTTTTTGTATCCATAATGCCTTACCTGTGTCAAGATATCAGTCAAGCTATTTGTAAAAAAAAAGCGCATTTCATATCACCATATATGTCAGTTACTGGTACAAGCCTGCTACTTTAAAGCTGAAACAAGAACAAACAGAATAAAAACCAACACAAAATATACAAAATGTAAAACTAAGATCCAGATCCTCTGTATATATGCAATTTTTAAAGAGCACAAAGCAACCAGTGAGGATGGAAGACAGACTTTTGAACATGGACAGGCATTCCGGTGACACCCTGTCAGAATTTCAGTCATTTAATAAAAGAATGAATTTTCATTTCAAAGATCATGATAAAGAAAGGTAGGCCATTAAAATTTCTACTTCTTTGGCAAATGAATAATTTGAAGAATAAAGTTGTTTGGTACTTTGAGAGATAACAACAATGATTGTGACACAATCTTTCACTTTTCAATTTTCAGTAGGCCAGCTAAATTTCCATGTTGAGGTTAATAGGCTTGAGCTCATGTCTTGCTGGCAATATCCAATCAAAAAAAAATCAACAAATTTGTAGGCAGATATTGACAGCACAAAGATACAGAATGTGATTCCATCAAAGCTAAATGAGCTGAATAGTTTGTGGAGTTGGACATTACCTGTCAGAAAGACGGTTCTAGACAAAAGTAAAGATTAGATCATTGACACACTGATAGAAGGACGTAGAAACATAGAAGGTAGGAATAGGAGTAGGCTATTTATCCCCTAGTATGCTCCACTATGACTGATCACTTAGCTCAATGACCTAATCCTGCCGTCCTCCCAATCCTTGATCCCTTTAGCCACAAGAACTATATCCACCTCCATCTTGAAAACATATAATGTTTTTGAATCTAAAACTTTCTGTGGTGTTCAGTTCCACAGGCTCAGCACTCTGAGTGAAGAAACTTCTCCTCATTTCAATCTCTTATCCTTAAACTAGGCTTGAAGACACAGGTTTGAAGCAACCATAGCAAGCCAGGAACATCTGATGCTTAGTGCTTAACTCTGTGATAAGTATTGCAGCTATCAACAAGGTCAACAAACCATCCAAATCTCACAGAGATGTGGGTTGTTTCATCCATCAAAACAGTCTCCAGCATTTTGTGAAACTTTCATGCTAGGTTGTGTATTTGGTTAAGTTGCTTAAGCAGTTCAAGGGCTTAGAGAAATCTAAAGTGCAACGCAGTGCTCCCCTGCAATCTGTGATGAACAACAAACCAAGTAACAATGACAAAGATATTTCCACGCTGCCATCTATGGCATGTTAGCATGTTCACCAAGTCCAAGAGGTAAATGCAGTGTTACAACTTGCAGACTCCAATCAGATACATGTGTCAAGTTGATGCACATATGGATGCTATCAGAAAAGCTGAAGTCTTTATCTCCATTCAAGTTATGTACCCCCAAAAAAATGAAAAATATGCACTTTCTGGCCAGAGTCACAACTTTTAGAACACCTCCAGTGGAGTCCAGTAATTACTTCCTCAGATTACCATTTGAATTATCTGTTAGCCAAGCTACATTCCAACAACATACAGATGAAATCATTGAGAAGCTATCAGGTTACCTCTGCACAGCTGCATTACAGTGATTGGGAAAACTAAATTGACCAAGTCACAAACCTACATCAGCCCATGGCAGTGAGAAGAAAATATTATTTTGTTTGCAGTAGCAAATAATGTCAAATCAACATCCAGATCATCTTCGATGGATCAATTTACTCTTCAAACGAGACTAGGTCTGATCCTACCAAAGGTGAAGACGTACAAAAATATGTCTATACCATAAGACAAAACTTAAAGTAGTGTCTCGGTTTCTTCAACTTTTTATCACCTTCTATTCTGAATTTGTGAAAGAAAGTCTCTCCTCTTCGAAATCTTACCTGCAAAGAGTAAAGATGATAGCTCCAGGAACTGCACTTTACTAAGGGGTATATTGGCCTTGGGATGGATGCAGCCCAGGACTCCAATGGTAGATTAAAACAAGAAATTATGCAAATTAGTATTGAAATCTTTTGGAATATAGATAATTGATGCATGATTTAATTGAGATTTTTAGGACATTGAATCAAATTGAAAGGGGAAGTCTATGGCAAGAGAGCATTAAGTTAAACTCAGAGTCAGGCCATTTACAAAAGTAGGGATTATCTCTTTACAAACATTTTGGAATTCTGTCTTTGTAAAGCTGTAGCTGTTAGCTCAATTAATAATTTCTAGATCTGAGATTGATGGTTTTTGCTAGTCAAGGATATTGAGGCAACTGATCAGCTGAGATTCCATTGAATGGCTGAACAGGCTTAAGGCTACTGCTGCTCTTATGTTCCTATACTACAGTGGTACAGTCACTTTGTTGGCTACCTACCACTGATGCCACTTATCGTGATTATAACACGATCAGCCAGCTGGACCTCATAGAATATGAATTCCCTGAATGGGGCTGTTAGTCTGGTCTAATCAGGGACCCCTGGCTGATATAAAAAGACTGGGTGTCAGGAATACTGACCCTCTGGTATGAGGCAATACTAAAATCAAGAACTGTTCATGCATAAATAACAGGATACAGGATGCAGGTCTAAATAGAGTTATTTTATCACTGTCCACAGGTTACTGTTTACATCAAGGATCAATCTCAATCTTTTGTCCAAATCCCATCACATGTGAAAGGCTTCCTTACCGAAACAAAAGTCTTGTTTTTCTCATTCTCACTTCCAAATAATAAACTGTCATCAGTCTGCTATGTCTTTTGGATTTTTTTAAATCTTTTGGATAATTCTGATTATTTGATTTTCTTTCCATTTGGGGGTCACTACAATGTTCATTATAGAATGGCAAACAATCAGATACAATGCATTTGGTCTATTTTTAAGATTACTAAAATGGAATTGCAAATATACAACTTTGGATTTATGTAAGATATTTTTGTATCCTTGAAGTAAGTACTAGCATTACATGCTTTCAATTTGTAATTTTTTCCTTCTTCTAGTGGATATTCTATTCTTAGTCCATTGTGGTTGGCAGCTTGTTCAATGGAATGACTTAGTAACCGTTGTCTATTTTTGTCACACATGTCCCAATTTGGTTATGGAATGGTTTCTTGATTGATGCATTTTCACAAATGACATAACACAGAGATTTGCCAGATGAATTTGAAATTGGCACAATGGCTTTGTCAGATTGCTGATAGCAATTTAAACAGCTGCCATTTGAAATTGTTGAAAGCTATTAAACTAATCATGAGTGGACCTCTCTTCGTCATGAGTCAGAAGATATGTAGCTTTGTAAAACAAACTTGACAGCAAGGCTCCTCTATCACTCGGGCAGCAAAGGTACCACTCACCACTGAAATATTTCTCTCTGCCCTTTTCATGAAATTCTTGAGTGTGCACATTGGTAATTATTCACTGGTGAAGGGCATTTCCACAAAGCTCATTCCTGGTACATTGAGTAAAGGAGTGGGAGGTCATGTTGCAGCTGTACAGGACATTGGTGAGCCATTTTTGGAATATTGCATTCAGTTCTGGTCTCCCTGCTATAGGAAGGATGTTGTGAAATTCATAGATTCATAGAATCCTTACAGTGTGGAAACAGGCTCTTCGGCCCAACAAGCCCACACTGATACTCAGAGCATCCCACCCAGACCATCTTCCTAATCTACACATCCCCGTACACTACGGGCAATTTGGCATGGCTGATCCACATAGCCTGCACATCTTTGGATTGTGGGAGGAAACTGGAGCACCCAGAAGAAACCCACGCAGACACGGGGAGAATGTGCAAACTCCACACAGACAGTTGCCCGAGGGTGGAATCGAACCCAGGTTCCTGGCGCTGTGAGGCAGCAGTGCTAACCACTGAGCCACCATGCCACTGAAACTTGAAATGTTTCAGGAAAGATTAATAAGGATGTTGCCAGGGTTGGAGGGTTTGTGCTATGGGGAGAGGCTGAATAGACTGGGGCTGTTTTCCCTGGAGTGTCAGAGGCTGAGAGGTGGCCTTATAGAAGTTTTTAAAATCATGACGAGCTTGGATAGGGTGAATAGCCAATGTCTTTTTCCCAGGGTAGGGCAGTCCAAAACTAGAGGGCATAGATTTAAGGTGAGAGGGGAAAGATTTAAAAGGGAACAAAGGGGTAACCTTTTCATGCAGAAGGTGGTGTGTGCATGGTATGAGCTGCCAGAGGAAGTGGTGGAGGCTGGTACAATTACAACATTTAAAAGGCATCTGGATGGGTACATGAATAGGAAGGGTTAAGAAGGATATGGGCCAAATGCTGGCACATGGGACTGGATTAATTTAGAATATCTGAGATGGACAACTGGACCGAAGTGTCTGTTTCTACGCTGTACAGCTCGATGATTCTATGAGTCTATAGTCATTCCCTTACCTTCTATATTCTGGGACATTGAAATAACTGATGGCTTTTGCCATCATTCTCCTTTAATCACTAAATTCAACAAATCAAAATCACTAAATTCCGGGACAGGGACTGGAAAGTTCTTGTGTGAATAACTGAGTACTACATATGATCTAAGATTCACTCTGACAGTATGAATTTTTGGGACTCATCACATTCATCAGTGAAAGTCAACAGCATTTTTAAACACTGACTTAGCATTTTTCTTGGCCCTTCCACCTCCTTTGCAATAAGATCAGAAAAACATGGGTAAAGATCAGTGTAAAAAATTGTTTAATCAACCAGAGATAGTAGGAACTGCAGATGCTGGAGAATCCGAGACAGCAAGGTGCAGGGCTGGATGAACACAGCAGGCCAAGCAGCATCATAGGAGCAGAGAGGCTGACGTTTTGGGCCTAGACCCTTCATCAGAAAAGGGGGAGGGGAAGGGGGTTCTGAAATAAATAGGGAGAGAGTGGGAGGCGGATAGAAGATGGATAGAGGAGAGGATAGGTGGAAAGGAAACAAACAGGTCGAAGAGGCGGGGATGGAGCCAGTAAAGGTGAGTGTAGGTGGGGCGTTAGGGATATATTTCCAAGTCAGGATGGTGAGTGGCTTGGAGGTGAACTTGGAGGTGGTGGTGTTCCCAAGTGTCTGTTGCCTTTGACCTTTCAGATGGAAGTTGTCGTGGGTTTGGAAGGTGCTGTCTGAGGATAGTTGTAGATAGTACACACTGCTGCTACTGTTTAATCAACCAGTCTGGATTCACACTGGAGGAGAAAGATTTCAAAAAATAAAGCACTTTTCACAAGCTGAGGATTTCTAAAGCGTTTTGCAGCAAAGGAAGACATAGCTCCTGTTATAATGTAAGATGGGGAGACATTGACTCATAATCAGCATTGTACCAAGAAGAAGAGTTAGCCAGCCACTTGAGAGGGACATGGAGTTAAAGAGAATAAAAGGTCGACTGCATGAATAATTTGAATTGTAGAAGGTGAAGAAAATGAGAGTAAACAGCAGACATATTGGAATCCTGATTAGAGTGTGGGAGGTTGGTGGTGTGGATTGGAAGTAGATGACTGAGACTTGAAAGAAAGGAAAAGAAAGACATTGCAGAGGCAGCTACACAAACGGTCAAACAGTGATGATGAAACATCCCTGTTGTTTAAGGTCAGCGTGAAAGTTCGAGGAGGTAGGTGATCACATTAAAATGGCTATCTGTGTCTTCCAGAATAATCCTGAAGTGATGGTATTACATGATAGTGCTATCAATGGTCAAGTAATTTCAGACAGTGAATAGCTTGGCCAGATTTGGTCTGAGTATATTTAGCTTTAGGAGCAACAGACAGAGACAGTGCTGAAGTCAAGAAAAAGTGATGGCCAAAACATATTAGGGTGCTTTTCCATTCTCCTGGTTTCTCCACCTCTGTCTCATTTATCCTGATGATCCAACCTTTCATATGAGTATTTATATGATAATATAAACAAAAACCAAATTTCTACTAGGTCAAATAGGTAGAAATCATATGTTTTTTTTTACAATGTCACTTCCACTGCAATGGATAAAACAAGAACATTTATACTGGACAACAAATTGTATTTATCATCTCAGGGGTCATTATTAAAAAGTGTGTGACTCCAAAACCATTCTTGATGCACAGAATGACATTATTCACTCTGGCAAACTGGATGGAATTAGAGCAGTTATAACCCCCATTCCAGTAATGTGCTACCTTCAAGGACATTCCTTATATTTCAGGGAGTGACTTAATGCAGGATATTTGTAAGTCTCAAAAGTTGCAGACTCCATGACTGTTGTCAGTACTATTGGAGTAATCACAATGAATGCTGATAATTTTACCATCATTAACACTGGAAAATCCAGAACATTAATATATATACAATGACACATTGAGAATTCAATACAGATCATCAGATCAAAGTATGGTTCTTTCATCCCTACTCCTTTTACCCGACTTTCCAACTCATTGCTAATCAGACACGAGGTTTATAAAAGATTTTTCCCCTCATGTCTAAATAGTGAAAAAAATTAGATTTTCAGCTCTGATATAAGGTGATGTGGAACTGTACTTCAGCAAAAATCACAGATTAATCTTGGGACCTTTCTACCAGCATGGTGTAATACTTTACAAACATGTACATATATGCACTGACCCATTGGAAATATGAAGTTAAGTGTATAATAGAAGCATAATCTTATGTTTCCACACAAAAAAAACATTGGAACTCAGAATATCCCTTAAAGGAACATTTTGTGGAACTTGCCCATTATGTTGAACAAGTTTGGCAGAAGCTCATTAAGAAGCAACCAGCATGTTATATCATTTGAGAGTGTCAGGTTATGTTGCAGAGTACATATAACACTTAAATTATAACTAATTATTTTTTAAAAATTAGGTATAGATTTCTAATTCATTTGATGAAACGATATAATGAAAGGTCCAAGAAATTTAGTGAGAACACTTTTCTGCATAACAGAACAGCAATAACATCACATTGGGAAATCTCCACATCCCACAGTATAAGTGAAAGAATTGTTTTGGCAATGGTCACTACATAGTGCAAGCGGTCTGGTTTCATATTAGGAAGTCATAACATATGTTCGGAATAATTTGAAATCCCTCTTTTACCGAGATATTAACTCAAGACATAAATCAAATAAATGAGTCAATAATTCAACTGGAAAATTACAGATGATCCGCAGCCAGATGATTCTGTAGTGCCAACTGACAAGTAGAATGCTGCTGATTTTTGTCTGTTCTGGATGTCTCTTTACTCATTACCTGTATTTTCTGCATTATTGCTTATTGGGGTCCCTCCTTTTTGGGAAGTGTCTTTGGACTGAGGATGAGTTGAGGATGATTTGCTTCCACTTGTCTCCCCCACTCACCCACACCTTGTCTTCAGCATATATATCACCTTTTCCTAGCTACAATGAGTTCTGAAAAAAGATCACTGGATCCGAAATGTTGACTGTGCTTTCTCTCCATGGACAGCCAGACTTGCTGAGTTTCACGAGAAATTCCTGTCTATTTTTCCACTCCTATTCAATAGGTTCTGAAATGGCTTTGTGATAAGTCAAACATATGATCTGCAGACTCTGCCTCATGCTAGAGAGGTGGTGTTTGAAAGATTAATTGAATGAGTTGTTTGGTGGATTTGTGCTGTTTTTCTTAGCCTTGATTTCACCTCTGCATGTTTATGCTGAAGTCTCTCAATCTGTTCAATGGTTCTCCAAATGCGTCTTCTCCGTTTTGGGTGGAAAAAAAGCTCCCATGAGTCACTGAATACATTGGACCTTTTTGAGGTGATTTGAGGATACTTCTAAAGTGTTTCTGCTATCCTCCGGGGAGCCTCCTGCACCAACTGCATTCCAAGTAGAAAAATTGCTCTGGGAATCTGGTTTCAGGCATAGTAAGCTATCACTATCAAACATGTGTTCATTATACAAACAGAACACTACAGATGCTGAAAATCTGATGTAAATCCACATAGAAAACATTGCAAGTATTCAACAGATACGGCAGAATCTGTGAAGAGAGAATAGGAATAACATTTCAGGTCAGGAACCACTTGTCAGAATCACTTTACTGCATTTCTCAACAGTTTTTCTGTTACATTTATAGAATAGACGCACAAAGCTACATTAGTGACTGTAAATTCTACATTTGATTTTGGGCAGTGATTCAGGTGGATAATGATTCGACCATGTGCACGCTCATAAACATGTCTGTCAAGTTTCTATCCACAATGTAAATCCTCCCACTGACCCAACCGCCCTGTCATCACTGACTCAATTTGCATAAATATCTGAGCAAGAGCCGATGACATTAAAGTTACAGGTTGCCTGGGTTCACATTGATGTCCCACTCTGAGCAAATTATATTTATGATTTATGTGGTTTCGTGGGATTTATGAAGCATAGCTGCTGTTGGGATTCAGGCAAAACCAAAGACTTTGCAACTGAGAAGAAACCGGGCATTTAACAGAACATTTTCTTCAGTTTGGAAATGTTTTTTTGAGCATCATTTTTACATTCTCCACCACAAAGACCTGCACTTGGTTCTGACTGCCTCCTTTGGCAGGCTTAGACTGAGTCAAGTGGAAGCTTTTTGGATCAGTGGAGAGATACTGCGGCAGGAGTTTCAATAAGCAATCTGATATGAAGACGTCAAAAGCACAATTTTGTGATGCGTATACCTGCATTATTCCCAGATGAAGCCTCTGGAATAGGTCTGATCTTCTGTGCTGCTTGAAGCTTTGTCATTCAGGGTTGCCCTTCAGAAGCTCCTTTACTACATCAAGCAGATTCAAGGCACCAGAGAACATACCATCTTAGAGGTTTCTTTCTTCTGTGTGAATCTTTTTTGTTGACAGAAATCATTGGTGAACATCCCCACTTCTGACTTTAAAATATAGGGAACATCATTGATAAGATGGTTGGTCCAAGGACATGACACTGAGAAACTCCTGCAGAGATGTCTTGGAGCTGAGATAACTGACTTCCAACAACCACAAGTATTTTTCTTTTTGCCAGGTATGACTCCAACCAGCAGAGAGTTTGACCCCTGATTTCTATTGTCTCCAGTTTTGCTAGGGCTACTTGATGCCACACTTTTCTAGCTGCAAAAAAGCCCCCGAACTTCAAGTTGCCTGCCACTTCAACACACCTCCCTGTTGTCTGGCTAACATCTCTGTCTCAGGCTTGCTGCAGTGCTCCAACAAAGAACAGCACCTTATTTTCCACAAGAGTACTCTCCAGCCTTCTGGACTAAATATCAAGTCAACAACTTCAGGGCTTGACCTCTCCCATGTCCTTACCCCAATCCCACACACCAGACCTTGTTATCACATAGTTTGCTATTACACACAACCCATTGTTAGCCACTAACAGTTCCCATTAACATCTATTCACCCTTCTACCCTGGTCATGATTTACTCTGTCCAACTGTTTTTCTCTCTCTTTGGGTTCTATCTTCACCTATCATTTAATCCTCACCTCTTCCCCCCAGCCTATCTTCTGCATATAAACTGACATTTTCCTAGCTGTCATCAGTTCTGAGGAAAGTCACTCGTATCAAAATATCATCCCAGCAATTTCTCTTTTTGTTTCTGGTTCCATGCAATGACAGGAGGCAAAGGATACTGCAAAAGCTATGGCCCCTGACACCATTCTAGCAATGGTACTGAAGAGCCTGTCACAGCCCTAGCCAAGCTGTTCCAGTACAGCTACAGCACTGGCATCTTGCCCTAACCCTATCTATCCAATAATGTTGGAAAGTTTCCAAAGTATGTCCTGTACACAGAAAACAGGATAAATCTATCCTGGCCAAGACCACTTTATCAGTCTACTCTTAGTCATCAGTAAAGTGATGGAAGGAGTCATCAAACAGAACTTGTTTAGCAAGAGCCTGCTCACTGCTGATCAGTTTGGGTTCCACCAGGGCCATTCGGCTCCTGACTTGACAACAGCCTTGGTTTAAACATTGACAAAACAGCTGAATTCCAGAGGGGAGGTGAGAGCAACTATAAAGCTGACTTTTGACTGATTGTGGCATCAAGTTGCCCTAGCAAAACTGGTGGCAATAGAAATCAGGGTAAAACTCTCTGCTGATTGGAGACCTCCTGGCCCAGAGAAAGATGCTTGTGTCTGTTGGAGGTCAGTCATCTCAGCTCCAGGACATCTCTGCAGGACTTCCTCAGGGTAATGTCTGAGGCTCAACCATCTTCAGCTGCTTTGTCAATGATCTTTTCTCGATCATGAGGTCAGAAGTGGCGAGCTTTGCTGGCTAAGAGTCCTCAGATAATAAAACAAAAGCAGAATTGGTGGCAGCAAGTCTGACAGCATCTTTGAAGTCTGGTGATTCATCATCACATAATGCACCAGTCCATGTACAAATGCAACAAAATCTGGACAATAGTCATGTTTTGCACAGTCAAGTGGCAATTAGCATTCACACCTTACATGTGATAACAATGACCATCTCCAATAAGAATTAATTGAACTATTGCCTGTCACATTCAATTGTGTTACTATTACTGAATCCTCACCATCAATATCCTGGGAGTTAACATTGACCAAAAACTGAAGTGGACTGGCCATATAAATATTGTGGCTACAAGAACATCCCAGAAACATACTGCCATTCTTTCAGTGGCCCTTGATCAAAATCCTGGAACACCCTCCCCAATACATTTGAGGATCAACAAAATGGTTCAAGAAGCTAGCTCACTGCCACCTTCTCAACAGTAACCAAGGAAGGGCAATAAATATAGCCCAGCTGATGATGCCCTGAATGGATTTTGAAAAAAACACAAGGATGTGGTTTGGGTTCTGGCAAATGAGGTGGGCCAAATGCATCAAGTCTCAGTAGTGCAACTTGTAATAAATAATCATGAAGGCAAGGAGAAATTTAGAGTTAAAATACTTAATTGAAGGAGGTTCAATCACCATGTAAATTACATCATTACATCATTCTGTGTGAATTTTAATCAATGATTGGTTGGCAAAGTTGCAGTCATGATGGTTCAGGCTCAATCAAGATCTAGCTGAATGATTAATAGAAGAAAGGTGGGGAAATCAAAGTCAGAGGTCTTTGAATAACAAAGGAGCTAAAGAGTAAATGAAGCAGAAACAGGCAGAAGTTGACAGATGGCAATCGATAATATAATGGGCAATCTGGCTGAATATTCTTCGTAGAAATGTAAGGACAAGAAAGAAGAACAAAAAGACAGTATGAGAAGAAAGCTATATCGAACTGTTGAGGGAATTCCCTCATATAGCTTGGGAGGAAGAAGCATGGAGGAGTTAGGGGAGCAAAAAGTAAATCTGTACATAGAAGAGGAGAACTTATATGAGGTACGAAATGAGTAATTTTCTAAGATTTTACAAAGAAAGAAGGTATTCCCCAAAAAAAAGGAGGCAGGTCAAGATGGGATAAAAATTGATACAGTGAAGCTATTAAAAAATGCCTTGCTGCACTTAAAGTAGAAAAGTCACCAGCACTGAATATGATCCATTTATGGATACTGAGGGACATATGGATAGAAATTAAAACCAGAAGAATTGCAGATGCTTTAAATCAGAAACAAAAACAGAAATTGCTGGAAAAGCTTAGCAGGTCTGGCAGCATCTTTGGAATAGAATTAGAGTTAATGTTTCAAGTCCAGTTCTGAGGAAGGGTTTCTCAACCCAAATTGTTGACTTTAATTTCTCTCCACAAATGCTGCCAGACCTGTTGAGCTTTTCCAGCAATGTCTGCTCTTGTTATGGATAGAAATTGTTGAGGAACTGACCACAATTTTCCAACTCTTTAGAATCAGAGCTAGTGTCAGAGAACTGGAGAATTGCTAAGATTACAGACTTGGGCAGATCAAAGTCTAAGGATAAACCCACCAATTGCAAACAGTTAATTTAACTTTGATAGTAGGAAAGCTTTCAGAAACAATACTCCAGGACACATTAATAGACAATTGGACAAGTGAGGATTAATTGCACACAACCAACATAGATTTATTGAAGGCAAATTGTGTTGAACTAACCTGAATGTGTTTATTTTAATTAGGCAAAAGAAATTGTTGATGAGGATATTATGGTTAATATAATGGAGGCAAAGACATGGCCCAATGATACCACGGGACCTGGGAATGCCCCTGAGGGATGCACTAGAGAGTTGGCACAGTAATAAATGTAATGAATAGCTTCATTGCTTCAGTAGTTTTGCATATGTTTTTATTTTTTTTTCTGTTCCTCTTAAACATTTAATGTTTTATTGATTAAATGTAAGTACAATTTTCTCATTGTCATGTCATAATTCTAAGGTTTTTCTTAGTTTTTCTCACTTATTTTATCAGTCAGCATTATTTAATGATTTCTCAAGAATGAATGCAATGAGTACGGAAAGTATGTAGGGCATGAAATAAATGGGTATGGAGTGGGTGGTAAGTGGGTAGATTGGCTGGATCCAAGATAGGTAGGGTCAACTAGGCAATGATATGATGAGATAGAGTGGCAGGGTGGTACACTGGTAAGGTAGTAGGTCAGTAGGATGCCAAATGTATATATGCAGGTAAGTGGATGAGGACTTAGGGAGGTTTGGGAGAATCGGGTCGGCTCAGGGGGTAGGCAGTAGCTGTCTGAGTGGATCCTGAGGTGAGCATTGCGTGAAGAGAATAGAGTCAGTTCAGGTCAGGCTGGGGTAGTAGGTAGTGGAGATAGGACATTTCCTGATCCATATGAATGGCGTGGACTTTGATGTACGGGACACAATTTTAAATTTTGTACATCGCACAAAGTTTGGAAATTTTGTGAACTGTGAGGAGGATCGTGATAAAGTTCAAGGGAGCATAGGCATGTTGGGAGAATAGAAGAACATGTGTCGGTGAAATTTAATGCAGGGGATAGCAAGTGATGCATTTTGGCAGGATGAACAGGGAGAAGAAATGTAAAATAAGGAGTACAATTCCAAAGAGGGTGCAGGAACTGAGAACTGTGGGTCTTTGTGTACAATGATATAGTGAGGGAGCATTGCACTCTGGATACCAAATGTTGGAAAGAGACATGAAACAGAGACCCCACTGTTTGTTTGGGTGGATACAAAAGCTCCCTTGACAATAAACTTAAAGACAAACAGAAGGGGTATCCCCAATGTTCTGTTGATATTCATCCCTCAATCAACATCACAAAGAAACTGAGGAAGGGTCACCAGACCAGAAACATTAACTCTGATTTCTCTTCACAGATGCTGCCAGACCTGCAGAGTGTTACCAGCGATTTCTGGTTTTGTTTCTGATTTACAGCATCCGCTGTTCTTTCAGCTTTCACAACAAAACAGATTATCTGGTCATTATCACATTGCTGTTTGTGAGAATTTGCTGAGCACAAAGTAGCTGCCATGTTTCCCACATTATAGCAGTAACTAAACTTCCCTGGCTTTAAAGTGCTTCAAGATGCTTTGTGGTTGTTGAATAGTGCTATATAAATGCAAGTGTTTCTTTATCTTTCAAATTGTTGGAGGTGACGTGGAAAATTGAGAAAGTGGTGAAAAAGACTTACAGGATCATGGGTTTTGAAAATAAAGGCATTGAGTACAAAAGCAAGGGAGCTATGATGAATCTTTATGAAACTCTGGTTTGGCGCTGTGCTTTAGGAAGGATGTAAAAGCTTTAGAGAGTGAGCAGAAAAATGTTATGAGAATGGTTCCAGGGATGAGGGATTCAATTACAAGAAGGGTTTGGAGAACCTGGGATTTTTCTTTCAAAAGACAGTTGATTAAAGTAGTTGAAGATCCTATTGGGTGTAGACAGAATAGATAGAGAAAAACCTATCTCTATGCATGGATGAATCAACATGACACAGGCTTAAGTGATTGACAAATTAAAAAAAAAATTAGAGATGACACGTCGCAAAGGTTTTTTTACAGTTAGGGTCTGGTTTGCATTCCCTGAAGATGTGCTGGAGGCTGTTGCAAATAGCACTCTTTAAAGGAAATTGGATGAGTATTTTAATGAAATAAATTGCAGGTCTGCTAGGAAAGTACATGGCATTTGGAACTACCTGCAACTAAATTTCACTTGCAGAGAGCTGGCATATCCTCAATAGGCTAAACAGTCTTCTTCTCTGCTGTAATGATTTTATGGCTCTGTATATTGTTTCTTCCCCTTAGACATTGAACCATTCCTATTGATGCTCAATGTTAGCCTGAGGAACAGTACCTCATCTTCTAATGTAGCACTCAACCACCTTCCATACCTAACAAATAAAACAGAAATTGCTGGAAAAGCTCAGCAGGTCTGGCAGCATCTGTGGAGAGAAATTAAAGTCAACATTTCAGGTCAAGTGATCCATCCTCAGAACTGGATCCAAAACGTTAACTCTAATTTCTCTGCACAGATGCTGCCAGACCTGCTGAGCTTTTCCAGCAATTTCTGTTTTTGTTTCTGATTTACATTCGCCATTCTTTCAGTTGTTATCCCATGCTCAACATTGACTAAATGTTTTCAGATCATATTTACCACTATGATTTTTTTTGTTTGGCTGTCAGCAATGATTTTGCTATTTACAACTTCTCTGGAGCAAATATTGGTTTCTTAATTGGTCCTGTTTTCATCTTCTTTTACCTTGCATCATCATCCCTTTTGTCCTTTAATCTCTCCAGCTTCCAACTTCAACGTAAGCCTTATATCTTGTTCGTTTCTCGGCTACCTCTGCCCTTGTATGAAAACTGTTTCACATCAATCCATTCTCAGTCCTGATGAATGATCATGCATATAAACACTAACTTTATTTTTCCATCCATAGCTGCTATCTGACCTGTTGAGAATTCAACATTTTCTCTTTTTATAGCACCTCTGAGTGGTGTGCCAACAACATTGTTAGGAAAGGTAAAGGTCAGAAAGAGACTGCTTATTGTTCACTTCTGGAATACTGAGGCCCTACCTGTTTAGGAAAGTCAGCTTGTGGTTAAGATTGGCTGTGCTTAACATGTTGCGCCAATGATCACAATGGGAGACGGAGCCAATGTTACATTTCTTTCCTTGATTTATTTTGCACATATGTCCAGAACAGATTTAATGTGGTGCTTCTCTTTTTCTTTGGATAGGTATGAGCTTTTTTCAAGGATGTGTGGGATGACAAATGATCTGTTCTATGATCCGGTTATGTCAAAGTGAGGTTAAACTTGTCAAATCTTGTTCTCTAACACTGTTGGTAGCCATATGTATGAAGCCATTTTTGTGAAGCTGCACGAAAAATCAATTCCATCCAACTTGTCAGCCTCTTTTACTGGGAAAAAGAAGGCTAATTTTTATTTTGTCCAAATGTTTTACATTATGTTAAAAAAATTAAAATACAGCATAGGAAAGTATGAAGATCTATTTGAAGATTCAATCATTTCACATTATGTTCACACAGGCAGAGTTTTACAGAAGGGAAGGTTGGCACTGGATTGCAAACCCACATCTTTGTGAAACATACTTCACTGTTTCAAGGTTTCACGGTTTACAAGGATGGTTCCTGGTCTGGACAGTTTTAGTTATGAGAAGAGATTGGATAAACTCAATTTTTTTTCCCTGGAAAGACAGAGGCTGAGGGCTGACCTGATGGTGGTTTACAAAATTATGAGAGGCACGGATAGCATGGATAATCAGAAGCTTTTTACCCAGGGTGGAAAGGTCACCTACAAGGGGGCACAGCTGCAAGGTGACCGGGGGAATGTTTAAGGGAGAAGTGCAGGGGAAATATTTCACACAGAGGGTGGTGGGTGCCTGAAACGCACTGCCAGTGGAGCTGGTCGAAGAGGCACGTTCGCAACATTTAAGGCTTATCTTCATAGACACGTGAATGGAAGGCGAACAGAGGGTTAGAGATGGTGTATAGGCAATAAGTAGACAGTCTAAATAAGGATTAGAATTGATGCAGGCTTAGTAGGCTGAAGGGTCTGTTCTTGTGCTGTATTGTGTTGTAATGATAACAGCTTCTCACGGGCTTATTTGTCCAGAGCCCTCATGATCTTCAATATTTCTGTTAAATCTTCTCTTTTTTTTTCCAAGGAAAACAGTCCTGACTTCTCCAATCTGTCTTTTTAATTGAAGTTCCTATTTCTGCAACTATTTTGTGAACATTCTGCATCCTTGCACATGCCTACACATCCTTCCTAAAGTGCAGCACCCAGAGCTGAATACAATATTTTCATTGAGGCTGAATCAGTGTTTTGTACCACTTACTTTCAACATAAGTGTTATGTTTAACCTATCCTGCCTGCTTGCGTACTCTGTGCCCCTATGTTACGATGCTGTGTTTATTTACCACTCTCTCCTACTACCTTTAATGATCTTTGCACATATACATCCAGATCCCTCTGCTCCTTTATAACTAGATCATTTATTTTATACTGGATATTATTTTTATGATTTTTATTGGATCTTCAAGAAGAAGATTGTCATTTTCTGAAATGTCAACTGGTGTTACACTTCAAGCCTATGGAGCTGTTTCTGTGTGAAATGGCCCAAGAATGTGGAACTTCCAATCAACAATTACCTGACCTCAGAGAATTTTCCCAGGCCAAAGTTACAGCCAGTGAATTCAGATTGTTCCAAGGTATTTAACTTAATAGTTACCCAGGAAAAGTTAGCATAATTGAAACCTTCTCTAACTCCTGGGTAAATATTAAATTAACTGTACCGGCTCACCATTGATACCGTCCATCCCACCCAACTAACCCCACCATGGGTTCCTAAGAAATTTGAATATCCTGGACCTGAACGTATGTCCCCTCTTCGACCTCTATGGACATACAATCACCAGCAACCCAGCACCCCTCCCTTATCATGGCCTGACCACTGCCTTTGCTGACCAGCTATGGACACCTGACATCCCTTAGACCTACCCTCAAATCCAACCCCCTCAAACTCCATGGAACATCCCCACTTTCCCATTATGAACATCTGACCCCGACACCTCACAATGGATACCTGACACCCTGTGGATTGATACCTTCACCTTCTACTCAAACTGTCCATGGACACCTAATCCCTGACTACCTTCTGACACCCACCTGGATCCAACATCCCGCCTCCATAAACCCCTACCCCAGCCTGACCTGAACTGACTCCATTCTCCTCACTCAATGCTCCCCTACATCAGGATCCACTCAGACAGCTACTGCCTACCCCCTGACCTGACCCGACTATCCCAACCTTCCCTAAGCCCTCATCCACTTACTTGCCAACCTATCCATTTGGCATCCTACTGACCTACCAGCTTACCACTTTACCAGCCTGCCACTCTACCTACTCACCACATTACCCAGCTACCCCTACCTATCTTGCATCCTGCCAACCTACCTGCTTGCCACTCATCTCCATACCCATTTATTTCATCTCCTACCCACTTACCAAACTCATCACATTAATTCTTGAGAAATAATTAAGTAATGCTGAATGATAAAATAAATAAGAAAAACAAATTACCTTTAGAATTATTATGTAACAATGAGAAGATTACATTTATAGTTAATCAATAAAACTAACATTAAATGTTTAAAGAGAACACAAGACAAATAAAAACATACACATAAAGCTATTGAAGCAATAAAACCATTCATTACATTTGCTTTACTGTGTTATCTCTCTGGTGCTTCACTGTGACCACTCAGGGGCATTCCCAGGTTCCGTGGTATCATTGGGCCATGGCTTTGCCTTCCTTGTACTGAGCGTTGAGATAGCAGGCTGTGATGTGGACATTCGCAATTGGCAAGTCTTGAATGTCTGGCTACAAAGGATATAAATATATGTGAACATCATTAATGCATTTACTGTGAGATGGATCTGTTCTAATGGTAATCAGAAATTTTGGTTTCTTACCTCTTTGCATTCCTCTTACCAAAATGACTCACTTCACACAGTTTGCCTCCAATTTTATCTGCTACTCACCCACTCTTTCCACCAAATTTCTTATGCCCCTTTATAATTCAACACTCTCCTCCTCACTGTTCACAATGCATGCAAGTTTTGTATCATCTATAAACTTTAAAATTGTGCCCTATACACCGAAGTGAAAATCACTAATATATATCAGGAAAAGTTAACCATGTTAGTATTGATCCTATAGAAAGTGAGTCTGTGGAATTAATAATAGAAAATAAGAAGAAGGTGGCTGAATTGAAGAAGTATTCATATCATCCTTCACTATAAAATTTACAAGTAATATTCCATTAATACCAGTAACTCAGGAATTAGAAGGGAGGGAGGAACTCAAGAAAATTATAATCACCAGGAAAGTTATACTGAGAAAATTGTTAGAATTATAAATTGACAAGTTTCTTGGTCCAAATGGATTTAATCCGAGGATCTTAAAGGAAGTGGCTAGTGAGGTCATTGGTGCATTTGTTATAATTTTCCCAAACTCACTCGATCCGGGGAAGGTCTCATTAGTTTCTAAATTGCAACTGCAACTCCAATTATAAGTTATACCTCGGTGAGATAAGCAACATTGCACAAGAATATCAAAACTTCTTACAGACCTCTTCAAAAAGTGAGGGAGAGAGAAATTAGAGGAAACTACAAGCCATTTAGCTTGACTTCTGTTACATAGAAGATAGTAAAAGCCTTTATTGAATACATTATAGCAGAGCACTCTGAAATAATTAAGTTAATCAGGAAGAGTAAATATGTTTTTGAGAGTTGGGAATTTAATCCATTTATTGGAGTTCTTTGAAGAGGTGACATGTGTAGATAAAGGGGAACAGCTGCACATACAGTCCATAGATTTCTAGAAGGCATGTGATAAGGTTCTATATCAAAGGTTATTGCAGAAAATAAAAGCTCATGATGTAGGTTATAATGTATTGACATTGATAGAAGATTTACTCATTTATAGGCAACAGAAATTAGTCATTTTCTGATTGACAAGGTGCAATGAGTGATGTGGCACAGGGATCAGTGGTGAATTCTCAGCTTTTTACAGTTTTTTGGAGCAGAAGTAGGCCATTCAGTCCATCAAATCTGCCATTCAATTACACCATGTTTGACCTGATAATTTTTAACTCTACTTTCCTGTCTTTTCTAAATAACCCATGATTCCATTACTGGTTAAAAATGTGTCAACCTCAGCCTTGAACAGACTTAATAGGCCAACTTCTACAGCCTTTTGTGTTAAAGTATTCCACAGATTCATTTCCCTCTGAATGACTTGGATAAAGAGACTGAGATTACGGTTGCTAAATTTACTGATGACACCAAGATAGGAAGGAAATAAAAGCAAAAATTGCTGGAGAAACTCAGCAGGTCCAGCAGCATCTGAGGGAAGAAAGCAGAATTAATGTTTTGAATCTGAACTGATGAAGAGACACCTGAAGTGTTAACTCTGCTTTCTTCCCACAGATGCTGCTGGACCTGCTGACTTTCTCCAGCAATTTCTGTTTTTGTTTCAGATCTCCAGCATCCACAATTCTTTGTTTTATTATTGGTCGGAAAATAAGTCATGAAGAGGACCTAAGGAGGCTGCAAAGGGACATGGGTTAGTTAAATAATTGGGATCTCAAGTATAATGCAGGGAAATGGAAAATTATCCATTTTTGGCAGGAAGAGTAAAAAGGAAACATAATATTTAAATGGTGAGATATTGCAAAACTCTGAGATACAGAGGTATCTTGGTGTCTGAGTGCGTGAATTGCAAAAGGTTAGTATTAAGGTAAATCAAGTAATTAGGAAACTAGTAGAAAGTTGTTGTTTATTGCAAGGGGAAATGAATAGAAAAAGAGGGAGATTATGCTTCTGTCATAAACTGCATTGGTGAGATCTCATTGAAGTGCTGTGTAACATCCTTATTTAAGAAGGATCTAAATGCAATGGAAGCAGGTCAGAAAGGATGGACTACACAAGTACCTCGAATGGCTAGGTTGTCTTAAGAGGAAAATTTGGATAGTCGAGGCTTGTATTTGCTGGAATTTAGAAGTGTGAGAGGTGACTTGATTGCAGCATATAAGATTCTAAGGGGTTTTGACAATGTGGAAGTGAAAAGGATGTTTCTACTTATGGGAAAGTCCAGAACTAAGTCCGGAACTAACTGTCACTGATTAAAGATAAGAGGTCACTCATCTATGACAGAGATGAGAAGAACTTTTATTCTCATAGAGGATTGTTAATCTTTGGAACTCTCAAATGGAAATGTAAGCAGAGTCTTTGAATCACTTTTTAAGGCATAGGAAGATAGGTTGTTGATAAGCAAGGAGGTGAATAGATATTGTGGTCGGCAGATGGTGAAGTTATTAGATGAGACATGATGTTATTGAATGGTTCAAAGGGTCAAGTACTTATTCCTCCTCCTAATTTAAATGCATGCACGTTGACTCTGGTAAGTTTCAGTTCATCGCTATTGCCTTAATCAGGAAGCTAAGACCAGTATCTAGGGATAGGTCTTCTTTCAATTGGCTTTACACATATTTAAGTTTCAGGCTTTTCAACCCCTCTGGGCATCCTCCCTGCACTTCCAAATTTGTAAGTGAATTGGACAATTGACACTCCTGAATTTTTGATGTTTTAACCCCTAATGTGTGTTGACACCTCCCACCACACATCCTGTAGGTCGAAACCACCACCAGACCAGTGGGTTTTCAATGAGATGAAACGGAGTTCACACAGCGTCTGCTTGGCTTATATTATTTGGGGCCAGGAATCTGCCCTTTTTTTTACATGTCCCACTGAAAACACAGCTACCAGTTGACATAAAATCCAGTTATGTAAAATTGTGTCTTTTACTATCTGGGCTCCAAAATACCAAACATTTTTTTCTCTAAATCCTCTCTGTCATTGCTTCATTAGACCCTTCCAAAACCTCACATCCATAATGTTTAATTTCATCTGTCAATATCTCCTCCTTTGGCTGTGTTTTGATTCGTTTTCTAAAAAGTCTGATCATGCTTCCTTAAAAATGTTTGTTTAAGAGCTGATATATAAGTTGCTGTTATTTTTCTTTTTATCGTTATAAATTGGACGACTGCATTTATTTGTCATACGTACCTTTATTTCTGCTTGTCTCTGTAATATCATCCAGACTATAGTGTAGACATGTGAAAGAATCAATGGATTTCACAGCAGAGTTGGTTAATTCACCACCTTTGGCATGACAGCAAGGAAACTGAGTCTGGGCCAAAGAAAGTTACTGAGTAATTGAGTTCCTCAAGGCTCAGGGTACATTTGGTGATATTCATATTGTGTTTAATCAAAAAGAAAATCAAGAGGAAGAGATTTCACTCTTTCAAGGAAAGCATTAAGTTAGATTTTCCCATGTGCTTTGGGAGCCTGATGTCAGGACCAAATCTGTACTTGTACACAACAGGAGATCAAAAGAACAGTCTTCCAGAAGGCAGTTCCAAATTGGCCAGCTTTGCTCTTGCTATCCTGTTCAGCACGATGGAGAGACCCCTTCTGCTGCTGGCCCAATCAGAGTGCCTGCAATTCTGGAGCCTTGACAGCCCCATTGAAAGAAACAGGCACAGCTGCAGCAAGTCAGTTGGAGATGCCTTCATTGGCCTTCATAGAAAAGCTGTATCGAAGGTTCCAATAGATGCTGGGGACATTATAATGGAGGAAAAACCCCTTTGTAGTATTAAACGTAGTCCCAGTTGTGGCCTTTCATTCATGCAGTCCCATCTGCAGTGTGGACCCCCTACCTCCGATATCCCCAGCCAACCACTTCCAGTGAGTTTGGGACTAGGGGCTTGTCTGTCAGTGGAAATGTTCAGGGGATGCTGCAAATTTCTGCATCCCTTGGGCACAACAACCTTAAAGTGACAGTACACTGGAGAATAATGCCTGTTTTGCTTCCACCTAGTTTTCCGATCTCCCCACCCCCACCCCACTCTCCAACCTCATCTTTGCTGAGAATGGGAAAATATAGCCCATTATTGCATGCCAACAATGACAGGGTTTCCTAATGTTACCCCCTGAATTGCTGGAAGTTACCACAATCTATTCATCCTTTGAAATGTACCCTCATCATCACCTCAGATCCATCAACCACAACTGTGGGGCATTCTTTTTATTCCTGCCTCTGTTTACCATCATGAGGTTGTTGATTGAAATAAACAACTCGTATTTTTTTTTCTCTTCTTTCAACTTTCTTTCTGTACAAAACAGAACGATGAACAGAACTAGCTTAAAGGTTTTCTAATGTCAGCTACAAGTAGCGTAAATGCAAAGGACAATCACATATTGGCTTGGAATTTTCAGTCAGCAACAAAATGAAAACCCTTGTCACTGACTTTAAAGAAAGCTGTCCACAAAGACGTAGCAAAATATTCGACATGGATTACCCTTTCCCACCATTGATTTGAATCAAGCCCAAAGCTAAGCCGATCTCCAGAATCCAGCAATAGGTTTGCCTTCAATCCAAGTAGGCAACATATCACATTGAAGAATTCTCATAGACAGTCAACCAGGAAGTAAAATGCATATGTAGCAGGGTCTCAGACTGCAGGGGAAATGCTGGGGGGGAGAGCGCATCAGCTCCTCTAGATCCCTTGCTGCAATGAAGCAGTGTTTTTGAAAGTTGGGAAATGCGGACAGAGCTCACTGACAAAGGAATAAGAAGAAGAAGCAAAGGCCAGGACTGGAGTAGAAAGCCTTAGACGCTCGTTGGAGAACCAGGAAGGGGAAATAGAACAGGGAGGCAACTATTAGATATCTACCCAAGTGGGAGAGGTTTCATGGAGGGGAGAGAGATGTTAGACAGAGAGAGAAGGAGGGAGAGGGGCTGTGGGAGAGAGAGAGGGAGGGAGAGAGAGAGAGAGAGAGAAACATCCCTTTGTGACTGGCAGACAATATAATTAGTGTAAACCAGTCATGGGAAGTTCATAGTAGGAGGGTCTCCAACTGAACTCAGTACCCAGATGATTAGAGATCAGGAGTATGCTGATGGACCTGCAACATTGAGCAAACATCTATAAATTGTTCACTTCTCTGACAAAGCTTTTGCACCAATGTTTATAAAGATTCATTGCCACTGGAATAAATAACACATCTTGTACAATCTTCACATAGTGCTTGTGTTTAAATTGCCTCCACATTGAATATCTTTCACTTTCAATAAATTCTTACAGAGTGAACTAAGGATTGGGACTTATATATTTTAAACTGAAATATAAACAAACTTGTTTTTTGATTATATTGAAATATCATTTTTTTTTATCATAATGGAATAAATTGATCTTCCACAAATCTGATATAGCTTTCCAGGGTCAGAGAGGTTGTTCAGCTCTATGCCATTGTGTGTTCTCCAATTACAGCTCATTAATAAGACTTAATATAAGCATTTGTTAATACAGATATCACAAATTAGAGGGGAAGGTCTTATCAATTCAGTGATTGCTAAAGATCTGCCTTCAATAATGCTCTGTACGAGTTTTGATGTTTAATTACATGTGCAGGGGCCAGATGTTGCTATAGTTTTGTAGTTGTAATGATGGCAAAGTCCGACAGTTTTGGTTTTGTAACTAGAAGAACCAGGCCCTTATTTCAGGTTGTACAAGAGGACCAATGTTATTTTTGGAATACAATGGTGTGTTTCAATGTAGCTTGTTTCACTGTGTGTTCCAAAATGAGAAAAGCTTCCCATTCTGTCTCTTGGAGGTGATGACTGTCTTTTGCAAGAATGTAATTATTGTGTTGTAACGGAATTGACAATCCAATGGTTTTGATGAATGGTACTCTCCTATCTGTAATATTTTGGAAATTACAATTTGGCCATTAACTTTATTGATCCCCAAAGATTAGTAAAAGGCGTTTGCAGCATGAATAATGATCGTATCTGTTAATTTGGCAGCATGAACATGGCAGTGCAGAACATCCAACTCCGATCATTACAGAGAACATTTAGAAGTTTGCAGAGTTCTCTTCCAGACTTGACACTTCTTTACAAGATATAACAATGGAAAGGGAGAGACGTAGGCTCACAGATTCCTGCACTTTGGAGAATGTAAGTAGACAATTATGCCTCTGCTGAGCCAAGAGATTTTGACAGGGTCAAAGTACTTTGGCATTCCATTCAGAATAAACTTGGCACTTCAGAATAAATTTGAATTATTTTTTCAGACATATTAAAGAAGCATCTGCTCTTGCATGATGGGATGCTATCATCTATCTTAAGTTCGAATACTTCTATCTTCTGACCTCAGTAATATGCACCACTATTTAAAGTTTGCAGTTTGCTAGGGGAGATATGTCTGCTCATAAAGGCAAGGCTAATTGATCAAAGGGTTGTTGCTGTGGAGACATCTTTCACTGAAAATAAAATCACTTCAACACATTTTCTTCAATTAGTTTTTCCCTGTATTCTGTAGTACCCTTTAAAAGTACTGTATTGGTCTGAATTAGTTTCTGAAGGGAGCACTGTGAATTTCCGTGGCAGAGGCTCAGTTATAATAATCTCACCTCTGAGTCCAAAGGTTATAATTTCAAGCCTCACTCCAAAGACGTGCTCACATAATTCACCCTAACACTTCATTGCAGTACTGAGGGAATACTGCACTATCAGGTCAAACAGTAAAGGCCTCATTTGCCCCTTCAAATAGATATTGTTTTTTAAAAACACTATTTGAAGAAAAAGAGAAGATTCTCCAGATGACTTGGCCAACATGATTCCTGAATAAGGGGTGACAAAAGAAAAGTTGTGAAGGAATTTTCTTGGTTCAATAATTAACAAGAGGCAATGGCCTAGTGGTGTTATCGCTAGACTGTTAATCCAGAGACCCAGTGAATGTTTCTGCCACAGCAGATGGTGGGATTTGAATTCAATAAAAATCTGCAATTAAGAGTCTGATGATGACCATTAATCCATTGTCGATTGTCAGGAAAAACCCATCTGATTCACTGATGTCTTTTAGGGAAATAAATTGTAATCCTTACTTGGTCTGTCCTACATGTAACTTCAGACCCACAGCAATATGATTGACTCTTAACTGCCCTCTGGGCATTTGGGGATGGTTAATAAATGTGGGCACTAGCCAACAATGCCTTTATCCTGTGAATGAAAAAATTATCACTAAAACTGATTATCTTATAATCAACTCCATTATTTTTGCTTGATTACGTTGGATACAAATTGCTGCCACAATTATTTATATTGTCCAAGAAATGCTTTGGAATTTTTACGCATTTCTAAAGTGATATATCAATGCATGTCCATTGTTTTTTTTATTGTTCTTCCCCAATAACAAGGCTTCATTTTGTGATCAATGTGCTGGAGGAAGTGAAGCAGCAAGAGGCTTTAAACTAAAGCAAATAGTCAGGCAGCAGAAATGAACCTCAAAGAGGGTTCTATGCATTCAGAAATAAGCTGTAGGATCATCCCAGGAGCTTTTTTTTTGAGGCCATTCTTCAGTAAGAAAGGTTTGGATGAGCTCTTTGTTGCTGCAGCCGGATCTCTAACCATGATCCACAAAACTGACAGCTGTGACTCAGAAATATAAACCAGATTCCCTCAGTCACCTGAATTTCTTTAGCACTGTTTCCTCTTAAGTTACATCAGGGGGTGAGCACAAATCAGGTAAGACAGACATTTGACAGGCCTACTGACAGGTTGTTCAACAGAGTCCATGTGCTTTGGCATCACATCCAAGCTGCAGAAAGAGAGAATGAGCTTAGCATTCCTGCCATGTTGCAGTGTTCTCCATGATGCACAGTGCCATGGACATCACACATGTGATGGTGTAGCGTAATGACAACGCACGGGTCAATGAGATGAAGCTGTAGCACAAAATCACCACACACATATTATCAAGCCTGAGAGGATGGAATAACCTGTACCATACAGTTGTATTACAGAAATCAGCATTATGTGTAATAGTGTGTAAATAAAGGCTTGCTGGAATGCTCGAAAGACAGACAACAGCTATCCTTTGGGAAGGACTGATCCAACTAAGCGTCATTTCAGTAAATTTGGATCAAACCAGAAAGTGCCAGCAGAAACGCTGCTAGCTTTTGTGAACAGAAAGATGATCTAATTGTTGAACAAAAACAAACCAAAGAACTGAGATGTTGAAAACCTGAGACAAAAACAGAAATTGCTGCAAAACTTCAGCTGGTCTGGTAGCACCTGCGGAGAGAGAAGCAGAGTTAATGTTTCAGGTCCAGGGGCCTTTCTTCAGAATTTATAGCAACTGATAATTGTTAAACATCAGATGATCTGTCAGCTACCGCGACGCTTCCATTCTGCACAACTTAGCATTTCTTGACCTTTCCATAAGGACAAACAAGGGGCAAACACAGACAGAGAATGTATCTAATAGGTCTATGTGGCAACTAGAGTTGTGGCTGAAAAAAACCACAGGACAGTTAAAGGGAAGAGTTGATGCGTTGTCATCTCCAAAGGAATGATTAATACATCACAAACGTTTTGTAAGATCATCATAGCACACTGAAGCCTGCACACAATACTTTGTGGAAAGAAACCAATTTAGTATTAATAACAAATTATATTCTTATTGTACCTTTAACATAATAAACCATCGGTTCTGTAGAGATCATCAGATCTGGTCCTGCAAGTTAAAATGTTTACTGCAGTTGGCTGAACAACTGGTTTGTAAAACAGAGTGATGCTACTAGTGTGGTTTCAATGTCTGCACCAGATTTGCTTCTGAGATTACCATGATGGATTCTCTCCCTTTGCCTGTGGCATAGTGGCCCTCAGGTTAAACCACCGCGAGTTGTGTATCTCTAATCAGGAAGCAGTTTTATGGTCTGGTAAGATTATGGCAGCAGTTTTACACCACTGCCTCCATATAGATGGACTTTAGCTGTCATCATTCCACTGGTCCCTGGATCTGCCACCTCGACGATGACAATAATAGCCAATTTTATGCGCCAGCCATGGTGATAGAGGCTCTGACTACTTCCTGGTTGGCTCTCCTCTGGTGATCAGCTGGAGATGTCAGTGATGATGTCACTTGCTGAATTAGTGTCTGGAAGGAAATTAAAGATTCTGAGATGTTACTGCCAATTGCAGCAGATCCTATTGGACTGCCTTCAGAGTCTACATGATGTTCCTTTGACATCCTGTTTTCAGAAGAGAATCTCATTACCAGTTTTGTTTTTAGCTTCTGTTTAACAAGTAGACACAGTCTTTCCCACCTAATATGTCTTACACATTGAAGAGAATGTTGGTAGGTAGACAAACAGGAGGATTGAAGGGTAATACGCAAAATGTTGACTGTTCCTTTCCTCCAGATGCTGCCTGGCTTGCTGTGTTCTTCCAGTCTCCTGTTTGTCTACTTTGGATTCTAGTCTCTGCTCTCTAAGAATGCTGCTGGGATTGGTAAAAGCTGCTGAGTGTTGGTGGAAATGAGATGTGGAGGTTTACTGAACATGAGAGAGTCAGGATGAAACCATATGCTGTTTCATTGATCAGTGTTATTCCCCCTCTACTGATCTTCTGAGAGGAATAAAATGTTACTTACACATTAACTTCAATTGAACACGTGCAAAAGGATCCAAATTAGATTGATTTTGGATCACGGGGAACTGGAGCCTGAGTTTGTGAGGCTTCATAGACACAGAGGGCCATAGGAACTGAAGTAGGTCATCCAGCCTGACAAGCCTCCTCTAGCATTCAGTACGAGCACAGCCAATCAATCACTTCAATGTCTTCTGTCCACACTATCCCATAACTCTTTATACTGTTGAAAGTCGGAAATCTATCAACTTCTTTAAATATATTTTCCACAGCCCCCAGGCGTAGAAGATTCCAAGGATTCACAATCCTCTGAGTAAAAAAAAATTCTCCTTTTCTGGTCTCAGACGGCATTCCTGTTATTTTTTGTTGTGCCCCTTTGTTCTAGACTCCCCAGCAAAGGGAAACATGTCACCTGCATCTATCCTGTTTATCCTTTTGAGTACTTTACAGATTTTTTGAAACTCTAGCAAATATAGTCCCATTTGCCCAAACTCTCTTGGACAGTTCTGACACCTCAGAAACAAATCTGGTGAATCTTCATTGCAGTTTGTCCAAGGCAATAATATTTTTTTCTGGGGTGTGGAATATCCTTACAAAGGTAAGGAGACCAGAATTGCACACAGTACCACAGTCTAACTAAGCTTCTCTAAAATTAAAGCAAGGACTCCTCTACTCCAGTACTCAACTCCTCTTGCGATAAAGGCATTCCTGTTCCATTAGAGTCATAGAGTCATACAGCATGGAAACACACCCTTCAGTCCAAATCAGCCATGCTGACCAGGTTTCCCAAACCAAACTAGTCCGCTTTGCCTGCCTTTGGCCCATATCCCTCTAAACCCTTCCTACTCATGTACCTGTCTAAATGCATTTTGAATGCTGTAATTTTACTTGCATTTACTACTTCTGGCGCTTCATTCCATATATGAACAATCCTCCGTGTGAAAAAAGTTGCCCCCTTTTAAATCGGTCTCTTCTCACCTTAAAAGTGTGCCCTCTAGTTTTGAACTCCCTATACCTAGGGAAAACATGTTTGCTAATCACCTTATCTATGCCCCTCATGATTTTATAAATCTCTATAAGGTCACCCCTCAATCTCCTACATTCGAGTTTAAAAAAAGTTCCAGCCTATGTAACCTCTCCTTATAACTCAAACCCTCCAGTCCTGGATAACATCTTTGTAAATCTTTTCTGCACCCCCTCCAATTTGATGATATCCTTCCCATTGCAAGGCAACTAGAATTGTACACAGTACTCCAAAAGTGGTCTCACCAATATCCTGTACAAATAGAAACTGATATTTTAACTCTTATAGTCAGTGATCTGAGCATTGGCAGCCTTCTTAATTATTTTTCCTAATAGCTTGTTGTACCTGCATGTTAGCCATCAATGATATATTGACAAGGATACCATAGTCCCTTTGTAGATCTACACTTTCCAACTTTGCACCATTTAAAAAATACTTTCCACATCTGTTCTTCCAGCCAAAGTGGATAATCTCACAATATCCCATTGGTCCTAATGTTCAAATCATTAATGTACACTGTGAGCAGCTAGGGTCCAAAGACTGATCCCTGTGGAAAACCACAAACCACAATCTGCCAACATGAGAATGCCCCATCTATTCCTACTGTCTGTTTTCTGTCTGTCAGCTAACCCTTAATTCATGCCATTGCATTACCACCTATGTTGTATGCTTTAATGCTGCTAACCAACCTCCTGTGTGGGATCTTATCAGGGGACTTTCCAAAATCCTAAATATGTGCTATTCATCAACTATCTTTTATAAATTTTGTTGGGAATATTGTTAAGAAATTCTAATAAGTTCATCAAACATTATTTCCCATTTGAAAAGCCATGCAGACTACGTACAAACTGATCATTTTTATCCAAGTATTCACTTTTCATGTTCTTTATGATAGTTCTAGCATTTTCCCAACTACTGATGTAGAATTGACATGTTTGTAGAGGGACATTTCTATGGCTTTAAGAGGCGTATTTCGTCTTTTTTTTTTTTGAAGAGAGGTTTTGAGCTTTAGTTGTTGACCTGTACCTTTCAAGCCAATGAAGTAAACAGCTTGTGAGGCTTTTTTAAAAAAAAAATGGTTGTAAGCCATGTAATGGTTCTTTAATTACTGTCCATTATCTATGTACAGTCATGCATTTAATGCGTTTTCCAAATCTAATTCAACTGATTTGTGCTTCATGCTTTTATTACTTCCCTCATTCAAATTTAACATCTTGCTCCAATATGAAACATAGAAAATAAGAGCAGGAGGAGGCCGTGTGACCCTTTGAGCCTGCTCCACATTCATCACAATCATGTCTGATCGTCCAACTCAATAGCTTAGTCCTGCTTTTTCCCCATAACCTTTGATCCCATTCACCCCAAGTGTTATGTCTAGCCACCTCTTGAATACATTCAATGTTTTGACATTAACTACTTCCTGTGGTAATGAATTCCACAGGCTCACCACTCTTTGGGTGAAGAAATGTCTCCTCATCTCTGTCCTAAATGGTCTACCCCGAATCCTCATACTGTGACCCCTGGTTCTGGACACACCCACCATTGTGAACATCCTTCCTGCATCTGCCCTGTCCAGTCCTGTTCGAGTTTTATAAGTCTCTATGAGAACCCCTCTCCATTCGTCTGAACTCCAGCAAAAATTATCCAACCTAGTCCATCTCTCCTCATAACCACCATTCTCGGAGTCAGCCTGGTAAACCTTTTCTGCACTCCTTCGAAAGGAAGAGCATCCTTTCTCAGAAAAGGAGACCAAAACTGCACACAATATTCCAGGTATGGTCTCACCAAGGCCCTGTATAACTGCAACAACACATCTCTGCTCCTGTACTCGAAACCTCTCACAATGAAGGCCATTTGCCTTCTTGACTGCCTGCTGCCCCTGCATGCTTACCTTCACCGACTGGTGCACAAGGACACCCAGGTCCCGCTACACACTCCCCTCTCCCAATTTACAGCCATTCAGGTAGTAATCTGCCTTCTTATTTTTGCTTCCAAAGTGAATAATCTCACATTTATATCTGCCGTTGATTTGCCCACTCACCCAACCTATCGAGATTCTACTGAAGGATCTCTGCATCCTCATCACAGTTCACTCTCCCATCCAACTTGGCATCATCTGCAAACTTTGAGATGTTACATTTTGTTCCCTCATACAAATCAATACTATATAATGTGAATAGCTGGGGTCCAGCACCGATCCTTGTGGCACCCCACTATTTACTGCCTGCCAATTTGAAAAGGACCCATTAATTCCTACTCTTTGTTTCCCCTCTGTTAACCAGTTTTCTATCCATCTCAATACATTTCCCCCAAACCTAAGCACTTTAATCTTGCACAATAATCTCTTATGTAGGTTTTTGTCAAATGCTTTCTGAAAGACCAAATATATCCCATTGACTGGTTCCCCCTTGTCAACTGTATGAGTTACATCTTCATAGAATTCTAATAGATTTGTCAAACATGATTTCCCCTTCTAACTCTGTCTAATCCTGCCACTGCTTTCTAAATGGTTTGCTATAAAGTCCTTGATAATGGATTTGAGAATTTTCACAACTACCGATGTTAGGTTTATTGGTCTATAATTCCCTGTTTTCTCTCTGCCTCCCTTTCTGAATATTGGAGTGACATTAGTCACCCTCCAATCTGCAGGGACTGTTCCAGAGTCTATAGAATCCTGGAAGATGACCACCAATGCATCCACTATTTCTAGAGCCACTTCCTTAAGTACTCTGGATATGGATTATCAAGTCTAAGGGATTTATTTGCTTCAATCCCATCAATTTTCTGTGCACCATTTATGCACTAATATTGATCTCCCTCAATTCTTTCCTGTCACTAAATCTTGCATTCTCCAACATTTCTGCTATCTGATTTGTGTCATCTCTTGTAAAGACAGAACCAAAGTATATATTCAGTTCTTCAGCCATTTCTTTGTCTCCTATTATACATTCCCCCATTTCTGTCTGTAGGGGGCCTACATTTGTCTTCACCAATCTCTTTCTCTTCACATATCTATAGAAACTGTTAGTATCTGTCTTCCTCGCAAGCTTACTTTTGTATTGTATTTTCCCTTTCTTAATCAATCCCTTGGTCCTTCTTTGCTGAATTCTAAATTGCTTCCAATCCTCAGACTAATTATTTTTCTTGGCCAATCTGTATGCTTCTTCCTTGTATCAGATGCTGTCTCTAATTTCATTTTTAAGACATGGATTGTCCCTCTTACCCATTTTGCTTTTGTGCCAGTCAGGAATAAAGAGTTGTTGCAGTTCCCCCGTGCATTCCTTGCTATTGCCTATCCACTGTCATCCCTTTAAGTAACTGTCCCCAATCTCCCCGACTCTCCCCAAGGCCAACTCACGTTTCATATCTTCATAGCTTCCTTTATTAGGATTCAGCACCCTAGTCTCCAAATCAACTACCTTACGCTCCATCTTGATTAAATATTCCATCATGTAATGGTTGCTCATTCCCAATGGGGTCTCACACAGCTAGATTGGCAATGATTCCCTTCTCATTAAACAGTACCCAGTCTAAGATGATCTGCCCTCTAGTTGGTTCCTCCACATATTGGTCAAGAAAACCATCTCGTGTACACTTGAGGAATTCCTCTTCTACAGCATTGTGGCTAATTTCATTTGCCCAATCTATGTGCAAATTAAAATCATCCATGATCACTGATATTCCCTTATCACATGCATCTTTAATTTCTTGTTTAATGCCAATCCCAACATCGACACTGCAGTTTGAACTATCTTACTTTCAAACATAATGTAAAATCCAATCATATTGTGGTCATGATCCTTTTACACAAACATTTCTGGGAGTCCCACAAGTAAGGACACAAAGGGCCAGGATGAACTCTTCCTGGGATGATGACAGGCTTGTTGCAAGATTTTGAATCTTCTGATTGTACAGATTTACAGGATGAATTCTGGTACGAAGAAATTATGGTAAATGACAAGAGCATTACTTTTAAATTGGATACAAGGGTACATATAAAAGTTACACCATGGCTAAGGAAAAGATTTTCAGATCATCCTCCAGTTAACTTTATGACACTGGACATGTTAACAGCAAAGTGAAGGGCGGATGTAGCTGCACATTGTTACAATGGAAGGTAGATCATAAAAATCTTTTATGTTAATCCCAACAATGATGACACACATTTTTACAACCATGTACAGAAAGTACCTACATGAACTTGACATATTTAGAGCAAAATTGTAAAGCCTGGGAACAATCTATCAAGAGGAAGTTCAATAATTATCAGCATCTAAGAAAAAGATGTTCAGGGAAAAGGAGATCCTTAATTCCAAGCCTATCTTTATCATTGAGACCTTCCAAAGCTAATGACTGTATTGGATCAAATTAGCATAGAGCATCAAATGGAGTTTTAAAATGCTAGAAGTAACCAAGATTTTGAGAGGTCCAACTTCCTTAATGACACCAAGGAACTTGGAATCCAATTATTGGCAGTCACAATGGCAATCAAACATTGTAAAATAGTAAAACAAAACACAGCCTTTAAAATCCTTTACAAAGACAGCCAGTGTCCTTGTCCAATTGATGCAAAATCACTTGGAGCTTGAGGATTACTGTACAACATTATCTGAAGAACGCATTCTACCATGATCTATTAATGATAACCTCGGAGGGCAAAGAAAGAACTGTCAAAGGAAGAACAATTTTCACCTCAATCTTCATCAGACTATCATGGAAAAGCAACCCCTTGTTAAAGACAGAGGTCTCTTTATGTAGACGGATGATCTTTTGAAAAGTGGGTTGGAAACACATGAGGAAGTAACTCAATTGGCCATCCAGCCTGCAAATAACAGGAATTTCTTATAGGTCTTGATCCAGAAGTGCATTCTCTCACAGGCAATATTGCACTTCTACTTTCTGATGGAGACCCTGAAATGTTGTTGCCTACAGAGAAGTGGTTATCCCACTCCATCAATGCATTAACACTCCCGGACATAAACAAGGAAGCCCATGCATCCAATATATTTTCCAAAAGTGCTGAGAATACTGCTGGACATTAATGCATCAACCCAAATAAATTTGCTAGTGAGGGTGGAGGATGGTATACAGGACTAAAGAATTAAATGTTAATGGGTAAATGTGGTACCATAGAATAGCTTAGGGAGTGGTGAGGCTGGGAGTTGTAAAATACAGGGTTAATTATACCTTTACACCAAGAACAGCTACTGAGTATGTGCAAAAGGAGCTTTGTCAGTGATCAGTTCACAAGCACTAGCCTAACTGTAAGACTCCAGCTGCAGAACTTTACTTATTATGCCTTATAATTAGTCACATTTAACCAAAAAACAAAGAACTGCAGATACTGAAACAAAAACAGAAATTGCTGGAGAAGCTTAGCAGTTCTGGCAACATATGTGGATAGAAAGACAGTTTCAAGTTCAATGACGCTTCTTCAAAACCAGGTTCACTGGACCCAAAACATTAACACTGTTTCCCTCTCCACAGGTGATGCCAGACCCACTGAGCTTTTTCAGCAATTTCTGTTTTTATTTCACATCTAACAAAGCCTCTGAGCATTCATTTATAAGAGGGGAGACTTCATATTTCTACACTCCTGAATTTATACTTTCTGTATGAGTTGTGGTTCAGTATCCCTGCTCTGTTGGAGACAGATAGTAGGAACTGCAGATGCTGGAGCATCTGGGTTAATAAGGTGTAGAGCTGGATGAACACAGCAGGCCAAGCAGAATCAGAGGAGCAGGAAGGCTAACATTTCGGGCCTAGACCCTTCTTCAGAAATTTCTGAAGAAGGGTCTAGGCCCGAAACTTTAGCCTTCCTACTCCTCTGATGCTGCTTCGCCTGCTGTGTTCATCCAGCTCTACATCTTGTTATCCCTGCTCTATTGGAGATGTCTTCTATCAAGGAAGGCTCTTTTGGCAGTGGTCTATCTACAGGGAAGAATGACAGAAACAGAAGTGAACATGACCAATCAAGAAATGGAAATGCAGATAAATACTGATTAGAAGATGGAAGTGTAAGGTTATGTATCGACATAGTCACCTGGTCAGGGAAATTTTGTGCCAATCTGGATGAGCTGCAATGATGGTATTGTACATGCTCGCTGTACCTTTTCTTATTGATGCAAGAATTTTTACACAAAATTCCCCAGAAACATGGTAAGTATATGAAGGTTAGGCTTGAGGTTTAAACATGGATTCTAGGTGCAAAGGGAGAAATGAGGTGGGAGAAGACTGAGTTTCCACGTAATGAGTGGACAACAGTGTTTTCAGGTTCCAAAAGATAATTGCTTTGTGTGAGTGTAGATATGCAACCATACAGGAAAAGGATGCATGTACCTTTAAGGTGTGAAAGGTTTGCAGTGTTAGTGTTACGTTAGTGAGGTTTAAGAGTGTGGGTGCCCCAACAATGAAGAAAGTTGGGCCTTATCTTGCCTTTAATGATGAAACCATTGGCTTTTATCGGTACTGTTATATAATCATTGATGTGTAGGAGTTGACGCTTGCGCTGAATGTCTCAGGTTGTCCCATTTAATGTGGTAAGGCTGAGTCATGTATAATTTGCTGCCTGGCATACAATTGGGAGAGTCTATTGCTTCCTTTTTACCACTTCTGCTCAAAAGGTTTGTAGTTCCCATAGAAATTTAACATCCTATTTGTCAAGGTTGTGACCTGGCAATATGTCCCACCACCCCTCCAAAAAAAAACAGCTATGACCCAGTGGATTTTAGAGAGAGTCAATTCAGAAGATGGTGGGAAACACCCTGACTGGTTCATATGTGAGTAGAGCTGAGGAAAAAAAGAATTTGTGAAGACTCCCCTTGCTGTCTCCAAATGCTTTTAGGAACATTTGTTTCAGAGATTAATGAGGTTTCCCGCACTCAAACAGTTGGGCTGCATTTTCACAGCATTTAACCTTCATTTGTACCAATGCAAATAAACATGCTCTCAGTGCTCCCTCTGCTGACGATTTTATGGGGCTAAACAAACATCGAGGAAATTCAGGGCAATGTTTCTTGATCCTACGATTATGACTGGATTTGAAATGCGTTTAGACTGACATTTTCCACGCCATGGAGTAAATTCGGTACCGGCCTCTTGCTGGATCCTTACGAGGGCTAAAGCTACTTTGGTAAAGTCATGAGTGTATCCACGTCAGCACAGGCACTAACGAAATGTAATAGATCAGCAGCCCATTATGTATATTGTCTAAATAAAAACTGAAAGAACTGCGGATGCTGTAAATCAGGAACAAAAACAAAGTTGCTGGAAAAGCTCAGCAGGTCTGGCAGCATCTGTGAAGGAAAATAAAATAGAGTTAACGTTTCAGGTCCGGTGACCCTTCCTCAGAACATATCGTCTATTTTGTCTTTCCACTGACTTTTCAAAAGTTTCACCCAATTTATGCGCGCTTGTGTACTGAAGTTCGACCTAGAGCGTCAGTGTCCGTTATTGAACAGCCTGCTAACAGTCACAATCTGCACTCACACACATGAAAAAAATAACTTTGACAAGTTACTGAAGGTGACCAGCGTTCTCAGCACGACTGAGCTAACTTTAGCAGAGAACTGAAATTACTGGAACATTAAAATATTCTAAATAATCAGCGGTATATCATTGTGCGTTAATGAAGCATTTTGCACCCAATTAACACTTTATTGATACTAGCTTTCAACTATCTGTCACACTCAGCTATTTTTCGGTGCACCCCAAATACAACATAAGGATGCGACGCAAAAACATGTTGCTTTGTTACAAACTTACTGCAGAGCCGCTCGTGAATATTCAAAAGTCAATGAAATCCAGAAAGCATCAGGGAGTTTTCTTAGTGGCTTATTGTATTAACTGGATGCACAAAAGAATCATATCTTTGTTTTCATTATAAATCTTTTCTCCATTTTTTCTTTCTCTCATCAATACTCATAAACAGAATTCCAGTGAAAAATAATTTTCTTTTTAAAACACTTGTACATAGTGTTTGACGCCAGAAAACAACGCTGGATAAAAAGAATACAATGTGCAGTGTCAAGCTCGTGTAACCTAAAACCATCCAAAATGGCTTTGCAGCTATACTTCAGAAATGACAAGCGCTGGAGATAAATTGTAGCATTAAATAGATTCACTCTATTTTATGGAGCGTCCAGAACAAACAGTTCCGTGTTGGAATGAGCTCTGGCATAAACTGAAGATTCATGCAATGCAAAAGCACGCCACTCATTGTGGGGAGATTACTCATACTGACAACAGGGAATCTCCTCCATGCCCTCCTGGTACATTTCAGTATTCGTTTCTTTATTGAAAAATAACTTCTGACAGGTTAATTTTTGATCACAGTGAAACCTAATTGGCTGGAAATGATAAAGTGATTTCTTCAACTTGAAGATTTCCAGAACAAATGTCACATTCTCTGCACATGGAGTGCAGTCCTGAGGACAGAGTGGTGACTGAGTTTCGGTTATATTAAATAAAGTGGATATACTTTGTATAGCAGTTGAGTACTCAACAAGATAAACACTCAAAAAATTAAATACCCACAAACACAAACAAAAGCAGAAATTGCTGGGAAAGCTCCACAGCATTTGTGGAGAGAAATCAAAGTTAAGTTTTATGTTGAATGACCCTTCCTTAGATCTATTAAATACTCAGCTATTCAGTCCTGTGTTAGCAAGAAGTTACTATTGTTTAGTTTTCTGGAGTTCTCTCTTTATGACTTTCTTCCTGAATCTTTGGTGCAGTCAAAGAAATGGTAACAAGGACAAATAGTTCATGAATTTAACCCTAAGCATGAGTACTGAAAAACATCAAGGCCATAATTAACTTCAATGCAGTTTTTCTTACTCATTCAGAGGGTATGGATGTCACTGGCCACAACAGCATTCATTGCCCATCCTTAGTTGCCCAGAGGGCAGATAAGAGTCAACCACATTACATAGAACATAGAACATAGAACATTAAAGCGCAGTACAGGCCCTTTGGCCCTCGATGTTGCGCCGACCTGTGAAACCAATCTGAAGTCCATCTAACCTAAACTATTCCATTATCATCCATATGTTTATCCAATGACCATTTAAATGCCCTTAAAGTTGGCGAGTCTACTATTTTTGCAGGCAGGGCATTCCACGCCCTTACTACTCTCTGAGTAAAGAACCTATCTCTGACATCTGTCCTATATCTATCACCCCTCAATTTAAAGCTATACTGCAGAATTGGAGTCACACATTCACCAAACTGGGTAAGGATGGAAGATTTCCTTCATTGCAGGATTAGATGAGTTTTTCCAACAATTGGTGATAGTTTCATGATCATCGTTGGACTCCTAATTCCAAACTTTTTTATTGAATTCAGATTACAACATCTGCCACAGCAGGATTCAAACCCTAGTCCCTAGAACATTACTATGTCACTGGATTAATAGACTGGCAATAATACCACCAGACCATTGCTTCCCCAGTCAAGGGGGCATTACACACCAATTAGACAAGATGCTAAAGCAGGACCTGTCTGTCTATCCAGACGATTGTACATGATCCCATGACAAAACTTCAAAAAACAGGAGAGCTGTTTCCAGCGTCTTAGTCACGATTTATCTTCCAAGCAAAATCAGAAATAAATCTAGTCATTGTCACATTGCTGTTTGTAAGAGTTTGCTGTCCACAAGCTATCTTCTCCATCTCTTACGTGATAGTTCTTTAAAAGCCAGCGCTCTTATTACCCAATGCACTTTGTAAGGTATGATCTGCCTGTACAGCATACGAAACAAAACTTTTCATTCTACCTAGATACATGTAACAATAATAATTCAATGGCTGTGCAGCATTTTGAGGCATCCAGTGGTTGGAAAAAGCTCCATATGAATGCAAACCTTTCTTTTTCCTTTATGGAATACAAAAAGTCAATGTTTCATGGATGTTGCTCCAGCCATTGGTGGTTAATTTTGCATCTTGACTGCCATGCATTCAACTGGATGATTTATGTTTGTTTTTTTCCTTCAGTTACTTAGGCAAGAGGTTTTTTCAAAGTTTCCTCAGCTGATTCTTTCAGGCTATAAAAAAACTGTAATGGAAACGCTCAGTAAGCTCATCATTCTCATTATACTTACCATGACAGCTTTGTATTAGTTGCAGATGTTGGTTTATGAAAATTTAAATCTTCCGTAGGAAACCAGTTTGCCCTGGTCATTTGCACTAGAATAGACAAGGGCAAAGACGACAATGGAAATCTGCAAATATTTGAAACATTTTGCCACCTCTGCTGTTCTGAGATGCTAAACTCACAAAGAAAAGACATTGTTACTCATTTTATTAGTCAAGCAGCTTCATATTTGCATGAGGCATACTTGAAGATGTAAGAGGATCTGAAGATGCCAGCTAATCATTCTGCTACTGGCATGAGTCTTTACTAATCTAAAGACATCATTGCAAAATGATGTTTTGGGAACATCTACATGAACTTGAAACAATACTGGTTTCAGAAGGCAGCAGTGGAACATTAGGATCTTTGGCAACACAGTGTTGTACTAGTGGAAGCAGGTTTTTATTTTCACTGGCATTTCTCCACATAAGCATGATCAATTTAAACAGACCAATTGATCACAGAAGAACTGAAGGACAGCAGAAAGCACGTCAATCTCATTAGTAGAACTGAGGAATTCCACAAGTACTTTAGTGATGACAACCAATGGAACCACAGATGAAAAAAATTTGCAAATGATTCAAGTATAGCTTCAAAAAGTGATTTTTGTTTTCACAACACTGACCCAAGGAATGTGCCTCCCTCTTTTTCACTTTTTCTGTTGCTTTCTCTGTATTTGACCTCTTCTGATGTATGACTAAAGATTGAAATTGCAGGTATCAGGGATAGAACTCAGACACAACTTGAAACAGGTGGCCTGGAAATGATAATGAATTAAAGCAAATGTAATTATAGGACATAGTTCATCTTCATCAGTTCAAAGTGCCAATGGAATGTGTGAGTACTCAAGGGTACAAACAGTTGCCAGGAAATAGAAAAGAGAAATATATAGTAGAAATTTTATATTCTGTCTTCAAATTGATCAGAATGACAATTTCTATCACTTGTCAACACTGTCATTGGATTTTCTGAATGCACTATTGCAGTCTGTTCTTATTGCAAGTATTCTTAAGAATCAACTTGATTAACTATTCACAATAAATTTAATCATTTATTCAAACTTCTCAGCGACAGCGTCCCTCCTTCAATCAACTTAACTAAAAACAGGCTGATTTATCATTCAACTCACAATGTTTTTAAGACATTGCTGGTGAAGATTAGATGTCACATTTACCTTCCTACTACATCAGTGATTAATAAATTAATTATTTCTGCAAACCTTTTACACACCTCTAACAAATGAGATGAAACAGAATCTAAATAGATGCCTTTTCATTCAAATATTCTAGATTGCAGAACTTTGCTTGTCAAAGGTAGAACAATTCTCATTACAAGGTTGATCATGACACTGGCAGGATTTCATTCTATAAGGATAGTAGGAGGTACCATAAACACTAGTGAGAAATTGAGGTGAGATTGATAGCTGTAACTCATATTTAATCTTCTGTTTTAGAGGCACAACTTTTACATGGGGGTTTGAATGTAGAAGTGCAAGATAAATGTAAACACCAGAGTTAAGAAGCTGAAAACAAATCTAAACAAACTATGCATCAAGGGAGGGTTGGGGTTTCTCTGTTCATATCAGAATTGGAAGACAAGTAGCACAAAAAATGGCTTACCCCATCTAAGATTCATGATGGAGACCAAGAGTACGTTACTGTCTCAATAAGATTTCAAAATTATTCATATGGCTTCCGAGGCCAAAGGGAAGGTTTGGGAATTGGAAATAATTAGTTTAAAGCACCATCTGGGACATAACAGTTGTGGTATGTTGCCATGGAATGGAATGCAGGAAGGTATGTTTTGAGGTTTGAGTTTTTATCTGGGTGATTTCTCACAGAAATATGCATTAAACTTGGGAACAGTATGCAAACAGAGAATCTGTCAGGAGCTAGAAAGCAATTAGAACCAGGAAAATAGTATTTAGGAGCGGGCAGGCCATTTGGTCCTTCAAGCTGACACCAAGTGAATATCAGACTACCAGAAAATGATATCTTTATGATTTAAAGTCATGAATCAAGAATGCAGTAAGGCCCATGTTTGAACTGAGAAGTTCACAGTCATGAGATATTGATGTATTCAGCTAACTGGATGCTAAAGGAAGGACTCCAAGAAATATTGTACCTTTGACAACAGTGGCCACACTGAATTGAATAAAAGTGAAATCCCAAGAGCTGTGGCAACTTCTGTGACCTCCCATGAAAAATGAAGAAATGTTCATGACCCTATAAATTATAGGGGATCACTTAGGCAAAAATAAAAATAGAACAAGGAATATTCTGTTGAGAATTTTAGGTTTAAAGTCTCAGCGTTTGTGCAATATGATGATCATTTAGTAATATTTGCATTGTTTAACTCTGGCACAGTAAAAGTGTCATTTAAAGTATGATATCTTATGATCTAATTCTTTCAGTTAATAACTGGAAGCTTGAATTTATTTTAAAAATAGTGACTATCTATTCAAAAGTATCACTTACTCCCTAAGTTGATTATTAAGGCCTGAAAGAGAAAACAAATTAGCAATGATTCATTTACCTATAATAGAGGAAGGTAAGTTTGAGTGCAGAGGATGAGAAAGGAAAATACAGAGACTGAGAAGAGAACAGCTATTAAGAGGATAGCAATGCTGAGAGTTTGAGCTGTGTGACAGTGAGTGGGATTCTAATGTTGGCATGTGAAAGGAGAGGTGAGAAAGAATTTAGCTATGGGTAGCTAAAAGCAAAGGAACTGGGGGAAATAAAAGGGCAAGTGCTAAACTTTGGGTAGGGGAAACTGAAGGGACTATTAAGTCTGGAGCAGTGAATGGAAGGCAAATGAAAGGGATTCGAATATAGTGACTGGAACAAGTCAGACCAGGAAACATGCAGTTATTAATCATCCAATCATGTGAAAGTGATGATTTACATGGTGACATTCAAGATTGAAAATTCAATTGAGAGAAAATGTCCAACTCCTAATTTGATGGAATTTATGGAACAGTGGGCTTCTTGGTGGTACTAAATATACATTATGCATAGACGAACGTGAATACTTCTTCATTTGATCATTGTGAAATCACTGAGAACAATCTACTAAGGACAGCCATCACCAAAGCTAAATTGTCATTCTTTGCCACAGTAGAAATCAACAGATAGATGGATTACCAGTCACGAGCTGCATCATATTGTGTGACATTGAAAATAGATTGTAAACATGTAAAGCAGTTAATTTCTTTATGAAATGAAGGGTACCAGCGAATAATAGTCTAAATCTTTAAAGTCAGCCTGAGGAAATAAAGCTGAGTTAAATTCAACTGTTTGGTGTCACAACTAGTTTGGGGCAACATGGAGGTCAATAATTGATAATATATGTTTTCCAGTAGTTTAGTGCTAGTATGGTTGTCAGATGTAAGAACCCTGTCTAAATATTTTCCTAATCAACTTGTTTAGAGCTGTTATTACACACCTCTGGAGCAGATGGAACTTCAACCTATGTGTCCCAGGCTCAGAAGTAGGGATACTACCACGATGTCACAAGAGACACCCAATTTTTTTTTGTGCATTCTTTAAATCTTAAGTACATCCACTCTCAGATGGTCACAGGCAGTGTCTGAATTATACTCAACCAGCATAGGAACCCCCAGTTTGTAGCCACACAGCCAGAGAGAATATTGATAGGTGTTGGTGGGCTGGATATTCCAAAAATGCGACATTTTCTGCCTTTGGTGCATGTCACATTAGTCAACTACATGGGAGTGTTCATGTTCCAAGTTCTGGAATTCCCACCCAAAACCATTCTATCTTTTTAAATATGTTTCCTCCTTTAAGAGGTTCCGTAATATTTACCTCTTTGACCGAGCTTTTGGCAAACGTTTTAATATCATATGTGGTTCTGTGTTAAATTATGTTTCTATAAGGCTCCTGTGAAGCACTTTGGGAGGTTTTTTCTGTTGAACTTGTTATATAAAGGCCTCGGTGTATCTGAACTAAGGAGGGGAAACAGCAGGATTCGATGTGGAGGGGAAGATGAGAATGATATATGATTGCCAGATGTAAAAACAGTGGATTAATCTTTTATTCTACATGAATAAAGCCTCTATGGCATTACCCATCAAGCCAAGACTCATCCGGAATTATGTTTCTTCTGTGAACTGTACTCAACTCTTTTTCTATCTTCCCAGGCCTCCTTCCTTTCCTACTGTTCTTGTTTCTTTTCCTTTAAACAGGCACTAACAATTACTGTAGCAGGTTGTACCAAAACATCACAAATTGAAGGCTAAGAATTTCACATTACAATCAGTAATACAACAGTATATCAGGCTCTCTAGTTCCAAGTGATAAGACAAAGGGATCTTGCAGCATTTAACGTTGACACTATGTTCATTATAAATTTAAACCGTATGAGTTAGTAATGAGACTAATACATTTTGGGTTTTTAATATTTGTGCCAATTTCCTTGCAATTTATCTGAAACTTGCACACCTCCATTTCTGCACAACCTGCCTTAATTGGATAAGTTTTCTATCAAGGAGCAATCAGATAGTCATTTGATTACATTGGCTAATGAGAATGATGATTTTTCTGCACTAGGAGGCCTGCGTTCAAGTCTCACTCCTCTGGATGTGTGTCATAATATATCTCTGAGCAGATGATTAAAACATATATAGCATGGACCCGAAACGTCAGCCTTCCTGCTCCTATGATGCTGCTTGGCCTGCTGTGTTCATTCAGCTCTACACATTGTTATCTCAGATTTTCCAGCATCTGCAGTTCCTACTATCTCTAGCATGGAATTATTATGGACCAATATGATTGTTAGAAAGTAAAAATGACATTTGGCACAGGTGATTATTATTGTCTGATAATTTCACTTAAAAATCATGCAGAACAACAAAATACATTTCTGAGGTCTGTACTGATACCATTGATCCAATTCTTTCATCTCGCTTAGTGGCTTGGCTTTGAAAACACACAAAAGATTACATTATTGTTAAAATGTGCAAGTTTGAATGTCAGTTGCTCAATGGTTAAAGAAAGGATTATTTAAGAAAACTCTTAAATATATTGGTTGGGAAACCAGAAATGGTGACAGGAATAATCAAAATCTCCACTTTCAATCACCAGTTTAAATACATTTCTGAGGTTGCGCTTCAGAGCTGTAAGCATAAAATGGGCAGATATTCAAACTTCTCAATTGTGCAGCCAGTAAAGCCAATAACAAACACAGCACAAAGCTGTACAGTGCAGTATATTATGTGACATACAGAGCAGTAGCTTACATTTTTGATTCGCAATCTTTGCTCAGATTATTGCAGTGGTTCTAGGCAGAAGTTTTAAAGGAAGGAGAATTGTTACACAGTGAATTCATCCAGAAAGTATATACGTTGGATACGAGATGAAAATGGGATCAAATTCAACTGTCACGGTTTCTATTTTAATGCCATTGTCGTACTCAACAACAAAGCTCATAGGTGAATATGTCAGTAATTACCAAATCATATCATACTAAAGATAATCAACACCTGAGAAGAAAAAAAAATGATGCAAACAAAAGGAAATATAAAACAAGTAAACCCTGCAAAGATAGTAAATGATTTGATACAACAAAACCACATGTGTGTTTGCAGTATTTACAGTGAGATGCAGGTATGTTATTTGTAATATTTTAGAGCTTCCAGAATTGGAAGCAGAATAGCAAGTCCACTCCAAACATCATTTTCTTTGCAGATGGGTTAAGAATAGAAACATTTGAAATTCAGTCCCTAACACTGCCCATAGCACTATGGGTAAAGTTAAGTTTTGACAAGACCATTGAACTTGAATTGCTACACAATATCTCCGAACAGAAAGTGTGTAAATTAGACAAAGTAGGATAAGATGAGAGTAGGATCAAACTCAACTTAAACCCTATCCATTTATTGTACGTGGGTTTGAAGATTTTCTTCTTAGAAAATCCAAAATCTGTGGCACAGATTTACACCTGATGTTGCTATTATACTGAAGGAGAGTTGCATCCAACTTTAAAAGAGGTATGAAACACAAGAAACACAATGATTGCTGGTGAAGTGGCTGCAAATTAATACTTAAGCAAAGCCCCAAGCAAAGTACATCAAAGACTGTTACTCCTATGCAATCGAAGAAAACATTTCCTTCTAATCAATTGCAACGTAAGATTAAAGCACTATTTCTAAAATGTGATGCCACTTCTATTGACAGGTAGATAAGCTCACGTGATGTCAGTTGCAGTTTCAACAAGTGTTGCAGATGCTTTCTAGGTTTACCACACAACTTCTAGGTTTACCTTGAGGCTTGTAGAGAAAAGCCAGTCATAAATGAACGATGCTATTGAACGTTAACTGTGAACTCAGCTGTTTCAGTTGATAGACAGATTTTTAATCTGTGTATGCCAATATTCATGATAGCTGCTCTCTTTGATTCCCTTCATGCAACCAATGTTATATTTTTGGGTTAATATTAATTGAATTTTTTTTCCTTTTACCTGTACCATCTATAGATAATTGTACACTGATGTGACTCATTCCGTTAATGCATTCATGGAGTATTTTACGTAGGAAAGCAATGGCAAGTATTTTTATTTTAGTGTTAATTTCCTACTACTTTCCTACTACCAGAGAATTATGTAGAGAAAAGTAAAAGACCGTTTTTACTTAATTCAATTATGTTATTAATATCAAAATCACATGCTAGTTATTCAAAACAAATGTTCCAAATATAGGTGTTAACATATAAAGTGAAAAACATTTTCATCATTTGCAGTGCTGGAATTTTGCTCGATCCTGATGGGACATCATTGCAAAAAAATCTTAATAATGTGTCTATAGAGTTTTTTGTCTTATGTGTAGACTTTGAGCCATAGAGTCACAAAGATGTACAGCATTGAAATAGTCCCTTTGGTCCAACTCAGCAATGCTGACCAGATATCCGAAATAAATCTAGTCCCACTTGCCATCATTTGGCCCATATCCCTCTGAACCCCACCTATTCATATACCCATCCAGATGCCTTTTAAATGTTGTAATTGTACCAGCCTCCACCACTTCCTCTGGCAGCTCATTCCATACATGCACCACCCTCTGTGTGAAAAAGTTGTCCCTTAGGTCCCTTTTAAATCTTTCCCCTCTCACCTTAAACCTATGCCCTGTAGTTTTGGACTCCCCCAGCTGGAAAAAAGACTGTGTCTATTTACCCTATCCATGCCCCTCTTGATTTTACCTCCATAAGGTAACACCTCAGCTTCCAATGCTCCTGGGAAAATAGCCCCAGTCTATTCAGCCTCCCCCTATGGCTCAAACCCTCCAAGCCTGGCAACATCCTTGTAAATCTTTTCTGAACCCTTTCAAGTTGCCGAAACAATGCCCAGTACAGCTGCAACATGACATCACAATTCCTATGCTCAATGCACTGACCCATAAAGGCTAATATACCAAATGAGTCAGGCTAGGTTTGAATATTTAAAAATGTTTTAGAGGACAGGTTACTACACAATTATCAATAGCTACCACAGTGTAACAGCAACAGCAGTTTCAGTTTTGAGTAAGTTAATTCCTCCTTGTGACCATGCTACTAATCTAGAAAGCGTCGAACATGTACTCTTTCAGTTTTTTTCTCGTTTGTTTTTATGTTTTTAATGTAAATTAATTCACTGTTATAAACACAATAAAAATTGAGCAGATTTTTTGGACAATCATGTAAATTATTATCCCTTGAGGGTATCACTGAGGAGCCTCCTCTGTCCACCTAGGGCTTGCCTGCTGTTTCGGAGCTGGGAGTAGAGCACCTGCTCAGGGAGTCTCATGCAGATGACACACCCTGCCCATTGTAGCCGATCAAGGATGGTCAGTGCCTCGATGCTGGGTTTGTTGGCCTGGTCAAGAATGCATAGCAATAGTAATAGTATATATTCATTTATGTGGCATTGTATCACATTATAATAAGTCTTTTGGAATATATTTATACTGATAAGTATAACCAGCTGGATTCTTAGATGCAGGTTTGGCCTCCCAAACATGTCTTTGTACCAATCCATTTTTGATATAAAATCTTGGAAGCTCATGTGGATTATATGTTCTATTTGTGTGTGCTGTCAGATATCAGGTTGTTTTGTGGAATTGGGACAATCCATATAAAAGTCCAAGAATGATGGACATCCAGTTGCCATATGAACATACAAATTAGGAACAGGAGGAGGCCATTCTGTCCTTCAAGGCTATTCTGCCATTTCACATTAACCTGGCTGATCTGATAGTGGCTACAACCGCAATGCCCTTTGACATCCTTGTTAGTCAAAAATCCAATGTATTCATTCAATGACCTCATGTCCACCACTTTCTGGAGAAAACTGCTCCACATCTTGCAATCTCTCAAAGATAAGATTTCTCCTTCTCTCTTTCTTAAATAGAAAATCCTTATTTGTTCCTTAATACTAATCTCTCCCAAAAGGGGACACATTTTTTAAGAATCTACCCTATCAAGTGTCCTCAGGATGTTATGCATTTGGAAACATAAGTCACTGCACATCACTAGTCTCACCAAGGGATCTGAAGATATTGATGTTGGTTCACTTTGAATCCTGGGCGGAAAGCACAGCGTTGTAAATGTTCTGGGGTATCTGTTTTTTAAAATATAATGCATCCAATACACTAAAGAAAGTACATGCACAAAATTAATGAAAATCAATTGTTCTTCACCTTTAAAATTGAATCAAAACTATCAAACTATGTTCCTTTTGGAGGTGAACAAGACCTAAAAGAATAACTTGGTTTAAAACATAATGAGGAAGCCTTATGCCAAAATGATGGGGCAAAATACCTTCACTGTCCACTATCCACAGGGCACAAGTCAGGAGTGTGAGGGAATACTCCCCACTTGGTTGGATGGGCTCAGCTCCAACAATGCTCAAGAAGTTTGACACCATTCAGAACAAAGCAGCCCACTTGATTGATACCACATCCACAAACGTTCACTCCCTCCACCACTGATGTTCAGTAGCAGCAGTATGTGCCATCTATAAAATGCAGAAATTCGCTAAAGGTTCCTCGAAACAGCACCCCCCAAACCCAAAATCACCAGCATCTAGAAGGGCAGCAGATAAAAATATAGGAACACCATCGCCGGCAAGTTCCCCTCCAAGCCGCTCACCATCCTGACTTAGAAATATATCGCCCTTCCTTCACTGTTGTCGGGTCAAAACCCTAGGATTCTCCCCCTCGGGACATTTTGGGTCTAACTGCAGCACAAGGACTGCAGCGGTTCAAAAACGCACCTCACCACCACCTTCTCAAGGGCAACTAGGGGACAGGGCAATAAATATTGGCCCAGCCAGCAACACCCACGTTCCATGACTGAAGAAAGCAAACCGAGCAACGAATGCCAGTGAACACCAGACATGAGCAACATCCAGGGAAAGATGTATCACACTGGGTGAAGTTAGTCGGCAATCCTGGAATGTTGACGTTTTCGTTTCCTATAACTTTACGTGTAGTGAATTAGCAGTTAAACTTTAACACGTCTGCAATAAATGGCATTGGCACGAAAAAGATCGGAAAATTGGCCAGACAGTGCGCTTGAACATGATTCCAAATAATTTTCTCCCTGTATCTGGAAGGAGGAGAAAAGACACAGGTATGAAAGAGTCAACTCCCGTTAAAGTGTACAGCTAGTTACTTGTATTGAATCTGCCACATTTTGTTGTTGCCCTGTCATATTCTCCTTATGATAGGTGGCTGATCTCTATCCACTGAGTGTCCCGATGTTGTGTGTGCGTTTGGCTCCAACACGGGGTGTTGGGAATCTCTGACCGGCAGGGCGCGCTGAGAGCAGCTTCCCACGTTCAGTGGCAGAGAGACTTCGCAATGTTGAGGCAGGTTGTGAAACAGACCCCGTTTCCCTTTGCAGTTCACCAGATTGGAGCTGACCAATATCGCCAACTTTCGGCTCCCCGCTGCAAATGTTTGGGTCACATTTTCAGAATGTTTCTTAAATATGTGTGAAATGATTACTTGGACATTGCGGCGCTGAACGTAATTTAGAAACTTGCGTGAGTTTCGAACAAATAGTCAGATGCAGGCATTTTAAAGTGTCTTGTGATTGGCCCAAGTATTTGTTGCGGCTGGGTGAATCTTTGCCACATAAAGACCATCGTGGAAATCCAGAAACTGTGGGACAGCCGCGGAGTTCCTGAGATAACCAGCCCTATAGTTCACTCTTCAACTGCTAATCGCTGGGCTCACTATCAGATTTAATTTTCCAATTCAAGTGTTTACTAATTAACTTCCATTTCGCATCTGCAGCGAAAAGGAATGTGCCAAATAAGGCTTTGGGTGCACAAAACAGAAAGACATCTGTGGCTTCATTGTACCCAATGTGATTCTGCATAAAGTAACAGTAAAAAACAAAATTAAAAACTTAACAAATAAGTGAATTAAAGCCATCTTTTAAGATTTCAATAAACGTGGAATTTGCTGTACACTGTAACAAGCATTTTACAGAGTCAAATCAGACAAATTGTATGATTACAACTAATATTACCACGAGATTCATTCACACAAAATTGTGTCAAAACTCACTTGGCCAGTCTGACGTGCGATTAACTTCAAGATTGACATTTTATTTCAATGTTTTATTTAGACAGGTCAAACGTGATTTATGGTGTTCAAAGTTGGAAGGAGTTTATCACGTGCGAGCAGTTCTCTACATTGAAACTTTCGAGTTGTAGGCATTTTCTCAGGAACTCGAACAAGATGTTAATGTCGAATCACGGCTGATTGGAACGGCCAGAGGGTGGCGCGTTTTGCTCGTGGTTGCAGTCGGTCGATGGCTTCTGTTTTTATTTTTACAAGCCACCAAGAGATACATCTTTCGGGATCGTTTAAAAAAAAATTCTACTGCAAAATGCGCAATGAGTTCCGTCTATGTTTGATATCTTATTGGAATGCAATTGACTAGTGGCAAGCAGCGTCACTTGAATAGCAAAGAAAAGTTATAAAAATGCGCCTGAAAACGTCAAACCCAATAGCCCAGTGATATCTAGAAATGTTAAAATTGCATGTATTCCCTCAGCAACCATACTACCGTCAATGCAGATTATTGTTTCTTGCTCTGATTATTTTTAAGAAGTGGATAGTTGGACTAGATGCTTTGTGGTTTGAATACATTAGTTTTAGCGAATATTGACACAGCGGTGCAAATAAGGTCTGTAGAATCGGTATTGAACAGAAACGGATGGGCCATAAGAATCTGCATATTTAGGTATTTATAATGGCATACGTATTTATCATCTTTGAAATAAAGGTGTTAAATGGAAGCGTTGGATTCCGAGCTGTTGCTTTAAAAATTGGCCTTTCACTCATTGTCCTTTTGGTGGCAATTTTTGGAAAAAAAAACAAATTCATTCCACGTCTTGGAATGGCAACTTTCTCTAGGTAATAATATCTGAGAACTAACAAAACCCATCATATAACCGTAGCCGTTTAATTTCTCTTAAATGCAACTTAGGAATGACAAATGACTTAAGAGGCTATTGGTCACTAATTGCTGTAAGGTTCCAGCTCGAGGTGACGTCTGTATATTTACGTTAATTATGTAACATGTACTGAATTTTGGGCTGATGTGTTTTGTAATTTAACTATAAACAGCAGCAAAACCGAGCGGGTCCTGATTAGGACGCGCTTCAGCAACGATCATTTTGTGGTTGCTAAAAAAAAATCGTGTATAATAAGTGTCTGAATATAGTGCCCAAAAGAGACTGAACGAAATGATAAAAATGCTGTTCTCTATGTGACAGTAGTTCACATGGACCCTGAATAAAAAAAATCACACCGCTCAGTTAAAAAGGTGAAAACAAACGTGCCCCTTTTGCGCTAACATACACCATTTTTCACTGGCCACATGCATTTCTCATCATTTCTCCTAGATAGCGAAGTTTAAAATAACCTTCCTTCGTTTAGGTCCGTTCCCTGGGGACTTTTGAATAAATAAGCATATATACATTTGTACAAGATTTTGAATGTCCTTGTGTAAATCTTATATCTCAAGTTCCAAAGCTGGCGTATACTATTCCGGAAATGTTTGGTTTGACTCAGCTGTGAGCCCAGGCCGGGGATGCAAACTTGGTTTGGGAAGTGATAGGAGAGGGAAATGGCAGCGAGTCTAATATCTTCCGCAATAAACAAAAACAGGCGCACTCTTCTGCGAGTCAGTCACGCTGTCGTCTTTTACACAGAAAAGAGCTGTCAAAATTATTTATGCAGATGTCCGCGACTTTCTAGAAGTCGTTATTTTATTGACGTTACCTTTTTTAAAATGTTATTTGAAGAGGATCAAGGTACAAAATGTGGGAAATTGGAAAGTGAGTGAAAAATCTAGAGGAAGGCAATTTCAAACGAAAACAGAAAGTATGCCTGTGAATGACTGAGCGGGGATCAGGATAATCGTAATTGTGTTCGGGAGATGCAGCATAGTGATATCTCAAATGTCAAACTCAAAGCAAGGACCATCGTCCACCAATTGTTTTGACCCTAACATTTAACCGAATCTAAAACATATTGAAAGGCTCAGTACACAGTTTTCTGATTATGTTGAAGCATCAATAACTATTAAAGATCTCATAGCGCCTGTAGGAATAGTCCCGGCACCCATAGGACATGGTGTGTGGTTTAAATTGTATTATCATCCATTCTATAGGGCTTCACTTTCTGCTTTTCTTAAAGGCGCCAGCTTTGTTTAATTTACACTTTGTGTTCGGGGGAAGGGGCTTGAATGCGTTCCCATCTTTTTTTTTGGGGGGGGTGCAAAAATAACTAAATCTTTCGGAGAAGAGGTGTGTTCAGTAATATTTCCGCCCAATTTAGTGAGTTTTACTTGGACGTTTCGAGTGTTTTTGCCGAGCATTAAGATGCTACATTTCCCTCCTCTGTGTATTGTAACTTTCTTAAATAACCCCATGTTGCAGAAGTGGTGGCGTTTCAGGAAAAACAGTGATTTCTCCCCAACCTTTAGAACGCCCTGTCTCTACCAACAAAAGAAGCTGTTTTAAGTTCATTCCTTCATGGTAAAATCGCTTTTAAACAGAGATGCAAATCTGTCAGGGTGTCTCCCCGTGTCACTTGTGCGAAAAATAAACAGATGGTTTGAGCGGATTCTTAAAATAGCCTGGTTATCATTTGTGCAATTCGCAAGGTCGGAATCTACTGGCTGTTTCATTGGATCGGTGATCCAAGCGGTTTCTCCCCTCCTCCTGCAACCCCACCCCCCTCCCTTGCCCCCTACTTTTACAAAGAGCTTTGCACATTGTTTGAACAGTGAAGCTCCTATTTTCCCGGCTGGGAGACAGGCTCCTTTTGTTGCTGAAGCCCTGCCTGTGTATGTTTGCAGCTGCCAAGCCTCCAGCTCCCCAGCGCCGCTCTCCCCGATGCTGTTGCGAACTTTGCTGCAACTTTCTGTCAGAGAGTGAAAGAGCGGAAAAAAAAAGTTGGTGGGGCCGGTTGGCTGCGCAGTGCGCCTGCGCCGTGTGGCTATTTCTCCCAGGACTCGGTTGAAATAGGAGCTGATTGAGGGGCTCTGCAGATTGCAGCTCCGCTCGGCACAGGCCCTCCGTGCCCAGCTCACAGCATGCCAACCTGGCTATGCGCTTGTGCCACTACCTCCGCCAGTTCCATCTCCGCCGTTCGTTCAAACGAAGAAGCGGCGAGCCTCTCAGCGGCAGACGAGGTCCCCGGCTCAGGTAACTCTTACTGTCCCCCCGCCCCCCCTCCCCTCCCTTCGCATGGAGTTAACACCGGGAGGGAGGGAGTATTGGGAAGGGGGGAAAAGGGGCACTGTTGGCCGCTAAGAAGTTTCGGAAACACTGCATTGTTTCACAGCGCACGCTGCTCACCAGGCGCTGTCTTTCAGTTAGAGTTAACCGAGAGATTCAGAATGTCCACCCCCCCCCAGCTCAATGACATATTGCCCCATCTCTGCGGTGTGGGGGTGTGTTTATATTGGTGTGTCTGTGTGTTTGTTT
>NC_063336.1:116497319-116507485 GCF_021869965.1 Rhincodon typus | reverse complement strand
GTGTGTGTGGGAGGGGTGTGTTTATGTAGGGGTATATGTGTGGGGGGTGCTTATGTAGGTGTGTGTGGGGAGATGTTTACCTGGGGTTGTGTGTATTTATAAAGTATTCAGTTGCTCCGTGTGAAAGTCCGGCTGACCCTTTTGGTTTGCAGGAGTTTAACTGCATACAGACCCGGAGTTACACAGAGACCTGGTTCGACTTGTAATTCGAACAATCAAAGATGTGTCTCCTCCAGCAGCCCCTCCTCGGTGTCTGATCGGCCAGGAGCGTGTCCGTTCACACTGCGGGAGCACAGTTTGGACCCAGCTACACCCCCACCCCCCAACCTATCTGCAATGGGAGATTTCATTCCAGGCTTTGACAGTGCCTGGGAGAACACGTGCTAGATCGAAGCACCGTGAGAATCATTTCCAGCTCACCTGAATCCACTCGATCCCACTGCTCCTGTGCGAGGCATCACCAAACCTGCTATGTATCGAACTATGTAATAACGACCCCCCACCCCTTCCCAGCCCAAAACGGCCGCTTCGCTTTGGAAGTGGCGTTTTTTTTTATATTTTAGCCAACTCATTCAGAAACAGTCCGGAGTGGTAAGAGTGTTGAACTAGCTTTAGCTGAAAAGTCCAGTCAGGCTATTGTGTTCTTCCCAGCTGTTTCCGGTACAGGCTATAGTTTGCTCCTGTTAACTTTAATGGGATGCATTTAATAAGAGGCTCCAGGGCGGTTAATGAGACTGTTATTAACAGGGTTAAACGCGCGGAGCACGTTTTATTCCCAAACTGCCTCTGCTTTGTGTCCACGAACTAAAACCTTCTCAACGTGTGACTTCAGACGAGCGAAAACAGGTTTTTTTTGGTTTGAGAAGCGAAGCGTAATTCAAACTTACAAATGACGTCCAATTTAGCTTTTAATACACGTTGCTAATGCAGTAAAGGAGCATAGAAATCGAACTGTGTTGGACTATAACACAAATCGTGTTTTATCGTAATACATTTTAAAAGCTAAAGGCTAATAGTCTACCCCAAAGTGTTAAACCGGTTAGCAGAACAGAGAGCTCCCATTCACCAGCACGATCCGTGGCCTGTGTGATCTCAGTGGCCTCTCCGAGTTTTATTCATGAGTTTCAAATGGAATTGTGTTAAAGGCCCCGAATATTTAATTTCTTTAGCAACATGAGGCATGTATTGGTACGGCTGGGGTCCCTTAGTGCCCTTACACACGTCTAGTGCTTTAATCAGAAGCACGCTGGAATCTGTGAAGTGTCGATAAGGACGTAAGAGAACACAGCCTTCCCCGAAATTTGGATATAAAACAGCTGCAATCCGGCCAACGACCCCCTCCCCTCTCCTTGCTCTGTACACCTTGGATTAAAACATTTCCTCAGAGTATTCTCTTCACTCTGACTTGAACGGCAAGTTCTCCCTGTTCTCAGAATGTTTGTTTATCTTACTCGGTATATTAATTAGCAGTGCTCGCTCCGACCCCCTTTTATTCTCCAGAGTGCTGATTGTGATTATCTATTCAATAATGGTGCATTTAGGACGTTGATCTAAAAGCAAATACTGATTGATATCTCGCAGCGCGCCCTACCTTCCGATGTTGTAGAGTTCCATTGACAATTAGGTTTCTGATGAGGGCGAGCTTCCAGCAATCTCTCAGCTAGGAGGCTGGGGCTGGTTATTCATAAAATTGTGTGTCTGTGTGTTTGGGGGTGGGGGGAGAGATGGCAAGGTAGATACACTCTCAAGTTTATGGTCCTATTTTGTAAGGCAAATTTATCTTGAAAGATTGAAATTCATTTCGAGAGCATGCCAGTACACATGTGGTCTGTTCTCGATTACTCAGGAAGCAAACTTGCCAGCTTTTCCTTGCAAAATGATCTGTGGGGTTTTTTTTATCTCGTGATCAAGAAGCGGCACTTTAAGTTGAAAATTTGTTTAATTTAACGGAAATCCCGCGTCAGTTAGTCGGCGAGGTAGAAACTGCATCCCTCACTAACGAATTTCGGCCAACCCAACCTGAAATGAATTGCTTCATCGTTGGCTGGAAACGTGAAGCCGAGTAGGGCTCGCTCGGTTAAGTCTTTACTCACACAGACGTAGTTAACAGGGTTATGTTTTGTGAGGGGAATGTTCCTGGATGAACAGGGCTCTGTCTATCATATTGGTAGGGAGTCACCTCCTATATTGACACGCATCCCGTTCCTCATCGATATTGAGGGAACCGGCCGTTTGTATTCCTTCATCTTTGGGGTTTTGCACTAACGAGGGGTTTGCCGCCTTGTTCAATGCACTGATTATTGTATTGCTGTGTATGTGGCATTTTTCGCTACTTTTCTGCAAAATGCATGAATGGTGTCGTTAATGAGACGAGATGACCTAAACAGTGAAATCAGACACATGTAGGATCCTGGTCATTCTACTCGCGACTAACCAGCAAAACCCCGCGTGATTTTATAGATAGTGTTGGAGCAGGTGCTGAATAAAATCACCCTTTTATTTTCGCTTAAACTCTCTCTATTCGGCCTCATACTCTCGGAGCTTTCTGCTTAGTTTTGCTCGCTTCATACACAGCAATCCAATTCTCTCTCGCCTCTAAGTTGTCAGGCCCAGAATGTTTTGGAACTCAGTCAGATATGCTCCATTTGTTGTGGCCATTCGCGCCTTTTCGAATGCTTTGTAATGGACTGTTATTGTCGATTTAAAAAAAAACTAGCCTATATACTGTGAAAGAGATTAACTTGCGAGCGTTTTAACAGTGCTGTAATGATGCAGTTCTCAGGTCTGTATCTGCTAGCTCCCACTGGTTATGAATCTCAGTTCCGTCAGTAACAAACGCCATACACCTGCAGCTATCTTGAAAACACTTTGTTTCAGAAGCATGTTCTTCCTTACAAAAAGTCACCAAGTGCTGTAGAAAGAAAGCTGCTCCTTAATCGGGGATACTGCATTGAAGGGGTATTGGGGATGACTAATACGTTCAAACTTCGCTGACGGTGTCTATAGCTGTTACGGCCACAGTTTAAATAGTTTCAGGCTCGGTGGATTTGCTGCTCTCAGGAGATTTCCCTGGTTACTGCCTCGTGGTTTATTTACAGTGTAAGCCATATCATGGTCTCTGCAGTGAATTCTGGCAGTTCACCCTTCCTCTTTCAAGAGGCGCTGACAGAGATCTCTCTCTCTCCCCGTCTCGGACTCGGTATTTGTGAATTTTTAAAACCTTTCGTTTCGTTTTAGCGATTGAATTCGCTGCTATCTATTCTGACTCTGTTTTCTATGCTGTCATCGCAGGATTTTTTTCTAAAATACCGTTCTATTTACTCTTGGGTAAATGTTCTACATGTGAATTTCGGTACGTATATTTTGAAACATTTATCAGGGCTCTGTGGGAATTACACCCGAATGTATTTGTTGATTCAGGAGATACAAGAGGATATCTTTCTATTGGCCCCTGGAGACCGTATACAAGCGCCAATATTGTTCCCTGCTGGTTATCTCGCCAATGCTGTAGATGCCAATGAATCTGATTGAAGATAAACGAAACTGATTCTCACAGGGTCGTCAGTGTTTGGTTTAAACTGTAGAATTAAGTTTGAAGGTATTCCAATGAATTAAATGGGACGTTTAAACGGCAAATTCTTTAGTATGGTGTTTTCGCACAGCGCTGTGTTGTAACAAGTGAATATGACTTGGAAAAAAAAGTCATTTAAATGGTTTGTGTTTATCTACCAAGACAGTAAAACTCGCGGTCAAGGGCTCAATTGTAATAGGACCCACGGAATCAAATGGGTGACTGTTGTAAAGAAGTCGAGTCCAGAATTAGCAATGTCCTTTGTCTGGATTGACACCAAGGATAGATATTTCTTTGTAATACTAAGTACCTTCGAAACTTTAATCGGGAGACAGATTCGTTTAATTTATGCTTTTTAGAATTGACTTTTTTTGTATATCTACCCAGAGCGACATTCGCTAAAACAATGTACGTGACATGTTTCTGATATTTAAATCAGTCCACACAAAACGATTAAAACCGAAAGAACTGTGGAGGCTGTAAATCAGCCGAGCTACCATGAGTTCTGAGGAAGGGTCACCGGACCGGAACGTTAACTTTGATTTCTCTGCACCGGTGCTGCCAGACCTGCTGAGCTTTTCCAGCAACTTCTGTTTTTGTTTCGTACAAAATGATTGATGCGATACAGCGTCGTTGGGTTCATGCCTGTTAACACTTTTTTTAAAAAATTCTCTGACAGTTGTAATAACCAGCAGAGCAGGTTCCTTAGTTTCTGAATGTTGCAATCCAGTTCGTGAAATAAAATTAGTCCATTCATTTCGACCAATTACTGTTACCGTAAGAATAAATGAGATGGGATTGGTTGCTACACTAAAGTATAGGTTAACATAATAGGAGCTAATCAGCCTCTAATACAATTACACTTGCATAACCCAGCCTTGGGATTTCACACACACACTGACAAATTACCCGTGACTGGTTGTAATGAGCGTTATCTGCCGTGACTGTTGAGAGGTAAAAGAGATTTCTGGTGTGACTTTTCTTACCAACAAGAATGGGAACTCTCACCAATTAGCAAAGCCAACCTTAGCGAAATGTCACTGTGTTTTGTTCTGGGTCAGTGCAGAGGAATTCCACATAATGTCAGTTCGCTTGATTTGCCAATTCGTTTGAAATGATTTACACCGATTTACGCTGTTCTGGGTCTGCTCGTCCTTATATTGTTTCGTAAAGTCAACCCGAAAGCGGCGGCTGTAGGAGAGAGCGAAGTGACCCGAATGGTTTTTTTTGTCCAGAAATGTCCTTTATTTTTGAGAAGTGTTTTTTTTCAAGCGACTCGCTGTTGCCTTTTGAAAGGAAATTTGGGACCACTGACGAGATCATCCTAATGGCCTGGAAGGAGAGAGCATTACTTCAGAAAGCAGTAAAAAGCTGGTGAGATTAACGCTAGAAAACATTTTTATCTTCCCGGACACACCAGCGGTCAGTGATCTTCACCGATTCGCTCGGAGTTAACATCTGGAACACCCTGTCAGAAGGAGAACGGCGTATGTACACCTGCAGCATACAACATTGACCGGGTCCTGCAGGTTCCTCTTGTCGGGCACTGACCAGGGAACCGCCGATTCGCTTTGATTTGCTGTTGGAGGAATCTAGGAGGGGGGCATGGATTTAAAACGAGAGAACAAGCTCAGTAGTGGATGGGGGCTGCTTTTAACTACATCTGGCGCTATCAAGGCGGCGGGTTTTCGATCAAGTCAGGAACCTTTGATCAAATCGACCCACCACATAAAATGTACCTCATTATGAGGCCCTCCCTTTGATGTGGACCTCTGTTTAATAAGTTACCATTTTTACTCCCGCTCTTTTATTTTACCTCGTTTGCCAGCGCTCCGGTGCTGAGAAGTAAGAATTATAATATCTAAATGTTTCTACTTTTATCTTATTGCGAGTTTATTGCTTGCAATTTTCTTTTGTCATTTTTTTTCAAGACAGAAGAGTTTTTTTTGTTAAACCCGCTTTCCCACAGTAATATTCAGAGTGACCAGGTCATCCCGGTCGGTTCAAAACCCATCTGTATGTGTTGAGAAACTCGCACGTAACATTTCTGATTGTTGTCACGTTTATTGATGGTTTCGCGAAGAAGATCGGACTGTTCCTATTTTAACTCATTTTCAGGCCACTGTAAGGCACATTCTTGCGGAAACATTCGAAACAAAAATATTGCGGGTGGCCGCGGTTGGGATTCGTTGTGTGTGTTTTTATTAATTGGTTGCGTGGGGCAAGGAAATCGACGACCACTCTGGAACAAAATACGCGCCTGTGTCTAGAGAACACATTTCCATTTTGATAATGGGGCTCCGGGCCCAGTGGAAACAGAAACTCAGCAGGTCTTACAGCATCTGTGCAGAGAAAGCAAAGTCAGCGGTTCGGGTCCAGTGACCCTTCTTCAAAAGTTAACCCTTGTTTTTTGTTTTCTCTCTACAGATGCTGCCAGAATTTCTCCAGTGATTTCTGTTTCTGTTTCAGATCTCTAGTCTCCGCAGTATCGTGCTTTAATTCGAATGGGCATTGAACCCTTGTCTCACTTGTTCTATGCCACTGAATATCGCGTGTAGACACTGAGTTGGAATATAGGAACAGGAGTAGGCCATTCAGTCCCCTCCAGCGTGTACCACTATTCAATGAGATCATGGGTGATCAGTTGATTAACTCCATACACCTGCCTTTTGCCCATTTCGCTTAACACCTTCGCTTAACAAAATTTGAAAATAACAACTGATCCAGCATCCACTGCCATTTGTGGAAGAGAGTTCCAACCCTCTACAACGCTTTGTGTGTAGAAATGCTTTTCAACATCCCTCCTGAATGGTCTGGCCCTAATTCTGACTCTCACCCCGAGTTCTAGAATCCCCGTGCAGTGGAAATAACTCCGGGATATCCCGTTATTGTCACATTTGCGAATCAGTTAAATATTCAATAAGACAGGTTGTAACGCCGTCACTCACTGCGTGCCTTTTTCTTTGAACTCTAAGGTTTCTGCAAATTGGCCAGGTCTCCTGCAACCCAAGGCCCTCCAGCGAGCACCATGGGCAGTAAAACTATTCCGGCGCCAGTGCCTATTCATCCATCGCTACAGTTGGCCAACTATGCATTTCTGCAAGCTTCCAACGGCATCCCGACCCCTTCAGAACAGCTACACAACCTATACGGTTTCAGCACCCTGCACACGGTCCATCTCCACCAGTGGACGCTGGGTTACCCTCCCATGCCACTGCCCCGTTCTTCCTTTTCCAAAGTGCCTGCTGTTTCCGCTCTGGTGGACACGCGCTTCCAGCTGCCTGCAATCCCCATCTTCCCGCACGTTTTCCAGCCGAAACAGGAATCCAGCAGCTTCCCCAACAAGACCAGGCCCAGGTTTGACTTCGCGAATTTGGCTATCGCGGCCACCCAGGAGGATCAGCCCAGTCTGGGACAGATAGACGGACAGTGTTCTCCCTCGGCCATTGGCTCCCTCCTAGATGCCACAAAGTTATCCCCGGAAAGGAAACCCACCAGGGGCAGGCTGCCGTCTAAGACCAAAAAAGAATTTGTCTGTAAATTCTGCGGGAGGCACTTTACCAAATCCTACAATCTTCTAATACACGAAAGGACCCATACCGATGAACGGCCCTATACGTGTGACATTTGCCACAAGGCATTTAGGAGACAGGATCATCTCCGTGACCACAGGTAAGAGAGCGAAGTCTGACTTGCTCGGGCCCAGTACTTGTACACTGGTGAACACTCTGCCTTAATGTTGCTTACAGTAACATTCGGAGTCTCCATTAGAAAATCAGCAGAGAATCTCAAACCTCAGTCCAGTCGGTGAGAATTCTTGCTAATTTTGCAGCGATGCGATGAGACTCATTTTCAAACAGTGTTATGTAATTCCTCGGTTCACAGCCCCCAAAAATATGTACGATGTTTGTTCAAACTTGCCTTAAGGTGGTAGCAAATTACTGCAGATGCTGGAATCAGTAGTGAAAACAAAAAAAAAGCTGGAGATCACAGCGGGCGATAAGAGTCATCTAGATTCGAAACATTAGCTTGTTTTCTCTCCATGGATGCTGCCTGACCTGCTGTGATCTCCAGCATTTATTTTTTCTTTCGCGTTAAGGCAAGCTCTTGGAAGGTTGAACATGACGAATAACTTTGTGAAACCGTGCAGCTGAATTGCTTGTCCAGCAATGTGTCGATTGGAAACAAAAACAGAACTTGCTGGAAAAAAACTCAGCAGATCTGACAGCATCTGAGGGGAGAGAGAAAGCAGAGTTAATGCTTGAAGAAGGGTCACTGACCCCTTCCTCACACCCCACCCACATTCTATTCACAGATGCTGCCAGACCTGCTGAATTTCTCCTGCACTTTCAGTTTCCATCTTCAGGTCCTCGTTTTAAGATGTATCCATTAGGATGGCTCGAAGCCACTCTATCATTAGCTTGGTTAATTCGAATGACAAATAATAAGATTTCTTTTTCTTCTTTTTTGAATGTAGGTACATTCACTCCAAAGAAAAACCCTTCAAATGTCAAGAATGCGGTAAAGGATTTTGCCAGTCCAGAACGTTAGCTGTTCACAAAACACTGCATGTGCAGGTAAAAGAGCTGAAAACCTCTAAAATAAAGTGCTAAGCATAGTTATCTACAAGCTGGTCTCAGAGAGGAACACTGAGGAAATGCGGACAGACCTGTCAAATTCAGAAACAGCATAGACTATATCCAATCTGCTGCTGTTCTTTTCTGTTACTTTTATTCCAATACAGATTATCTGCGGCATTCTGCTATGGGAAGACCTGTTTCTAAACTCTGAGCAAAAGGAAAACCAAAATCGTTTTGTTTCGTTAGATTCCCCCCCTTGAATCGAAGGCGCTTGAACTGTGTCGCCCACCTTGTGTGCCCCCGGCGTGAACTTGGGAGTTGGAAGGTGCTGATTTGTCTTCTGTGTTTAACAGGAATCTCCGCATAAATGCTTGGCGTGTGGCAGAGTGTTTAATCAGAGAAGCAACTTGAAAACTCATCTCCTCACTCACACTGACATAAAGCCTTACCACTGCCGTCGTTGTGCCCAGCTTTCCCGCCGGAACTGTGATCTGAGGTGTCACAGACTCACCCACATTCTCAGAAACAGGCCTGGATTGCCAAGGGCTGCAAAATGTGGAGAGAGAGAGACCTTAGTGGAGTTGATCAGGTCTGGTCGCTCCAGAGTTTAGAATTGTAGGATGGAATAGTGATTTAATCTCAGCTAGGAGCCAAAGAAAGCGACAACATTGGAGACTTTGTGGATGTTTGAATGTGAAAGGAGCGCCTGACGGAGAAGATTGAGGGACAGTGTGTCATTTGTTGTGTATGGTTTAGAAAGCCATGTTCATTGTGACGGTAGGATACAAAGCGGAGACCCAACACTTCAGCCCCTTCAGGTGAAAATCTAATACCGCCAAAAATACACATAGTTGCAGCAACAGACCGTTGAAAACTGGGTTGAAAACTGCACTCCAAGCCTGCAGTGGCTGTGAACTGCGTTGTTTGATAGACTGCAGTCGTCTAGACTCAGTGCTAAACTCGTGCGGACTAGAAACCGGGCACACTTCGTTAGTAGACGACAGGAACGAAACCAGAACAAAGGAGCACGCAACCATGCAACATAAGGACACTCGAAGCTACATTCCAATCGGCGGAATTTTTTTTCAAAAAAGACACAAATTGTTCTTTGTAAATGTTTTTTGGCACTTTACGCTGTTTTTTTTTTTACTACTTTCATGTATCACTGGATTTCTAATCTTTTGAAACGAATAAATGGCCATTTTTAGGCAGCACGTTGAACTTTCCTTTACTTGAACAAAACACAACTAATAAACTCAGAGATAGTAAAAACTGCTCCACGAATGCTCCAACACGGTGTTATCACAGAACTAATAAGATTTCTCTCAGCTTAGGACGCGAGTCTATTGCATTTCTGCGTAAGCTCACAGAAAACAAATTAACTTCATTCAAAAAACACGCACCAGATACGGTATATCTATTCAGGAATCTCCAACTATTTGCAAAAGAGGCCGAATATTATACCTGGGCTGCGGTCCGTCACCTCCCCTGGTATATCAGCTGTCAGCTACCTCCACATATACAAAACATTTTAAGATATTCGTTTTTTTTTCAAAACATCTCTCCGGGTTTATGAAAGGGCCTTTTCTTCTCATGTGGCCTTTGTATATGTGCGTGTGTGGGAGGGGATGGAACGATCTTGGGGTAAAACAATTTTCACGTTGAAAGCAGAAGGTGTCTCCTTTCTCGCTCTCCAATAGATTTCAGGTTAGCCATTTGATACTAGTCTGACTCTGTGGGCCCGAATGGCCATGGGAAGGGTCGTGGAATCTGCACTAAAATCCGCACTGCCTAGAGAACTTTCGAAGTGCAATTCTCGGCTGTGGGACCACACCTCACACACAAGTTTTGAACACCCATTAAATTGATCAGGTCTGATCTGAGCTCTAGAACGGTGCAGGTTCATTACGGAAAAAAAAAACAACAGAACAAAATTACCAGAGATAGTGGGTACAGCCGATGCTGGAGAATCTGAGATAACAAGGTGTAGAGCTGGATGAACACAGCAGGCCAAG
>NC_063336.1:116403218-116477319 GCF_021869965.1 Rhincodon typus | reverse complement strand
CATCCCAAAACCAGTCCAGCTCGTCCCTGCCTCCCTAACCTGTTCTTCCTCCCACCTATCCCCTCCTCCCACCTCAAGCCGCACCTCCATCTCCTACCGACCAACCTCATCCTGTCCCCTTGACCTGTCTGTCCTCCCTGGACTGACCTATCCCCTTCCTAACTCCCCACCTACACTCACCTTTACTGGCTCCATCCCCGCCTCTTCGACCTGTTTGTTTCCTCTCCACCTATCCTCTCCTCTACCCATCTTCTATCCGCCTCCCACTCTCTCCGTATTTATTTCAGAACCCCCTTCCCCTCCCCCTTTTCTGATGAAGGGTCTAGGCCCGAAACGTCAGCCTCTCTGCTCCTATGATGCTGCTTGGCCTGTTGTGTTCATCCAGCCCTGCACCTTGTTGTCTCGGATTCTCCAGCATCTGCAGTTCCTACTATCTCTTAATTAAAGGATATTCCTTTTTCAATAATGTAATCATTTGCAAAGTTTACTTTTAAACTTTCTCCATGTCTTAGTGTTTACTTCACTCATACACTTCCTTTGTTTATTTTACTAAAACAACATCAGGTTCGTAAAGTGACTATTCTATTCTGCTTCAATTCTATTACAGTTGATGATATGAAGCTACAACTACTTAAAAAATAAAGTCAGAAATTACACGACACCAGGTTATAGCCCAACAGGTTTATTTGAAATCACAAGCTTTTGGAGTTCTGTTCCTTCATCAGGTGAAGTCTGACCTGATGAAGACCTGTTGGATTATAATCTGGTGTCATGTAACTTCTGACTTTGTAAACCATAGCCCAACACTGGCACCTCCACATCATACATAAAATAAAAGTAATCAAAGTGTGATAATTATTGTTAATGGAGAACTACTGGGCTCGAAAAAGTTACTAATATCCCAGATTTACTGTTAAAATAACTAACATAAAGATGAGCAGTAATAGCAGTAATTATTATTTATGGGTAAATGCTGGAACTTCATGCAAGGGACAAATCCACAGTTAAACTCCGTGATTTAAAGGATTCTACGTTTCTTCACAGTTAGCTTTGCAAAAGTGACAGTTTGCTGTTTGCCTTATCATTAAAACACACTGAATGGCAAGAAGTTGGTTTATTTGTGCAGGGGATGTGAACTAAGCTTGTCACAGAAAATAAAATATTGTTCATTTCAGTGTAAATGTATTTCTAAACAGACCAGAAACGTTAATTCCCACCAAACAATGCACTGGTATAAAAAGCAAATTTCAAAAAAAGTTGAATTCTCATTCCCATAGCTTTTATTTATTGTAGGAGATTTCGAAGATTTCCATCCTTTTGTTTACACTTCTTTTCTGTCTTTCTTTGCTCTTTTAATCCTTTCTTCATTTCCTGCACGTCACTTCCTTCCCTATACATGACTTGGCATTAAATTCACTCACTGCAAATGTGTTTTTTAATCCTTGTGCTGTTAAATTAGGAATCCTGCTTGGTTAAGCAGTCACAATTACTTGCCCTGCTCATCCTGATCCTAGTTATTTCTGTTTCTCTTTATCAGCTCACAATTTCAACAAGTTGGCACGTAAAAATGTGAAAACCTAAACATGCAAGGTCTAGTCTAACTAATAGCAGTTTCCAATAGATTTACTCCTACACCAAAATTTGGCCCTTTGTGTTAAAATATAACCCTTACTTCATCAGAAACGTATCCAGTTCAAACACACAAGGATCATAATGTGTTATAACAAGAAATAAACATAGCCATTGAACTAATAGGTAAGGTTATGAATGAAGATCCATGCATTACCTCACATATAATGATCAAAATTACTAATGTATAAGAACGTTTTTTAAAATCTGCAAGAAATAGAAGAACTAACGCATGACATTTAAAAAAAAAATGAATACAAAAGATTAATAGGAAATAAAATAGAACCATTGACAGTGCTTTCTCTCTACGGATGATGTCAGACCTGCAGAGTTTCTCCAACAATTTCTGTTTTTGTTTCAGATTTCCAGCATCCACAATTCTTTGTTTATTGTTTTAAGATTAATGTTAATCCACCCTCAAAATTTCTGATTTAAGAAATATATTTTAGCATGTATGAAAGTTAATTTGCATTGTGATATTTTGTTCTAGTTAATTATTTTTGCTCTTTTTAGTAATGGTTGGCTGAAATAATAGCCATCATCTGCAGCCTGGTCACTTGTAACAATCTAATATAACACACTGTTCAGACTGTTTCAGAGGCCATAGATGCGTATAAAGTAGATTCTGCATCTTCCTCTTCCAGCTCTTTGGATTCTGTAACATTCCAATAATAATCTCAGAAAAGGCTCCAATACTGATCGCTGCGAAAAAATGGTAAGTTAAATTATGAGGAAGAAAAATAACAGCCTTGTTGAGCAGAAAGAAACATCTTTTTGATTTTTAATATATTTATTTATGACATATGGACCTCAGTGACTGGGCTAGCATTTATTGCCCACCTGTAATCGCTGTTGAGAAGGTGATGGTGACCTGCGTCCTAGAATTACTGCTGCTCTTGGGATGTAGGACTTTCTACAGTGCTGTTAGGGAATGGGTTCCAGGATTTTAACCCAGTGATAGTGAAGGAATAGTGACACATTTCCAAGGCAGGGGAGTGTAGGGCTTAGAAGAGAATGTGCAAAGTAGTAGCGCTCCCATGTGTTCCTGTCCTTGTCCCTCAAGTTGTTAGAGGTTGTGGGTTTGAAAAAGCTTGGATGCATTCTTAAGTACATCTTGAAAATGGTTTCACAGCTGTTACATAGTGCAGTAGAGAAGGGAGTGAATTTTGAAAGTGGGCAGCTTTGCCCTGGATGGTGTCAAACTTATTGAGTGTTTTTGGAGATGCACTCATCCAGGCAAGTGTTGTATATTCATCACATTGCTGTTTTGTGCCTCGTAGACGCTGGACAAACACAGGAGGTAAGTTACTCACCATGGAACTCCTACCTTCAGTGCTCCTAACTCCTAGTGTTAGGAATGATGGACCAAGGTGACATGGAGGGAATGGCATTTGTAGAATGCTGAGAGTGGAGGGAGTGGAAGATGTATTTGGTGATGGCATCCTGCTGGAGGATATTTTCCATTTAACAGCCCAAGTTTCAAAGATTTGCAGGTGTTGTTCCATTTGAACATGGACTGCTTTGGTAGCTGAGGAGTCGCAAGTGGTGTTGAACATTGTGTGAACGTCAGCGAACGTCTACACTTCTGATCTTATGATGGAAAGAAAGTCATTGCTGAAGCAGCTGAAGATGGTTGGTCAGAAGGCACTATCCCAAGAAATTCCTGCAATGAGGTCCTGGGTCTGATTGATCTCAAACAATTACAACCATCATCTTTTGTGTCAGGTATGACTGTAAGCAGCAGAGAGCTTTCCTCCTGATTCCCATTGACTCCAGTTTTGCTGGAGCTCCTTGACTCAGTACTTGGTCAAACATAGCCTTGATTTCAAGGGCAGTCATTCTCACTTCCCCTCAGGAATTCAACTCTTTTGTTTTTCAATGTTTGGATCAAGCTGTAATGAGGTAAAGAGGTGAGCCTAGTGGAATCGAAACTGAGAGTTTATGAACAGATCATTGCTAGGCAGAGATAGTAGGAACTGCAGATGCTGGAGAATCTGAGATAACAAGGTGTGGAACTGGATGAACACAGCAGGCCAAGCAGCATCAGAGGAGCAGGAAGGCTGACCCTTCTTCAGAAGGGTCTAGGCCCGAAACATCAGCCTTCCTGCTCCTTTGATGCTGCTTCGCCTGCTGTGTTCATCCAGCTCCACACCTTGTTATGTCATTGCTAGGCAAGTAGCGCAGGATAGCACTGTTGACAACCACTTCCATTACTTTAGTCATGGTCCAAAGTAGACAGACGGGTTGGTAATTGGCTGCATTAGATTTGTCCTACTTTTTTGCAGACAAGACAAAGATGGGCACTTGTCCACATTATTGGTAGATGCCTGTGTCGTATGTCCAGTGGCTAGTTCTGGAGCATTGGTCTTTAGCATTATTGTCAGAATGTTGAGAGGGACCAAATGTTCTGCTCTATCCAGTGCATTCAACTGTTTCTTTAAATGACGTGGAATAAGTTTAATACTAACTCTTAGCCTCTGACCAGAGATGACTTGAACATCCAGCTGACTGCTTCTTGACCTGAACCATCAATCCTTCAAACCTGACCCAACTGATCTGCATTCCTCCTGACCTGAGACAACAATCTCCAAGCTGACTATTTCCAATCCAACTATCTCCTGGCCCAGTTGACTACCCTCTTGACCCTACCACAACCTATCATCCAGATTACCCTGCCCTAACACCCATCCCCTTCCATGACACAAGCCAGCTGTTCCCCATGCCCCCTCCACTGCTCAATCACACGCATGATCTCTTCCATGCCTGCATGTACATACTCGTCCACCTACCTCAATCTGCTCCCTATTTCACCTGTCCCTTTCCCATGCCTGATTATCCTCTTACACACTCATTTATATGCATGCAAGCCTGTGCCATTATACAGACTCAAGATAACACACATACACTCTTGCATACTTGCACACAGTCTCCCAGGCTGTCACACACCCACTCACTCATTGAAAGACTTAAGACCTTTTAAAAACTTCACTGGACACAGCGGTTGTTATCATGAAAAGTGAAGTCCTGTCTTCATCTACATTTACCTGTCTTGCCCTGGAGAGGCTGCACTGGCATTACATCTGCTACTGGCATCAGGACTCCCAGCCGAAATGCCCAATACAGTGCACAACAGGGGTGCTAGGATAAACCAAATGACTGGAAATTTTCTTTTCTATTCATTTGTGGGATGTGGGCATCACTGGCTGTGCCAGCATTTATTGCCCATCCCTAGTTGCCCCCTTGAGAAGGTGGGGGTGAGCTGCCTTCTTGAACTGCTGCAGTCCACCTACTGTGGGTTGACCCACAATGCTATTAGGGAGGGAATTCCAGGATTTTGACCCAGCGACAGTGAAGGAACGCTGATATATTTCCAAGATAGTAGGAACTGCAGATGCTGGAGAATCCGAGACAGCAAGGTGCAGGGCTGGATGAACACAGCAGGCCAAGCAGCATCATAGGAGCAGAAAGGCTGATGTTTCGGGCCTAGACCCTTCATCAGAAAAGGGGGAGGGGAAGCGGGTTCTGAAATAAATAGGGAGAGAGTGGGAGGCGGATAGAAGATGGATAGAGGAGAGGATATGTGGAGAGGAAACAAACAGGTCGAAGAGGCGGGGATGGAGCCAGAGTGTAGGTGGGGCATTAGGGATATATTTCCAAGTCAGGATGGTGAGTGGCTTGGAGGTGAACTTGGAGGTGGTGGTGTTCCCAAATGTCTGCTGCCTTTGTCCTTTCAGATGGAAGTTGTCGTGGTTTGGAAGGTGCTGTCTGAGGATAGTTGTAGATAGTACACACTGCTGTTACTGAGCATCGGTGGTGGAGGGAGTGGATGTTTGTGGATGTAGCGCCAATCAAGTGGGCTGCTTTGTCCTGGATGATGTCAAACATCTTAAGTGTTGTTGGGGCTGCACTCATCCAGGCAAGTAGGGAATATTCCATCACACTCCTGACTTGTGCCTTGTGGATGGTAGACAGGCTTTGAGGAGTCAGGAGGTGAGTTACTTGCTGCAGTATTCGTAGCTTCTGACCTGCTTTTGTAGCCGCTGTGTTTATGTGGTGAATCCAGTTGAGTTTCTGGTCATTGATAACACCCAGAATGTTGATAGTGGGGGATTCAGTGATGGTAACACCGTTGAATGTCAAGGGGTGGTGGTTAGATTGTCCCTTATTGGTGATAGTCATAGCCTGGCATTTGTGTGGCGCGAATGTCACTTGCCACTTGTCAGCCCAAGCCTGGATATTGTCCAGATTTTGATGCATTTGTACACGGACTGCTTCAGTATCTGAGGAGTCACGAATGGTGCTGAACATTGTGCAATCATCGGCGAACATCCCCACTTCTGACCTTATGATGGAGGGAAGGTGATTGATGAAGCAGCTGAAGATGGTTGTGCCTAGGACACTACCCTGATGAACTCCTGCAGAGATGTCCTGGAGCTGAGATGATTGACCTCTAACAATCACAACAACCTTCCTATGTGCCCAGGTATGACTCCAACCACCGGAGAGTTTACCTCCGATACCCATTGATTCCAGTTTTGCCGTGGATCCATGATGCCACACTCGGTCGAATGCAGCCTTGATGTCAAAGGCTGTCACTGTCCCCTCACCTCTGGAATTCAGCTCTTTTGTCCATGTTTGAACCAAAGCTGTAATGAGGCCAGGAGCTGAGTGGCCCTGGTGGAACCCAAATTGGGCATCACTGAGCAGGTTATTGCTGAGCAGGCGCTGTTCGATAGCACTGTTGGTGACACCTTCCTTCACTTTACTGATGATCGAGAGTAGATAAATGGGGCGGTAATTTGCCGGATTGGATTTGTCCTGCTTTTTGTGTACAGGGCATACATGGGCAATTTCCCATATTGTCAGGTAGATACCATTGTTGTAACTGTACTGGAACAGCTTGGTGAGGGGAGCGGCAAGTTCTGGAGCACAAGTCTTCAGTACTATTGCCTGAATATTGTCAGAGCCCATAGCCTTTACAGTATCCAACGTTTCCAACCATTTCTTGATTTCACGTGGTGTGAATTGAATTGGCTGAAGACTGGTACCTGTAATGCTGGGGACCACTGGAGGAGGCCAAAATGGATCATCCACTCGGCACTTCTGGCTGAAGATTGTTGCGAATGCTTCAGCCTTATCTTTTGCACTGATGTGTTGGATTCTTCCATCATTGAGGATGGGGATATTTGTGGAGCCTCCTCCTCCAGTGAGTTGTTTAATTGTCCACCACCATTCACAACTGGAAGTGGCAGGACTGCAGAGCTTAGATCTGAACTGTTGGCAGTGAGATTGCTTAGCTCTATCACTTGCTGCTTTCGCTGGCGTGCAAGTAATCGTGTTTGGTGGCTACACCAGGTTGACACCTCATCCTCAGGTATGCCTGGTGCTGCTCCTGGCATGTCCTCTTGCACTCTCCATTGAACCAGGGTTGATCCCCTGGCTTGATGGTAATGGTTGAGCGGGGGATATGCTGGGCCATGAGGTTACAGATTGTCCTGGAGTACAGTTTTGCTGCTATTGTTGGCCCACAGCACCTCATGGATGCCCAGTGTTGAGTTGTTAGTTCTGTGCGAGGTCTGTCCCATTTAGCACAGACCTAGCAAAGAATAACATGATAGGTATAAGTGTCGCATGCTGAGGGTCTAACCAAAGTAATAAGTAATCCAAAACTGTACAAGCTAATTAAGATAAAGAGATCTTGACAATTTATGAAGTTAATGGTGTCAAAACAGGACAGTAAGGAAGTTCTACAGATACAGAACAGCCTGGTGGGGTCAGGTAGTGTGACATGAACCCAAGATCATGATTGAGGCCGTTTTCATGGCTATCAGTCTCTGTTCAGCAATTCTGCATTTTCGTGCATCTCGAAGGCCTCTAGCACCACCTTATTTTTAATTTTTCGTACTTAACTCTTTGCCTCATTTAATTGGATTATAGGTCATCCCTTCACTTATTATTCAGCTGTTGACACTTTACTCACTCCGTCTGACAGTTCGGATCACCTGCAGAGAGTTGTTATTTGACACTCCACTCATACCAGTTGTATGATCTATTGATCCCTTTGCCTTTGATCTCTCTGCCTATAAGTTCTGTGTCTGTGTGCGTCTCTCTCACTTCACCTGATGAAGGTGCTATGCTCCGAAAGCTTGTGATTTCAAATAAGCCTATTGGACCATAACCTGGTGTCGTGTGACTTCTGAATGAATCTGACTCCTTCCAAATGGGATTGAAGGCTGAAGACATTTTCAACGTCTTACAGTTTGCTGTTGAAAGTTTCACAAAGGAGGTCACTGAAGCTCCTATTCAAAGGAAGCTGTCTGTTTCATTCTCTTTTGCCGGAGGAAGACAGGGACATGTTAGTACATGGCTTTGTGAGGTTTTCAAGGCTTCCTCATGGTGCTGGGTGCCATTGATCGCACACACATTGCTTTATGGGTGTAGCATATCAACTCTGAGAACTGAAGAGGAATCCATTCCCTCATCCTCCAACTGGTCTTAACCAAAATCAGGTCAGTGTCCTGAAGCAGCAGTTATGCTGCCTTTATTCTGAAAGAGGAGGCAATGGCCTATTATCGCTGGGCTGTAAATCCAGTGACCCAGGGACTATTCTGCGGACCCAAGTTCAAATCTCGTCAAGGTAGATGGTGGAATTTGAATTCACTACAAATCTGGAATTAAGCGTCTAATACTGACCATGAATCCATTGTCAATTGTTGGAAAAACCCATCTGGTTCACTAATGTCCTTTTAGGGAAGAAAGCTGCCACCCTTACCTACATGTGATTCCAGACCCACAGCAATGTGGTTGACTCTTAACTGCCCTCTGGGCAATTAGGAATGGGCAACAAATGCTGGCCTAGTCAGTGACACCCTCATCTTGTGAATAAATAAAATATAAACAGTCTGATGTGCCACTTGCATTTGAAGTACCAGAATGTTACTCGCCACAAGATGGCTTTGAGGTGAGAACAGCTGTCTATTATTGACATGGCTTATGACACTTATGCATAACCCACACAAATGTGCACAACATGTACAGAATTATTCAAAGCTGCATGGGAACACAATAGGTGGCAGGTGTCATATTAAAACAAAGCTTTACTGCCTGAAACAGCTGGCATACAGCAATTTGATAACAAGTGGGCACTGTGAAATTGGCACATTGCCTGCATCATATTAAACATTTGTGGGGTGATCACTGATTACGTTCCCTGTACACGATTTTGGGAGCTGTCTAATTTCAGCCCTCTGGTCATATATTGAGGGAGTGCTGGATGGCCATTTTTATAAATATAATTAAAAGCACAGGTTAGACCATGAATTAGGCATTGATAAAGTAAAATGACTTTGGATTGAATTTCAATTTAAAAGCCCTGTGGAATCTGATTCCAAGCAATAAAACTACTTTAGCTTGGCTTTGATCCATGATCCAGGAAAACTTCATTGAAACAGGTTTAAAAAGCTGATGGAGCTGGTATTTATTTTATACTTTGTGCAAGTATTGCTAATCACATCAAGCCAAACTGAATTAGGTTAACTGTGACTCAGTGCTATTTTAAACTTTTTTGCGGAGGGAAAGTGAATTTGACTGAAAGAAAATATGGCCCAGGGATCAGACTTTTTTTTTCTCTCAATATTCAGTTGACTGTCAGTGTTGTAAACAAAGTTCAGCAATTCGAATTTTCCACTTCCACATCTGTCTGATGTGGAACCTGATGCGAAAAATAAAAATAAGCTAGTTTTTCATTTGACATCCATGGGATCGGGGTTGGGTTTTGGAGTGGGATGTTTTGGAAGGAAATCTTTGTGCTGAGGTCTTCCCTTCAGATACATTTGAAGCATCCATTTTCGGTGGCAGACAGTAGGTGGATCAGATAATATCTCAGGTAAGTTTTATCCAGTTAGATTTCTGTTAAATTGAGCCTGTGTAAACAGGCAGCTATCGCAAAATTAGCTTCGTGCACCTCACTAACATTTGGTTTTCATTGGTGATAATAAACTACAAATACATTTACAGGACACAACAAAACAGCATTAGTCAGCAATGTTGAATCAGAGATGGTAGGAACTGCAGATGCTGGAGAATCCGAGACAACAAGGCGCAGGGCTGGATGAACACAGCAGGCCAAGCAGCATCATAGGAGCAGAAAGGCTGACGTTTCGGGCCTAGACCCGTCATCAGAAAAGGGGGAGGGGAAGGGGGTTCTGAAATAAATAGGGAGAGAGTGGGAGGCGGATAGAAGATGGATAGAGGAGAGGATAGGTGGAGAGGAAACAAACAGGTCGAAGAGGCGGGGATGGAGCCAGTAAAGGTGAGTGTAGGTGGGGAGTTAGGGAGGGGATAGGTCAGTCCAGGGAGGACGGACAGATCAAGGGGGCGGGATGAGGTTAGTCGGTAGGAGATGGGGGTGCGGCTTGAGGTGGGAGGAGGGGATAGGTGGGAGGAAGAACAGATTAGGGAGGCGGGGACGAGCTGGACTGGTTTTGGGATGCGGTGGGGGAGGGGAGATTTTGAAGCTTGTGGAAGGCGCAGTTGTAGTATGGCGCACTGACCTCTACATCGCTGAGGCCAGACACCAACTCTCCGACACCTCCTCCTACCGCTCCCTTGATCATGACCCCACCCCTGAGCACCAAACCATCATCTCCCAAACCATCCACAACCTCATCACCTCAGGTGACCTCCTATCCACGGCCTCCAACCTCATTGTTCCCCAACCCCGCACTGCCCACTTCTATCTCCTTCCTAAAATCCACAAACCTGAATGCCCTGGTCGACCCATTGTCTCTGCCTGCTCCTGCCCCAGCGAACTGATCTCCAACTATCTGGACTCCATTTTCTCCCCCTTGGTCCAGGAACTCCCTACCTATGTCCGCGACACCAGCCACGCCCTCCACCTCCTCCAGAACTTCCAATTCCCCGGTCCCCAACACCTCATCTTTACCATGGACATCCAGTCCCTCTACAGCTGCATTCCCCATGCAGACGGCCTAAAGGCCCTCCGCTTCTTCCTGTCCAGCAGGCCCGACCAGTTCCCCTCCACTGACACCCTCATCCGCTTAGCTGAACTTGTCCTCACCCTCAACAACTTCTCTTTCAATTCCTCCCACTTCCTACAGACAAAGGGGGTGGCCATGGGTACCCGCATGGGCCCAAGCTATGCCTGCCTCTTTGTAGGTTACGTGGAACAATCCCTCTTCCGTACCTACACTGGCCCTAAACCCCACCTCTTCCTCTGTTACATTGATGACTGTATCGGCGCTGCCTCGTGCTCCCACGAGGAGCTCGAACAGTTCATCCACTTCACCAACACCTTCCACCCAACCTTAAGTTTACCTGGACCATCTCTAATACCTCTCTCCCCTTCCTGGACCTCTCTGTCTCCATATCGGGCAACCACCTAGAAACCAATATTCATTTCAAGCCCACCGACTCCCACAGCTACCGAGAATACTCCTCCTCCCACCCACCTTCCTGCAAAAATGCTATCCCCTATTCCCAATTCCTTCGCCTCCGCCGCATCTGCTCCCAGGATAAGGCATTCCAATCCCATACATCTCAGTTGTCCTCGTTTTTCAAGGACCGTAACTTCTCCCCGTCAGTGGTCGAGAACGCCCTCAATCATGTTTCCCACATCTCCCGCAACTCATCCCTCACACCCCGTCCATGCAATAAGAACCAAAAAAGAATCCCCCTTGTCCTCACGTACCACCCCACCAACCTCCGGATCCAACGCATCATCCTCCGACATTTCCGCCATCTGCAATCCGACCCCACCACCAAAGACATTTTTCCCTCCCCACCCTTATCTGCTTTCCGGAGGGACCACTCTCTCCGTGACTCCCTTGTCCGCTCCACACTCCCCTCCAGCCCCACCACACCCGGCACTTTTCCTTGCAACCGCAGGAAGTGCTACACCTGCCCCCATACCTCCTCCTTCACCCCCATCCCAGGCCCAAACAGCCTTTCCACCTCCCACGGCCGTTTATCCCACACCCACTTTTTTTTGGTATACTGCATCCGCTGTACCTGGTGTGGCCTCCTCTACATCGGGGAAACCAAGCGGAGGCTTGGGGACCGCTTTGCAGAACACCTATGCTCGGTTCGCAATAAACAACTGCACCTCCCAGTCGCAAACCATTTCAACTCCCCCTCCCATTCCTCAGACGACATGTCCATCCTGGGCCTCCTGCAGTGCCACAACAATGCTCCCCGAAGGTTGCAGGAACAGCAACTCATATTCCGCTTGGGAACCCTGCAGCCCAATGGTATCAATGTGGACTTCACAAGCTTCAAAGTCTCCCCTCCCCCTACCGCATCCCAAAACCAGTTCAGCTCGTCCCCGCCTCCCTAACCTGTTCTTCCTCCCACCTATCCCTCCTCCCACCTCAAGCCGCACCCCCATCTCCTACCGGCTAACCTCATCCTGCCCCCTTGACCCGTCCATCCTCCCTGGACTGACCTATCCCCTCCCTAACTCCCCACCTACACTCACTTTTACTGGCTCCATCCCCGCCTCTTCGACCTGTTTGTTTCCTCTCCACATATCCTCTCCTCTATCCATCTTCTATCCGCCTCCCACTCTCTCCCTATTTATTTCAGAACCCGCTTCCCCTCCCCCATTTCTGATGAAGGGTCTAGGCCCGAAACGTCAGCCTCTCTGCTCCTATGATGCTGCTTGGCCTGCTGTGTTCATCCAGCCCTGCACCTTGTTGTCTCGTTAGTCAGCTATGTTATCAGGCGGTGGCACAGTTGCTTCTGAGTTATAACACTGAGTTAATGTCCTATTCCAAATTTGAGTACAAAAGAGAAGCTGGCACTCCATTCCAACATGAAGGGGCATCAGCAATATTGGATTTGAGATGTTAAACCAATTCCCAGCATCTGCTTGTGTGATTGATTAAGGTCGCATGACACTTGCTCAAAGAAGAGAGATGCAGTTGCCCTGGGCCATATTTATTCCCCAGTTAATGCCACTCAAGATTAGTCCATGACAGATTGTACTCAACCAGTCCATTTTTGCAAAACCCAAAACAAGCATCTTATGTTAAATATGATTTTTCAATTAGGAAGCACTTGCCAAACAATCAGAAGTTTGCTAATTGCTACAGTCACAACCTATTAAGAATATTATTTGAGTTTGTTTACACTTGCTAGAAACAGCAGAGATTCATACACAAGGGCCTGTTCTTTGAAAAGAAAAGGAATATTTTCAAGTCTTGCACCTTTTTTGAATTGCCCAGAAACATGGGGTCCCTATATTCCTACTCCCTACTATTACACCCCGTCCTGACCAGTCAGGGAGTGGACATTATGCTGTCAGTCTCATACCTGCACCATGTGCCAGCTGCATATACCAGCAAACACACTGAGTGTGCTTCAGGCAAATGGCCATGTCTCAAAGTCGACAGGGAATATTCTCACTGATGTCTGGGGAGGCACTTCTCAGTCCTTGGCACGGTACGCTAAGGGCATTGTCCAGTATCAGTCCAGAGGCTTCACTGTGGTGACCACAGTCAGGATCAGGGGGCCCTTACATCTGCAAGTGGGTCACAGTCAGATTCATGGGTCTGGGAAGATGTGGAAAGATAATCAGGGAGCTGTGCAGCTGTCAGGTAGGGGACTGGTCTCTCATCCTTAGGTGCCGTCTGGCTACTTCACTCAAGTGTTCAATCCTGGGGGTCTGTCCATTTAATATAAAGGGGGCAGGGTTTTCTCAGGGGGGCAGTGCTGTGGGAGGGAGGCTCTAAGATATTGTGTGCAGGGCAACAATGCCAGCCCAGGGTATCCTGACAATGATGATAAAATGAGTTACAGCACGTGGTAACATTGGTCAGGAGGAGTGCCATAGGGGCAGGATAGGTAGTTAATGAGACGGGTTTGGAACAATACCATGAGAAATTTGGCGAGACTTTGTGGACAAAACTCACCCCATGATACTCAATGAAAGTGATACAGTCAAAACCTGGTAAAATTCAGCCCAAAGAAATTTGCAGCACACAAAGTGGCCATTTAGTCATGGAGTCATAGAGATGTACAGCACAGAAACAGACCCTTCAGTCCAACTCGTCATGCCAACCAAATATCCGAAATTAATCTAGTCCCATTTGCCAGCATTTGGCTCATAATCCTCTAAATCCTTCCTAGTCATGTACCCATCCAGGTGCCTTTAAATTATATTAAATTGTAATTGTACCAGCCTCCACCGCTTCCTCTGGCAGCTCATTCCATACACGCATCACCCTCAGCGTGAAAAAGTTGCCCCTTTTATATCTTTCTCCTCTCACCTTAAACCTATACCCTCTAGTTTTGGACACCACTATCCTGAGAAAAAGACCTTGGCAATTCACCCTATCTATGCCTGTCATGATTTTATAAACCTCTATAAGGTCACCCCTCAGCTTCAGATGCTCCAGGGAAAAATAGCCTCGGCTTATTCAGCCTCTCCCTACAGCTCAAACCCTCCGATCCTGGCAACGTCCTTGTAAATCTTTGAATGCAGTAATCCAAAAGTGGTCTAACCATTGTCCTATTCAGATGCAACATGACACGCCAACTCTTATACTCAATGTATTGACCAATAAAGGCTAGCATACCAAACACCTTATTCACCACCCTGTCAACCTGTGACTCTATCTTCAAAGAACTATGAACCTGTACCCCAAAGTCTCTTTGTTCAGCAGCGTGCCCCAGGACCCTATAATTAAGTGCCATTGTGTCTATGTTGGCTGTTTGGTAAAATAATCCAAGTAATTCCAATACCTTGCTTAAACAACTAGTATCCTGCTTCAAATGTTTATCTGGTTCATCCATTAATTAAGATCTTTGAAAGTCTTGCGTTATACTCGGAATATCAAGGTAGACAACGTCGATGGAAATTGCTCAGGAGAAACTCAGCAGATCTGGCAGCATCTTTGGAGAGAGAAACAATATTAACATTTTCAATCCAAAGATTCTCTTCAGAGTTATGATGAAAAGACATACCAGGCTCGAAATATTCATTCTCTTTCTTTCTCCCCAGATGCTGCCAGACCTATTCGGTTTCTCCAGCAATTTCTGTTGGTATTGTATTTCTTGATATGCCCACATTGTGGGTCAACCTACAGCCCATAGACTGCAGTGGTTCAAAAAGACAGTTCACCACCACCTTCTCAAGGGCAACTAGGGACGGGCAATAAATGCTGACCCAGCCAGCGATGCCCACGTCTGATGTGAGAATAAAAAATTTCTAGCATCTCCAGTATTTTGCTTCGAAACAGTCAACATTTAATTGCAGAATCTGCTATGCCTATAGTTGGCATTACTGTATATGTGTTGCAATGGTTAATATCTAAATTCAGTAATTATAGCTGCTAGAACAACTGTGGCTAAGTACTACGTTGACAAATAAGACCAGAATCCCAGGATTGCCTGTAATTACAAGCCCAGCAACATACCAAAGCATTCTGTAGCTATGTTGGTATGAGTAGATAAGCCATGGATGTGTTAAAAGGTTATCCATCTGCTTCTCTATCCCTGTTTTTCCTGCCCTCCTCCTGAGTCTCCTTTTTACTCTTCAATCTTCTCCCTCTGTCCAACATTTCAGCTTTCTCTCTGTTGGCTCACACATTTTCATTTTTCTTCTCCCTCCTTCTCTTTTCTCCTAATTTTTTTCATGATCTCAAACTCTATCAGTGATTTTTCCATCCTCTCACCTGATTGTCTCATTTAATTTTCCAAAATTACATCAAGTACTCTTGTTTTCTTTCCTTCATTGGCGAGAAATTGTGCATCTCCTGTGCAGCTGTAACCTTTTATGCCTCACTCTGTCCAAATGCCCTATGATCTGTAAGTCCTTGCATGTTATGATCTTAAAACAAAACTTTTCTCTGTGCTTCAGTGCGTGAAGCAACAATAATTCAAATCAAATCAAACATAATGCTCTAGGTAGTGGGTCTGAAAGTGAACTTCACATTGACAGCTTTTCAAATTTAAGCAGATCTAATTCTCTCTTGACAAGTGATTGAGACAATAGAATTTTATCTCAGCTGCAATCCACTATACGCTAAACCTTGGTCGAATGCATTGTTCTTGCTGGCATCTACAACAGAAACTGGAGAGCATGTTTGTGTAGAATACTGTCTATTGGCAGAGGAACAAAGGAAATATATTTACTTCTCAGAAAAGAGTAAAAACAAATGATTGATATCTGGTAGGACCCTTGCATGGATATATTTAATGTCAATATTGAGGAGTGATAGTTAAAGCTTCCTGACAGATTAAAAAAGCATGTGTTTCCTGTCTGTTTATTGCTTATTCTGTCAATCTGTTGTAGTCCCACTAAACTTGGTTAGTTGGATTAGCCATGGGAAATACATGATTACAGGGATAGGGTAGGGGGATAAGTCTGGATGGGATGCTCTTTGGAGAGTCAATGTGGACTTTTTGGGCCAAATGACCTGTTTCCATGCTGTATATCCGTTTTGAGACATGAATATTGGTATTTAAAGAGAGTGTTCATTTGCCATTCTATTTATAGATTTGAAAGGATGACTGTTTTTAATAGCTCCTGTAGAAAATTCGACTTTATTGACTTTAACAATGGAGGGGATCTGCATAATACTTCAAAATTCTCCTTCCAGCTGTGGGTTGTGTTTCAAAGGTATGAGAGTCAACTGAAGATAATTTCCATTTATGTTTTACACTTCATGACAATGTTTAACCTTTCTCATTGAAATTTTGTAGGATTAGAAGCTTACCTAAGTCACCTATTTGGTTTTATACTTCTCAATTTACCGCACAGGCATAAAACATATAGGAATCTGTGCAGTTTCAAACAGTTGCAATCATGACATAAGGATGTGCTAAATACTTAAAACTGAAGTCGATATTTTCTGTTTAGTGAATCCTTATTGTACTGCAATGTAAGCTACCTTAATCAGGTGGTCAACATGATTCTATCTCCATCTATATTATCAATATAAATCTGCAAATATGTCACTGACTGCACAAGATAGTAAGTTATTTTAAATCCCAGTAGCAATAAATAGTTGAATACATTCTTCTAAAATAAAAAGTAAATAAATTGCTGAACAAATGCCTGGTAATTCCTTTACCATTATGATGGATTTAAAAATCATAAAAGTTGCTTCCTGTTTAGTTAGACTGCATTCTTGCAAAATAAAGGCCGGAAATCTTTCAAACTCTTTTAAAAGATGCAAGTTGCTGCATACAATTGTAAAGTATCTTACTGGCACTTGGCTTTCCAAGCTTATAAACAAGTGGTGCCTAATAAATCTGGTAGCTGCAAGTCTAATATTTTGGACACTTAGTGAGAAAACTTGGAGGTTTGGAAGAGGCCTCGAATTTCCTGCTGTGTCTGCCAGTCCATGATTTTCTGCCTATTAAAGTGAATGGGCAGAAAATTGCCTGCTGGCAAGTAGAAAAGTAGAAAATCCAGGCTGGATTCCATCAAGACTACATTTTCTGTTCAGGCATTCTCGAGCTTTGACTGTCTTAGATGGGGAGTCAGTGTAAGAGAGAGAAAGCTGGTAGGAACCCCTTAAATTAATTGGTAATGTCCACCTCGTGCCAGATTCACAAAAAAAGCACCATCAGTGACATTCACAGAGCTGTGACTTGCTTAAGTCCTTATGGTTGAAGAAAACCTGGTGGTGGGTGATTTCTGACTTATTTCTGGATGCACATTATTGCAATCATCTTTTAGAACATCTACAGAAATTACAGGCCATGCGTTGCTTCAACTGTCAATAAACAGTCTCTAATAACTAAAGAATGTGTGAGGATAAAAAAAAATCAGAAATTCTTTAATTGTAAAGACTTTGTTTCAATAAATTGTAAACATGCAAAAAACATCTCCTAATCATGTCTTTTTTACATGATCTTGCTTCAGTTTGCGGTATTGCTTTGAAACAGGATGTTATTCTTTGAAATTTTATAAATAAATTTTAAATGAATTCTATGGAATAAAAGCTGTAAAATAAATGTAATGAAATTGCAAACTTCAGCATGGAGAAATGATTGATTTTAAGGAGACACTTTGTCTTTGTGGTTGACAATTTTTTTTGAGCCTGCCGGAAAAAGACGTGAAACAAATGAAATGTGAGCCATTTTGATGACTTTGACATCAATAGCTGCTGCTTGTTTTCTATAAGACTTTCCTATCAATGACTGGAGACACTTTGGGAAACATAGGTCAAACACAAAGTTTGCAGAGGTGAGCATGCATGGAATGTATTTCAGAGTTTAATCAGTCCAAATATCTTTAAAATAGTTGAATGGGCCTCTGAACTCCCAATATTGGACTATCCAGATGTGACTACCTGAAGCAGGATCTTATTTGAGGTGGGCAGCCAGCAATTGCATTGTAATGAGGTCCAGTCCTCAATGCCACCCACCAGCAGGAATAGGTGGTCAACCCATGTACAATGCCAACCAAATACCTGAGAGTTCTAATCTACCCTAGAATGTATAAGCAATAGCTGAACCTTAAGACCTTTCAAAAAAGAAGCAATTCTTCCTGTGAAAAATAAAAACATCCTGATGTCATTCTAAATATATATTTTAAGGATGTGATGCTGTGTATTCCATGTAATACTCACACAATTTAATTACATACTGTAAACTAAAGATACACCGAAACAAGAACATTTGGAGCATTCAAATCTGAATCTCCATCAGATGTTTAGCCAATTGCCAATGATCAATTGCATTATATGATGATTCCAACTGGTTTGCATTTGAGGTGACCAGGGATAGCGCTAGATATAATGAGATCAGTTGTCCACATGGGGAAAAAGTCAAAGAACCACCATCATTGCATTTTATTGAAGCACAAACAAACATGAACAGATGCTGAGGCAGAGCAGGAGAAATCAGCAATGCTAGCCAACAGCTTGCTAAATAGAAACATCAAGGTTTTAGCTGGAGAATTATAGAGTGTGGGATTCAGGTCCCTGAAGGAACTGCCATCAAAGGCACTTTGAGTGAAAACACAAAGGGAATGGAAAGCAGAGGAGGGTTTCAGAACTAGAAGAGGTTGCAGAGATAATCAACGTGAAAGAATTTACACTTGAGAATGGGGATTTTAAATTTGGAAGTGTTGGAGAATTGGGAACCAATGTATCATGCTGGTGCATGATAATCTATGGACATCAGAGCCTTGAACAAAATAAAGCTTGTGAAGGATGGATAGGTTGAGGCTTGTGAGGAGGCCATTGAAGTAGTGAGATCTGTGATTAGAAAACTGTGTCAGCACATTGCAGGCCATAAGGGAGATGAATGGCATGCAGTGTCTCAATTAGCAGATGTCTCAGTAGATAGTTTAAACTAAAAACCGATACAAAAAGCGAAATAAAGAGAGGGAACGAATGATTGGATTGAAAGGCTGGGAAAATGAAATTGAAGCCAAAAGTTCAAAATAAGTTCATTTCTTTATTCTTTTCAAATCTTCAACAATAATTGAAGTCTGGAGGAATAAGCATCTACATTTGTAACAGATAATTTGCAGTATCAGGAGAGTGCTTGATAGTAAATAAGGCTGGTCATACATTTACACTTGAATGGACAAGCCCCAACTAATTTTGGCACAATTAATAGATACCTAGTGCTTATGTACAGCAACTTCACACCATTAAAAGCCAAAAGAACTGCAGATGCTGTAACTCAGAAAAAAAAAACATAATTTACTGGACAAGCTTAGCAGGTCTGGCAGCTTCTGTGAAGAGAAATCAGAGTTAACATTTTTGTATCGAGTGACCCTTCCTCAGAACCATTCTGGCCACCACATTACCAAAAGGATGTGGATACTTTGGAGAGAGGGAAGAAAAGGTTTACCAGGATGTTGCCTGGTATGGGGGATTTTAGCTATGAAGAAAGGTTGGATACACTGCGTTTGCTTTCATTGGAATGCAGGAAGTTAAGGGGTGATCCAGTAGAAGTTTCTAAGATTGTGAATGGCATGGATAGAATGGAAAGTATGATGCTTTTTCCCAGGGTGGAAGGGTCATTTACTAGGGTACATTAAAGAGGCATTTTTTTCATACAAAGGGTGGTGATTGCCTGGAACACGCTGCCAGAGGAGGTGGTGGAAGCAGACACAATAGCAGCGTTCAAGAAACACCTGGATGAATACATGAAGAGGAAGTGAATAGAGGGATACAGATCATGCAAGTGAAGACAGTTTTAGTATGGAAGGGCAAGATATGTCGGCGGAGGGCTGGAGAGTTGAAGGGCCTGTTTCTTTACTGTATTGCTCTTTGTCTTTGTATTGCTTGTCTTTGAATGCTGAGTTTCTTGTGAAATATTGGGAGGAACAAAACAAATCAGTTTGCACTTCCAAGTTCTTCTATTAAGTTTGGTAAATGCGGAAACTGAAAGCTACTGTTCGTTTTGGTCACAAATAATGATGAGTTCTGAAAATATCTCACTGAAAAGAGCACAGCCCTTTTCTGAAGAAGGGTCTAGACCTGAAACGTCAGCTTTCCTGCTCCTCTGATGCTGCTTGGCCTGCTGTGTTCATCTAGCTCTACACCTTGTTATCACTGCACTATCATGGCTATTTTATCAGGCAATATTTATGGTGATCATAAAAAGAGAAGGAGATGAAAAACAATTGCAAAGAAGAAGTAACAGGGATGTGAAAGAGAGTGAGAAGGAATAGAAAGGGAATTGAAGTGGGAAGAGGCAGGGAGAGTGGAAGAAACTGTCATCTGCAATTGTTTCCAGACATAGCGTGGAATTTAAACGTGAAAATTCTCACCTTGTAGGTCTTCTGATCCGATAAATAGCAAAATAATATTTTATATGAAAGAAACTTTCCAAATTCCCTTTGGCAAAAGCAAGCGAAGTAAAACTCTGAGGCTGCCTTCAAAAGAATCTTTTTTATTTTACTTAGTCATTTTGGACTCTGTATTAAGAATGAATCCAGTGTGAAACATCACTGCTAACCCACCCCCAGGAAACATTCAAGAGGCAGTTGGGAAATAACAGCGAGGCAGGGTGACATTCAGAATAGCTGACAGATTGGCTATTGCATTAACACCAATAAAGCATTTCTATCCAGAGCATCCAAGTAATATGGTCAACTCGATTAATCTCTTCCTTCCCTTCACTTGGCTCTTGTACATTAACTTCCAAAAGTTCTACCTTTGGGTCTTATCCATTACAAATTAGTTTTGACGCTTTTTAAAAATGAAAATAATTTCCTGCCAACTTAGTTCAACTGCAGATTTCTAAACATTTATTTATGATTTTACTTTAGAAGATGAGTAAATATAGCTTTAATGAATATTCAATTGTAATTGGCTTATTCATTACTATGTGGTGCTGTGATTTATTGTATTTCTTGGACAATGCATGCAATGATTAGAAGCAGAATTCAAATCTGTACAATATTACTGTGGTCTCACTTGAATTAAAATGAAATTTACCATTGTAGATGTAGCATTAGTGGTTACACTGTAGAACAAAGTAGAAGTGACCTGCTTATGTAATGTGGAGAAAATAAATTCCAAAGTGTCCAATTGTGGAAAGAATTTGGACTTTCAATTTATGCATTTAGATTAAAATAAGTCATGTAAATGTTGAAACTAACTTGAATTTCAATTCATTTCCCTGAGGATTTGCTGCGAACTTTCAGAAAAAGAGAACATCACAATAGCCCCAGAGGACCATAGAGCTGCCCTCTCATCAGGCAGAGATGGCTGGCGGTGAGTTTAACAGGTGAGGGACAATGTTGAGAAGGTGAGATCTTTGGGATATGCTGAGCTGGTGCAGGAGTTGAACCCACACCATCAGTGTCTCTCTGCATGGTAAACTATCTATCAAGCCAATTGAGCTAACTGACTCCCTAAAGTTTTAGATCTATTGCATTTTATCTTGAAAATTATGCTGAATGACAGACCAGCAAAAAAAATGAGTGATGAGATAAAATGTTAATCTATAGACGTTGGTTTCATGCACTTTTTCATTGTCTCATGATACATGTGACAATGATGCTCTGTCAGAATAGAAATTTTAAAATTTTGTGTTTTAAATTTTGATGATTAAACCATAAATCAATGTTTCTTTGATTGGGTTTTGAGACACTGTGTATTTTCAATATTTCAGTGATGGTTTATGGAGACAAAGACCAGGATTTTGCAGTATTGAAACAGGAGAAAAGAATTAGGTTTAGAGAAGAAGTGGTCACCGAGATGCAAATGAAAATATTGCCTCCATTTCCATCTCTGGCCATTGATAATTGCTGGGGAATACAGGCAGGTAGAGAAACTTCCAGGATCTATTCAGAATCTGTCAGCATATTTGAGAAAACAGCATTTCAGGATTTCCAGAATTTTTACTGAGCCACCTTAATTTTAGAAGCCCTTCTAAATGATGCTTGCAGAATGGAGACATGAACCAAAGATTGGAGGCAGTAGGACCATAAATGCTAATAAAAACAGTGTCTACATTACAGTTATTATTGCATTTCACTGACCATTCATTGCACATTAAATGTTGTAGCCCAAGTTATATGTATGCCTATTAAAGAGGGTGATAGTAATGCATTGACTAGAAACTGTAAAGGACAATTAAATAATATAGTTGCAAGATTACTTCTTCTGAGAACCAGCAAGCTGTCAAGTGAAAGAAGAGCATTTTATAAGAGCAAAAGTCTTCAGATGCATTAGAGCAGATTTTTCATTGCTGAAGTATTATTCTGCATTGTGCAAGAGTAAAACAACCACCCCACTGTAAGATCTAGAATTAATTGTTTAATCTTACCCTGTTGTTCTCACTCATTCCTTGCAGATCAACTTAGCCATCTACTTTACTCTGGCAACTCTAAAGCTTTGATAGATGAGTGAACTTTAATTCACACTAGCAGGTTGGCTCAGCCATCTGTTTGGCTGTTTGAAAGCTTGAAGAGTTATGTAAGATTTTAGATTTCTATAAAAGCACTAATGGTTCTGAGATGTTTATTGAGCTATCCTGGGGAATATGATTCTGATGGTCTAGACAGAATTATGAACTTGCGCACGGTTAATATTTTAAAATGCATAAATAAGTGGCCATTGTCTATTTTGGTTGATATATGACTTTCTTTCAAAACATTATAGACATTAATATAAGTCTTGTGAGTTGTATTTGTAAAATGAGCATCAGGTGAATGAGAGAGATACTAAACAGGGGTAATTAGGGGCAGGGTCAGAGAGAGGAGAACCATGGGTTCTTGTGCTGGCCTGTTAAGGGTCATTTATGTCACATCATGGCCTCCTGCCATAAACATATGAGCCACACTGACAGAATGGTCACCTGGAGGGATTCCAGACTGAAGCCCTGGTTGCTCCCAGGTTTGATGATGCCTCATTTCAACCTCCTCCCATTTGATGGTAGCCCCACCTGACCTTCTCCTTCTTGCTGCCCTCTCACTCGACAGACACCAAGTTCCTCAACCTCCCATTGACAGTCCTCTCTCCCAAATCCTCTGGAGTGAGTGGGCAGGAGAGAGGCTTCAAATAATGGGGTACTGGGGAGCTTAGGAAGGAAACATGGAAGTGCGGACACCTGAGTCATAATGTGGTATTGGAGAGTAGACACAATCGAGCTGGGACATTGCCCCAGAGAGCTATGAGGTAGAATGTGGGTGTAAGAGGCTATTGCCTCATTGAAGAGGCTGGCAATGTCCCTTGTTTACCATACAGTCTGGGTCTGAAAACACTGTCCACACAACATTAACATCTGAGGCATAATAGACAGAACTCTCCTCACACAAGGTAAGCAAGAAAGGAAGGTTCGGGAAAGTTGATGCCTTCCCCTCTGCCATTGATTGCAATTGTTCTGGCTGTGAGCTTGAAATACTCCAGAGCACTTGCACCATACTCTTGCTTCTTGTGTAAAAACAGAAACGGTTAGGAGGTAGGAAAATGAAGGGGTAAAGTGGAATATAGGAAGTTGAATGGGGAATGAATAGAGGACGGGGGTAAAGTGAGGTGAAAGGAGTGTTAAGGGTTTAAAGGAGTAAGGGGAATTGGGATGTTGAGGGGTTTTAGAGGTGAAGAGATGTGAAAAAGGTCACTGATTAAGGGTAATGGAGTGAAGGGTGTTTTGCACTGACCAGAAACTTGATTTTCACTGGAGTAGCTGCTGGTGGCACACTGTTCCAACAACGATGGAGTTTGACATCAGAAATAATTCTGACTCCCAATTCTGATTGACAAAGGAAAGTTCCAGCAAAGAAAAGGTTTATGGGTACAAGCACTATATATTTATGTTTATCTTTCTGTTCATTTATGGGATGTAGACATCACTGGCTGGGCTGTCATTTCTTGTTAATATCTAATTGCCCTTGATAAACTAGTGGTGAGCTGCCTTCTTGAACAAGTGCAGTCCTTGGGGTGTAGGTGCACTCACAGCGCTGTTAGACAGAGAGTTCCAGGATTCTGACCCAGCGACAATGAAAGAAATGGCAATATATTTCCAAATCGATGGTTTGTGCCTTCCAGGGAAATTTGCAGGTCATGGTGGGCTTATTTTAACATTTGTTCAGATGTAAGTATCACTGGATGAGCCATTTATTGTCCATCATGAATTGTTATTGTATTGAATATCTTGCTTGACCATTTCGGAGGACAGTTACGAATCAATCACATTGCTGTGGGTCTAAAGTCACCTGGGTAGGCCACACTAGCTTATGATCACAGATTTTCTTCCCTAAAGGATAGATATTCTGGCTGCACTTGTCCTTCTAGATCCATGGCCTCCAATATGTAGATTGCAATTGACATGATGAAGGTAGGAACAAGGATGAAGAAAATCAAGTATAAGGCAGGGGGTAGTGGGAGTATATGGAACAGCATCAGACCGCATGCTAGGCTATGGGAATGACCACCACTACGGCTTTTACAGGTGGAATGTAGAGCACATACCCTCCTCCTCCACTTGCGCCCACCCTCACAGGATGGGCTTCATTAAGGTGTAATGTCGAGGCTCAGGGGGCAAGGAGGACGGTTGGAGGCAAATTTCAATGAAGTGGGTATTCACATGGAGGGAATGGGTGGAATTGGGCAGTTGGAGTAATGTGAGATAAAAGGGAACATTGAGGCTCTGAGGGGGTGGTGCCCTGGGACCAAACTGAGCCTAATACTGACAGTGCTAACGGAGAGCTGCATCTCCTCCTATCACTTGCTGTTCACTAGGTGTTAACTGTGGAAAATGGACATCACCCAGGTTGGGTGAGATTAACACCAGTTTGAAGGCTATAAGTGTGGGACCCATGTCTGCTGTATGCTGGGATATCAAATATATGGTTAAAATAGCTAACAGCTAAGAGTTGCACCAAAGCTGATATGGAGTTTGCAAACCACAGCTACATTTCATTTGCAATTATTTCAGCGTTTATTTGTAATTGATGCAGTTTGGTTGTGCTTGGGGGTCAAATGCTGGTCAAAAGCAATTAGCACCGTGCCATTGGTCCTTGCAAATTGATCGCTTGCATCTCAATGATGATGACGTTATCACCATTGACTTAAAAATAAACAAATGCTGTCTAAAAGCAACCTGTAACTTGTGAAACCTGCTGTGGAAGGGAGAAACTTCATCATTCACCATGTCTTTGCAGCAACGGACCCCACTGAATTCAGCCATTCATTTCATGGTTGATTTGGGTCCAGGATGGGAAGGGTATTAGAGCACAGCAGACATTCCCATTTTGAGATAATGTGTTGGCCACCTTGGTACCTTCACCAAGTTGATGCATATTCAGAGGTTGAAGCCAAATGAATGATGGAGGCCTGGGCCTCATTTTTCAGGGTGCAGCATCTCTCCCTGTCTGGAGGAGTGTGTACAGCCCTCATCTACAGGTTATGTCACCACTGACTACACCGAGACTCAGGTCTTATGTTCCCAACAGTCCTTATCTTCCAGCGAGATTCCTGTGCCCTGTTACTGGTGGGATGACGGTCACTGTGGCTGCCTTCCTAAGAAGGTGGAGGCACAGACAGGAAGAGTAAGCCCAGGAGCAACCCAGGAGCGGGGCCCTGCAGAGGCTGAGGAGCACCCAGGCCAGGGAGAGGTCACGGTTGCAGTGACCCCTTAGGGTGCTTGGAGTCCACAAGAAGACAAAATGTTCCGGTCCTGACTCTGTTTCCTGAGGATGAGCTAGGAGCAGTGTGAATGCAGACTTTGTGTTGGAGCAGTGCTGGATGCTGCAGCAGGACCTGAGAGCTGTAGGAAGAGGAGGAGGAGGCTGTCCTCTTCTGGTGGCAGTGAAGATAACAGCTGCTCTGAACCTCTGTGTTACTGGCACCTTCCTGGGAGCGATGGGCGGCCTGCGTGGGATCTCTCAGTCATGCACCTACGAATGCATTCCCTCGCACATAAAACTTTCTCTGGCTGTTCATAAAAACTCGTGTTTGGAATTATCTGATTGCCTTCCAGGATGTGATGTTCTTCTAATGCATAATGATAAGCTGAGGGTGTCCAGTGGGCAATGGGGATAGAACACCCAGTGATAAATTAGAAGAGTTTAGACAGGGTCTAGCTAAGAATAGGTAAACTCTATGGCCTGGCAGTTAAACGGAAACTAGCGAGAAAGAATAGGGCTGTATATATGAGGAAGTTTCGGTCATGTTGGTTAAGATCTTTTTCTGAGGGCGGGGGAATCCAAAACTTAAGGTGAGAGGGAAAAATTTACAAAGGATCTGAGGGATAACTTTTTCATACAGAGGGTAGTGCATGTATGGAACAAGCTGCCAGAGGAAGCGATAGAGGCTGGCACAATTACAACATTTAAAAGGCGTCTGGATGGGTACATGAATAGGAAGGGTTTAGAGGGATATGGGACAAATGCTGGCAAATGGGACTAGGTCAGATTGGGATGTCTGTTCAATGTGGATGAGTTGGACGGAAGGTTCTGTTTCCATGCTGTATGACTCTATGTGCCATGAGCAGCATGCCACATTGCCAATGCTTGTCTGGGTACGCAATAATCTTTTAAAGACGTTATAGGTGCCGGGGATGCTGGTTGATTGATGGTAATGGTGAGTTGTTTTGGAGATAGCAAGTCGCGGGATGGATTTAGAATCAGGCAAAAGGGGAGCCAACTGGATGGGTTGGTAGAGTGAGAAATCTCGTGGGTCCTCACAGTGAGAAACTCTACATGAAACTTGTCAAAACTGACTCTTAACAATAAATAGTAAGATACAGCCTGTAGCCTTATCAAAACATACATGAGTTAACCATCTCCTGGGAGCCAGCATTGCCTACACCTTATCCATTAAAATCCAATGTGGGCAAGTTAGAGGTGGCTATCAGTTTTACTTCCTATTGGACCCGTGTGTGTGTGTGTGTGTGTTATAGTATCCATTAACACTTCATAGAATTAGATGGCAGCCACTTTGACTTGACTTGTACCCTGGCTCTGAACCTTGACCAGTTTTATCCAGGGGCTAGCTGGATGAAGGCCTATGGTTAAAATAGCTAACAGCTAAGAGTTGCACCAAAGCTGATTTGGAGTTGCCTTGTCTCTTCATTTTGGTGTAAATAAATCTGACTTTACCTAGTGTATTTCCCTTCTTGTACAGTGGGGATCAGTAATTCCCCACACGAGGAATCATGGATTTTCTATAAACTCATGCTGTGCCATCATGTTGACCTCCCCCTTGCTCCTATACCTGGAATGGCATTCTGTCTGTCTATCTACATCACTTAATATTTTCGCCAGAAGTCAAAGATTGTTGCTGCATTTAATTAGTTATGAAATTTCACTGTGGGAATATTTATGATGAGGCCTGGTCCACGGATTAGAATTGCAGCTCCCTGCTGTCCTTATTAGAGATGGAATGCAGCAATCATCCCAGAAGTAGATCTGGAAACAACAAAAACGGGAGAACATTTTAAGCTTCTCGATGAAGACAGAACTTTGTATAAGCACTTTATACTGGAACCCGAGGCAGTAAGTTAATTCTTTAGGCAGACTGAATGAAATCAACTCGTCAATGTCTCCCTCTTTATTTCCCCATCTGTTGTGTACAACAATAGGAAGAGCCCTGGCTCACTTTGATGTAGATCCAATAACCAAGTAAGTGGGTAATTACATGACTAACTATATCCTGGCAATATAGCTGTGCCACCATTGAGTTTCTAATTAGAAAGGGTTGGCAAAATGAAAACAGTTTTTAAATTAACTATGATGCAGTCTGCATTAGAAGGTCAAAACACGATACAGTGAAAGAAATTAATTAATATTTTATGCTAAACCTCACAGAAATGAATGTAAATATCATCAGTGAAATGATGGTGTTAATATTGAGCAGAAACTAAACAGATGGACAGTTAAAAATGTACATGTCACTAACCCACATAGATTTGACCCTTTCCCATTGTGTCCAAAATTAACCTTCAGGTTACCATTGAAAGCAAGTGGGAGCTTCATCAGTTTCGGCATATCCACCTCATTATTCCAAGCTGAATCTGTCCTAATTTGCATCACAGTGCTTATTCAGATCATAGAATTCCTACAGTGTGGAAACAGGCCCTTTGGCCCAACAAGTCTACTCTGACCCATTATCTTTCCCTGTAACCCATCTACTCATCCCTGAACACGATGGCCAATCCACCAATCCTACACATCTTTGGACTGTGGGAGGAAACCAGAGCACCTGGAGGAAACCCACACAGACATGGGGAGAACGTGCAAACTCCACACAGACAGTTGCCCGAGGGTGGAATCGAACCCAGGTTCCTGCTTCAGTAAGGCAGCAGTGCTAACCACTGAGCCACCGTGCCTGCTCTAAGCTATATCTTTAAGCTGTACTTTCCTTCCCCACCAGTCAGCTCATCCAAAACAAAATCCATACCTTATTCTGCACTAAGCTCCACTTATCCATTAGGCTTATTTATACATATCCCTTTTGACTCTTGCACCCCTCAAGCTTTTAATTTCCAATTCTGAATGGCGTGTTTAAATCTCTCAAAGAGTTTGTGTCTCCCTTTCACCATAAATCCTACAGCACCCACTTTCCAACTTTCCTACTATGAGCTGCCTCGGCCTCACATTCTGGAATTTCCTCCGTGGAACGATTTAGCTCTCCAACTTCATCACTTTTATCAAGAACCTCGTTAAAACTCACCTCTTGCATCAATCTTTTACTTAATGCTGATGCTTTATGTCCTCATGTGTCTGTATGCCAGCTTGAGACATTGTAGCTATGTCATTATAAGTTGTTCTCCTACTGCTATAGATGCAAAATAAACGCTTGATTTTTCTGAACTAAATTCCAATCAGTTATTCAATTCATGGGAAAACGTAGTATGATAACCATCCATGATACTTAAATGTGCAATGATGCTCTGAAAACCTGTTTCTGGTTCAAGTTGCTTTATGACAGTTTTTGCTTCACATGATCCATTCGTATTTCTTATACATTGTTTCATGTTGTATAAATTATTTAAGAGATGGACTCCTGAAAGTGCTCTATCAGTAAGCTTCACATGAGCAGTTGGAGCAGAGCACATTGTGAGTGAAGCAAACCTCAAGTGAGTGTGTGTTTCTGGGAATTTGAAGCACCATGGGAATTTGGTGCAGGTGAAGAGGTGTGTTTTGTTTATTTTTTGGTTCGTACTTAGTCAGGTCTTTTTTACAATTTACATTTTGTAAGGCTGTAATCTTCAGTTTCAACTCAGTAGAGGGTTGGAGACCCAGTTTACCAACTACAGCTTTAAGAGACTGCTGATTAAAAAAAAAGTCAAACAGTGACATCACAGAAAATTGATTCGTTTGATTTTAAAAAGTGTGTCTTTTTGGAAGAAGGGACTAACTGAGAAACAACAGAATGAAGTGGAATTAAGTGGAGTCCTGATGAAGGGTCCCGACCTAAAACATTAATTTTGCTGCTCCTCTGATGTTGCCTGACCTGCTGTGTTCCTCCAGCTCCACACAGTATTGACAGAACTAAGTGGAATTCAGGACCAATATAATAAAGTGATATAAGTAAACAAAGTAGGGTAAAGGAAGTTCAATTTCAGTAAGAGAAATAAGTTAACAATATTCTCATATAAGCATTATTAACAAAAATGGAAATTGCTAGAAAAGCTCACCAGGTCTGGCAGCATCTATGAAATAATAAGAGAAATAACAGTTCAGGTCCAGTGATCCTTCCTCAGAACTAATATTTCTTTCAAATAAAAGGAGTAACTGAGGGCTTAAGTGAAGAAAGGAAGTCATGGCAGGAGAGCTCGCACATGAAATGCTGAGCAAGTTGTGGGTAGTACTTTTAGAGAGGTGATGGCACTGCAGATGAAGACTGAATGGGCAGTAAGGGCAGGGGGGATCACCAGCCAGAGTAGAGGAAAACAGATAGTGCTGAAGTCCCCTCAGGTGGCTCAGACGCAATGGGCTGAAGGGCCTTTTTCTATACCATAGACCTCTATCACTCATAAATCCACGTTTCACAATCTGTGATTTACTTTCAGTCTATATGATCCATTAATTACAAAAGCTTTTGTTGTGTGTGCTCTCTTTCCATTTCCAAGGATATTTTATCTTATTACCACCATCTTGTTGACTAATTCCAATCTATTTCTCAGGCCAATTTCTCCTCCCTGTATAATATGTCTGTGACCTGTGTCCTCATGGCCTAAAGCTCATGTCTTTTCCTTATTTCTTATTTATGTTGCCAATAATTCCATTTCACTTTCTATTCAACTGACTGCTTATCATTATATTTACCACCTTTACATTTTTACCTTGTTTGTGCCTAGTTTCACTTCCTGGACATGCTTGCACTCTCTGTAGCACCATGAAAATTCCTGCCAACCATTTTTACTTCATGTAATGCAGACCTCTCTTGCTCTGGTCCAAACTTTACTACCCGTGCTATAGTTTCTTTCTTTCTGTTCACAAGTCTTCTCTGAATTCTATCTGTCAAATGTTAATATTTTAAAATGAGGAGCTAATAACTTCAAAAAAGAAATGATAACTTAAGGAGTGGTAGTGAACAACAAAACAGGAATTGTTCACATTATGGCAGACACTCTAGAGATAGGTAGAGACATCAGGGTCATGCCAACTGATCATGTAAAACCGCATACCATTTCATGAGTGTTGCACAACAGTTAGAATCAATACCTTTCCTCATGGTTTAGTTTCAACCTGAATCTGAATTGGGATTGAGTGATAAATATTTCCTCTCCACTAGTTGTAGGGGTCCTTGCAAAAATTGATCTGTAACTTATTTCTTGACAGTTTGGGCCCATGACACACAAAAAAACTGTAATTTGATATTTATATGAAATCTACGAATAATGAAAACCACAAGCAGTGTGGGAACTACTAATGTCACACCATTTCATTGAGTTTTCCTCTTCCAAAATGAGGGTGGATTGGTAAAGGACATTATAAAATTTGACTCTCCTTCTATGGATTTGAGATAGACACAAGGAGACAAATTCATTTGCATCTGCTCCTGCTCCTTAACTGCACGAGCACTGGAATTGCTTCAGCACTGTCCTGAACTATTCTTCATTATCTTCAGACTGGTGAATGTATGGATATCAAAGGAAATCCTGATGCAGCTCGCCATACAGAGTCTGACAAATATTATTAGGCCTATGTAGTCAGCTAAATACTGGGGTAGAAAGACCATGTGATAAGGAAGTTTAAGCCACAAATGACTGTGTATGTTATTAGATACACAAGGAAGATTCAATCCTGAGAGTAAAATTCTGTGATAGAGTCATATAGCACAGAAACAGACCCTTCGGTCTATCTCATCCATGCTGACTAAGTTTCCCAAACTAAACTAGTCCCACTTCCCTGCATTTGGCCAATACCCCTCCAAACCTTTCCTATTCATGCACTTACCCAAATGATTGTTAAAAATTGTGACTGTACCTGCATCTACCACTTTCTCTGGCACCTCATTCCACATGCGAACCAGCCTCTGTGTGAAAAAGTTATCACTCAGGACCCCTTTGAATGTCACTCCTCTGACCTTAAAGTTATGACCTCCAGTTTTGAACTCCCCATCCTGGGGAAAGAACTTGGCTATTCACCTTATCTATGCCCCTCATGATTTTATAAACCTCAATAAGGTCTCTGACTGACTCTTTGGGCAGTGATGATCTGGGACAATTTGATGGAGCTCAAATTAATATGAACTATTAATGTTAACTATGAACTATTTTAGAAAATAGGTCCTGAAATTAACACAAAATACTGATTTTAATATTGCAATGAGAACCTGCACTTATCTCAGACAGCTACCAGAGTGCCTTAAAGAAGACACTCATAAATTCAGAAATGCTTTGAATGCATTGTTAATCAGCATACAGAGTCACATGGATAAATTTGTCATAAATACTCAAAGAATGGACATTAGTAGATTTGAATTTTGATTCAACAATGATTCTAACTGCATAAAATGAGCGCCTGAGCTTGAGACAAAAAGTCCGTAAAAATTCACAAATTTAAAATGAAAGAATTTCCAATTAAATGTTGATCAGCGAACTGCAGATGTTCAAGAGGACGGCTCACCACCGTCTTCTCAAGGGTAGCCAGGGATGGGACTATATGCTGGTTGAGCTAGTAATGCCCATGTCCCATGAGTGAAAAAAGAACATATTTGCAAACAATGATGGTGCATTCTGTCATGTCATAGATGTCTTTGGGATTTCATGTCAAGTTGAAACAGGAGGAGAAAGTGGAATAACAAGGGCATGTTTGGCTTTGAGAACACCAGCTGGATTTGATGTTTCCCCCTCAATGGGTTTGAATATGGAGGGGAGAAGCTCTATTTAAATCCACCGTATCATTTGGCCACCACAGACCTATCCTCCTGCACCTCCACTGAAACTATGCCAATACTGGGAGTGGCAAGAGGCTGCCAGCCTTTCAGCACTGTCAATTCAATTATGGCGCCATGGGTCTACCTATAGCATATGGATTGCAATGATTCAAGTAGGAAGCTCATCACCACCTTCTCTAGGGCAACTAGAGTTGGGAATAAATACTGGCTGTGATTTGATTTGAATTATTACTTTCACAGGTACCTAGGTACAGTGAAAGGTTTTGTTTTCCATGCAGTACAGGCAGAACATGCCAAACAAAGTGTGTTAGGGTAATAGAACAGAACGAGGAACACAATGTTACAACTGCAGAGAAGGTGCACAAAGAGCGAGATCAACATTCAATTTAAAATTTGAGAGGTCTGTTCTGAAGTCTAGTAACAGTGGAGAAGAAACTTTTTTATTCATTCATGGGATGAGGATATCTCTGGCTAGGTCAGCATTTTTTGCCCATCCTAACTGACCCAGAGAGCAGTTGAGAGTCTACCACATTGCTGTGGGTCTGGAGTCACATGCAGTTCAGACCAGGTGAGATTGGCAGATTTCCTTCCCTACAGGACATTAGTTAACCCGATGGGATTTCCTTTGCTGCAGTGGGATTCAAATCTGGATCCTTGGAATATTACCCGGATGTCTGGACTAATAATCTAGTGACAATACCAGTAGACCATCGGCACCGCACACCCCCACCCCGCCAACCCCCAAACTGTTCGTGAATCTATTCGTGTAAATATATAAACTTCTACACCACAGACTGAGTTTTGCTTGAAATTTACCAAAGTTCTGATCCAACCCTGGAAACCCCTTTCCCAAAGTGCTGAGGTAGAATTTCCTGCTCTAAAAGAGTGGAAAGACTGCATCAAGTCTATTCACAGCCTTTGGCCTTACCTTTGCATCACTGCTCTCATCCCTCCAGAATTTTAGTCGGGTGGGGGATACAGGTTGCAATTCTAGAAGCTTGTATAATTCAACCCTCCCCCATTTCACTCAAAGGCTGAAGCAATCCTACTTTATGTTTCCCTGACTAGTACAAAGATTACCCGAGTCCAAGTTCATGAAGACAGAAGGAAACATATTTCTGTGGATAATGTGATTAATTAGTCTGGGAAAAAGTTGCAATCTCAGCCAAAAAATTGACAGGATTATACTGGAAACAAGAATCAGTAAAAACTCACAGAAGCCCATGTCCCCTCTCTCTTTTTTTCACTGAACACATCAATAACAAGTTTCAACAAAGAAACCAACAAAGCTTCAGATTTATTTATTTACTTCTGACTCTCATAGTTGGAATAGAAATTGTATACAGCCTGATTCAGTCACAAAGTCCAGGCTGTGTCAAATCTGCCTGTATCACAGCCTGTTTTGTATCTGCCTTTATTTAAAATCAAAACGCTATTTACAACACTAAGGGAAGAGATTTTTAATAACCAACAGAAGGCATAATCCTTCTCTCTCCAACTGCCCCCACTCACAAAATATTTTGAGTGAATAAAATCAAATGAACAGAATCTTGACAAGCAAATGTTAAACATTGCTTTTTATCAATGACAGAAATGACGCTTGACCCAGTATCAGTTAGACTAAACAACCCTTGTTGCATGAGGTTCAGTGAACCAGTGTCTTTTTAAAATAACATTTTTTTTTGGTGCTCTCAGGCTAAGGGTTGCTCTTAATGGAAAATGAGAGCTAATTCACTTTGCATCTGTTGACAACATTAAACGCTTCCATGTCAGGTACTGTGTCGACTAATGGTGTGTGCTCTGACATTGTTACTCTGCAGTCAATCTCCCATCAAACCACGGAATCACTTGCCTGCTGGAGCAGAAGATGTGTCAAAAATGTGTTTATGCTGGTGAGTTAGTAGCTCTCCACTTGACTCTACTCCAATGTGTTCGCAATGAGTCTGTGACATTGTTGTAGCTTTGGGGAAGATCAGGCTTCAGATGAATGTTAGATAGATGTGGCTGTTACAGACATTAGTAAATTATTTTACTCAAACATATTATGAAGCAAAGCCGGGGCAGGTGGGGCTCAAAGCCGGGGCAGGTGGGGCTGAAACCCAGATCAACTTGTCTTGAGGTGGTGACACAACCACTAGGCAACAAGGGCACGCCTGATATAATGATTGTACGGTACTACATTTCCCATTGCCAGGAAATGTCTGTTCCTTTCAAACATACAACTGGTTGTTATGGACCAGACCAGACCACCCTCAGATGTTCTAAGAAGGTAGCCTAGGCCCTAACTTTTTCTTATTTTAAAGGTAGATGTGAAGTGCATATTCCAGATATGATGCGACTGGTCAAACCACTCAATGTTAAGCAGAACATCATTCATTTAAACACTATAGTTAAAGTACAAACAAAATAAAGAGGAATTTAGAATAACACCTGCTGGAAAGCTTAACTAAATTATAGATACAGTATCTATTATTAATTAACTGTTCTAATATAGTAACATCTCATAAACACACTGTTTGGCAAAAAGGCAAATTCAGACACAAATTCTTACATGCAGTTCTCCAGTCCAGGAGGAAACAACATCAAGAGAATGTTCAGAGACAGTAGTGGCTAGTAATCATTTACTGAAGCTTTCAACTCTTCTGACCACTAAAGCTATGAAAAAACTAGAAAGCCTGGTCTGTGAGAACTGGCCACGCCCATTCAGGCTGGAAAAAAAGCCCCCAAGTCCTCTTCAGCTGTTTATTGAAATCAGTTTTCCACCTCTGCCCTCCAATCTCCCTTAAAAAAAGGACAGCTTTACAATTGTGTGACAGCTTTACAATTGAATTGACAAAAGATAATTTTGAGATTTGATCAGGTATTCCTTGTTCACACAGAGAATGAATAATACTGTACATAGATTTGCAGGAGGCATTTGATAAGGTGTCACATCAAAGGTTATTGCAGAAAATAAAAGCTCATGGTGTCTTATTGGCATAGATAGATGATTGTCTGGCTAACAGGTGTAAATGAGTTTTTCTTATATTGGCGGAATATGCCAAATGGTGTGCCACAAGGATTAGTGCTAGGACCTCATGGTTTCGATGAAAGGATGAAAAGTATAGTTGTCAAATTTGCTGACTCCACTAAGATGGATCAGAACGTAAGTTGTGAAGAGGACACAACAGGGGATTATAAAAGGATATGGATAAACTAAGTGTGTGGGAAAAGATGTGGCAAATGCAGTATCATCTGGGAAAATGTGTGATTGATCATTATGGCAGGATGAATAAAAAAAAATTATCTCATGGTGAGAGATTGCAAACCTCTGAAATGCAGAGGGATCTGGGTGTGCTTGTTCATGATGATTAGTATGAAGATACAACAAGTAGTTATGAATTTTTCTGTTTATCATGAGAGGAATTAATTACAAAAGTAGGGGGATATGCTTCAGTTATACTGGACACTGGTAAGACCACGTCTGAATTCTGTGCAGAGCATTGGTCACCTTATTTAGGAAGGACTTAAATGCTTGATAACAGTTCAGAGAAGGTTTACTACACTAATACCAGGAATGGGTAATTTACTTTGTGCAGAAGGATTGGACAGGTTATACTTGTATCCACTGAAGTTTAGAAGAGTTAGAAGCTTTTGGATGAGACATATAATATCCTCAGTGGTCTTGAAGGGTAGACTTTTCCTCTTTTGAGGCAATATAGAGCTAGGCGTTACTATATAAATATCAGGGGTATCGCAATTAAAACTAAAACTTGGTGATTGTTTTTCTCAGAGGGTTGTGATTCTTTAGAACCATCTTCCTGTAAAAGTGATGGCAGCAGAGTCTCTGATTATTTCTAAGGCAGGGTAGATAGCTTCTTATTAAGCAAGTGATTGAAATGTTATCAAGGGTAGGTGGGAAAATGGATTTGAAGTTCAATCAGATCAATCAGTGCATCCCAGAACAGGCTCAAGGGGTTGAATGGCCTACTCATGTTCACGATTCATGCATTAGTATGTTTATAGTACTTGAAATGATGGTTGAAACACAGGGTGCATTTAAGAAACAATTAGATGCTGCACTGGGGGACTGATAGGGTGCCTGACAGATGAAGTAATTTGTACCAAATGGTTAGACGTTCATAGCAAAAACTCTAAACTTTATCTTTTAAGAAATCTAGCCTTTCTTCTTCAGCAATGATCTCAGCAACAGTACTTGGTATTATCAAAGATAATCAGCTTACATAATGCCAATATTCATTTTTAAAAACAACATTTTCATTCACATATAAGTCAGCTCATCCATAATTGTACTGGAGATAGTCGGCAATAAACCAACTTCTTGAACCAATGTAGTTCTTCTAGTGTATTTACATCATTAGTGCTGTTAGGAGTGACATTCTAGGATTTTGATCCAGCAACAGTGAAGGAGAGGTCATATAATTACAAACCAGGGCAGTGAATGACTTGGAGGACTTGTAAGTCCTGGTAGTGTTCTAAGAGCCTACTGTCGCTGTCCATTCTAAATGGCAGAGATCTTAGGTTTTGCTGGTGCCCTTGATACATTGCTGCAGTGCATCCTGTAGGTGGATTATAGATAAGGTGTGCCGAGGGTAGAAGGAGTGAAGTTTTAGGGTGGAATGAGTTTTTTTATTCAATTCTCTCATGGGATGTCGTTGCCTCTGGCTAGGTCAGCACTTTATCGGGCAGTTAAGAGTCAACCACATTGCTGTGGGTCTGGAGTCATGTGTAGGTCAGACCAGGTGGGAATGACAGATTTCCTTCCTTATAAGGGCAGTAGAGAACCAAATGGGTTTTTCTGCAATCAAAAATGGTTTCATGATCATCAGATTCTTTATTGAATTCAAATTCTACCAGTTGCCATGCTAGGATTTGAACCCAGGTCCCCAAGAATATCAGCTGAGTGTTTAATTTATCTGACATTACCTCAATTACTTGAAAGTTGGTACAGTTTGATGAAAACTTTGAAAGTGAATTCTTAGGGAGTGAATAAAAGTAGGCTCTTAGCAATATTTGGATTGTGTTGCAATTCATTGAAGTTGACACTGATTTATTGACACATTATGCATGGTGTTTATATTCTTCATGGTTTTGTTCTGCATTTATTTATTACGAAGTGAAAGCTTTCATCCCCCAGTCTTTCAGCTATGTTCTCACAAACAGAAGTTGGCTGTGGAAGCTGTACATTATTCACCCAAATGTCTTCATGGAGTTCTCTGCTTAGAATTGACCATTTCTGTTTAAGTGTTTAGCTACTGTAATATTGTAAACTTTATCTGTTCAAAGCATCATCCTCTTTCTTGATGCAGTGCATGCAGACAGAACATATCAATAAAAAGACATAATATTGTCAGGATTACCAAAGACGGCACAGTTATGATAACAAATGTATTCTTGAGTATTGGAGCCAGCTGCAGGCAACTGGAGGGAGTTTGAGTTTATGTAGCTGGCCCAATTTTGCCACTGTACATTTTCTTGATAAAGCTAACTTTCATCATTTTCTCTTTTATCACAAGTGGATTGGATTCATTTGGAGGTGAACTGAAGGAAATATAAATGTAGAAGAAATGGTGTGTTTTTCAAAGACTGTGTGAAAGAAATTTTATGACCTACAATTTATTATTGATACTAAGTTTTTTGCAACTCTAGATATCCACAAAACAAAACATACAAATCCAATTTCAGCAGATGTGATACGCCGGTCCTTGATCAAGCACAAAAGGGAGCCATAATAGTCATGCATGTGTATTTCTGCTCTAATAGAATGATCTGCAGGCCACACCATCTTTATTTACATCAATGAATTTAAATCATGTATAGATGGTCCCTCATGAACAAGAAAACCGTCACTATAAATGAAGGGAATTATGTAAAACTGATGATATCAAATACACTGCCCATTATACAGTTTGCAATATTTAGATTTAGATTTTATTTGGATTTAGATTTTTGTTATCATTTGTACTTAAGTACAAAGGCACAGGAATACAGTGAAAAGTGTATAATTTCGCCACACAAGGCATCATCTTAGGTACTAGTGCCTGGGTACAGAATTATAAGAACAAAATAGAAAGCAAGAATGAAGTTAAAAATTAAACATTGCAGTAAATCTTGCTATTAAGTTAAAAAAAAAAGTTAAAACTCAAACATTACAGCCTTTTGAAAGTGCTTTGCCCCACTGGCACTGCACTTCCTACAGGTGCTTGATCTCTTCCACTTTGCCAAGCTTTCCCCACGGTCCATTCCAGGTTACCTTGTCACTGACTTCAATTAAAATAAAATGAAAATAACCGTGTATACTTAAGAGCTAATTCAATAATGCCCATTTCACAACGTTGCCTATGGTTAAAATTAACCCTGAGATGGGTGGCTGGGGAGTACATGAACTGTTAAATATAATTATTGTTATTGGACAACCGATGATTTTCATGCTGGCTTATTGTTCTTAAATACAGTTGTGGATAAGATGTCTGCTAAAAATAGTAGAAGCCAGCATTCACCCCTTACACTCCCAACCCCTTTCAAGTAGAAAATCTGGATGTACTTCTGGAGGCAAAGTATATTTGAGCCACACAATTGTGAGACGATGAATCTAACTGGCATCACTTGACATTCAGCAACATTATCACTGTTCAAACCCTCCACTATCAGCATTCTGAGATTACCATTGACCAGACTATTAACCAGAGAAGCCAACAAACATTATGGTTTCAAGAGCAGATCACAGGCTGAGAATCCTGCAGTGAGTAATTCACCTCCTGACTCCCCAAAGCTATCCATCATCTACAAGGCACAGGAATGTGATGGAATACTCTCCACTTGCCTGGAAGAGTGCGGTTCAAAAAGGATGTTCATCACCACCTTCTCAAGGGCAATTAAGAATGGGCAATGCAAGTTGAGCTTGCCTGCAATACCTACAGCCTGACAATGAATTTAAAAAAATCTGAAATTGTGTCTCTCACTTTTTTGATCTCAATATTTGATAGTAGCAATGTTTCATCTAAGGAGGACGAGTTGATAATGTCAATACCAGGTCCAAAATACAATGACAAAAACTTATAAGTTCTCTTATAAGTTATCTACAAATAGACTAGCACATGCATCAAAAGGTCAAATCTATCATAGATAACAAGGTGTAGAGCTGGATGAACACAGCAGGCCAAACAGCATCAGAGGAGCAGGAAAGCTGAAGTTTCGGGCCTAGACCCTTCTTCAAATATATCAGTATGACATTAAGTATGGTCGTTGCATCTTTGCAAAATAAAAATAGGATTTTCCATTTTAAATAACAGTAAAACATTTTAGAAACCAAAATCAGCCAGCAGCCAAAATTTAAAAGAGATAATTTGACTAACCCTTTGTGTAGGATCTTTTATCACATCTGTTAAGTTTGAGAAATGATATCTCGCAATTGTGCTAAAGTTTCTTTTTCCCTTGGTGCCTTATTTGCATACCTCTATTTTGCAATGTTGAGCTCACAGTCTAGTTCAAATCAGAATTCTGATGGTTACTAGTCCAAATGACTCACTTGTACAGACATTCACAGCAATTCCCATTAAAGTCTTTTCACAAAAAGTAAACATTTTTTAACAGAAATGCCTCTTGATTGTCTGCAATCTATCTTCTGCCTGTCAAGTCTCTGTGCCAATTTTCGTCTTTCTCATTCATTGCGCCTTGACTTTAGCTCTGGATCAGCTAGTTTATGGTGTGTGGGCTAATTTAAAATGTACCTGAATCAGCCTGAAATAGATTTGAGTTATATTAACTCCCGGACCTCATTATGATCTCACTAGTGATTTATAAATTGAATTGGTGGACTAGGCCAGAAACTCTCGACGTTTGAGGAGTAATTTCTAATGGGTCAACCAAAGGTCATTTTAAATGCAACTCTTGAACATTTGGCAAAGTTACAGTAGAAGCAATGGAGTTAATTTGATTTTATTTTCATATATTTGATTTTTAGTATACAAAATGTTAGTTTGAAATACTTGCAGATGTGCAAATGAACAACTGCTGAGGAAAGATTATTTTCTTGGATTGCAAACGTGTAGATATTTTTGGAGTAATGTGATCAGGAAGAAATGGTTTTACCCAAAATGGTTGGTTAAAGACAAAAATAGGAAAAAAAATAAAAATTAAGTGAGCCAAGTACAGACACATTGTCTTGACAGGCAGAAGAGATTATAGGCCTTGAAGAGGCAGTTCTGTTAACACAAAAATAATTTACATTTTATAAAAAAAAAACTTTAATGGGAGTTGCTCAGAATGTCTCTGTCAGTCAGTTTTACCTTTCTGGCTTCCTTTGTTCCGTAGATGCTGGAAGAAGAATTTTCTCTGGCCTGAGTTCACAAGATATCTCCATGTTTTCAGATACCTTCCAGGAGACATTGATTACAGAGGACAAATCAACGAAGGAATTCTCAAACTGTCTCTCCATTAGCACTGTCTCATACTGCCTCAAAGGTATCCTAGACCCTTCTTCATTTGATGACTTGTCTTATTTGATGACTCAACAACAATTTTTTCTCTTCCATTCAGATTTAAGGAATTCCTCCCCTTCCATTTCCCTACTTCCATCCCTTCTTTTAATCTCACGTCTTGTCATTTATTCACTGTACACTCTGACATTCTGCTCTTTGATGTTGAATGAGCTGTGTTCAGCAATGGAGTCAAGGTTTATCATTTTAAATCCTTCCACACCACAATGAAATTTGGGCAAGGCACGATGTTGAACTTTTCTTCCATTGTCTTTGCTTTTGTATTCAATTCTTTGTAAGATATTTCTGATCGGGTAAGGGGCAGTCAGCCTTTCTGGCCACAATAATTTACTGAGGTGAGGCAACGGCAATATGGTATTATTGATAGACCGTTAATCCAGAAACTCACTAAATGTTCTGGGGACCCACAGCAGATTTAAAAATACATGGAATTAAGAATCTACTGATGACCATGAAACCATTGTCAATTGTCAGAAAAAAACCACCAGACTCACTAATGTCCTTTAGTGAAGGAAATCTGCCATTCCTACCTGGTCTGGCCTACTTGTGACTCCATCTCACAGCATTGTTAATGGTGATCCAGGAACCCGGCCTCAGCTCATTGTGGTCCCTAGCCACCTGCAAACAGCCATCACTGACATCTCTAACTGCCTTTTGCTTCTCTATGAACATGCTACTTCTCCACCACATTTGTTGTTGATCGTTTCACTAGTAAACCAATCAGCAGCAATGACAGGAGAGAACTGGGCTGTGATTGGAGGAGCACCTCATTTCCACCTTCATCCATTCTATTCACAAAGTGTGACTTTCTCTGATTGGTTGCGAGAAAAGGGTTGACTTTCCTGAATGATCTGGAAACTTTTAACCATTAACCCCAACGTATTTTGAGTTTTGCTGACAGTAGCTAATATTACAAATGTACCCTTGCAGTCCATGTTATACCCTCTGTGATGTCTCCTGTCAGTGGGTAAAATTTTATGTTGTTCAATCCACTGATGTAACTTAAGATTGGACACCCATTGACTTCAATTAGCAGGTAAGATTGATCTTAAATCTAGTGTTGGAATCAATCCTGTTTTAAAGTCTCATAAATCTCCAGTAACAGGCTGTGTGTGAAATCAGTCTATATATATTCAAGACTTGTTCTTTGTACATTAGGGATCACCAGAAAGACAGTTTTTCAACTGTAACTACATTAAGAACACATGAATATTTAGAATTGAGGGAAACTTGTTTGAAGTCTTCACAAATGGGTTGTAGCTCATTCAGTAAACTCAGATACTAGACTTTGATATCAGGTATCAGGGTGGATGGTTCAGTAATATGGCTTAAATGGATTGCATATGTTGTGGTAATTTTCTTTTTGATATTGTTTCCACTTTGGTAGTAATAGCATCATGGAGATTTTAAAATATGCTCATAATTTAGTGTTTCATTGACAAAATCAGTGTTTGTTCTGACAATTATTTCGTGGGAAAATATTCCAAGAGCATAATTTGGAAATTCAAATGGCACTACAAATTATCGTACTTGGGAGAGAAAAATGAAAATCTGCTTTCAAATTGCAATATCAGCTGCTGTTGAGAAAGAACAGGTTTCATTTACATTGTTCGTGAATGTGATCTATAGACCCTACGGTGATCTGTGTGTTCATTCATTGCTGATTTTAAAGTGAAGAGGGTGGATTTTCAAGATAGCAACCAGTCACGTCACCTTACAGCAAGCAGCGCTAGAAATTTTTCCACTCACTTGCTGCCAAACAGGAATTCGGGAATGTTTATTCAGCTAAGTAGGACAGTGAATATACATTGGAATGAAATTTGGTGAAATAAAAAAAAAGTTCTAATTGCAGTCAATATTAATTCAACTGGTCTGAACAAATGGTAACACAGTAGCTTGCACAAACTCAGGCTCCAGTCCCTGGTCTTATTGACTGAATCAGATCACATGACCCAAAGTACTTCAGGACATGAAGCAAGGTTACAGTAAGTGACAAGCAGTCACAACGCGAAGCTCTCGAATAATTATGGTCTTGCGCAAAAAGTTGAAGAGGACCTTTAATTGTAAGGTGCAAGTTCCAGCAAGCTTTGAACATCTGCAACCATTTGCGTGAATGTATGTGCAATCAACATGTTTTTGCAACTTTAAAATATACCTTACTGGTTTCAAATTTTATACTTTATAGAATAATAATTTGATTTTATTGCCATTCTTTAAATCAATGTTAAATGAAATTTTGCCAATGTTTGATCTAGTCTTTGTATATTCTTTATGTTCACTAACAGTTGTGCTGGCCATGAATCTTTTCCTAAAGTTAAATTAATATTCCCATATTCAGTTAATATTGATATTAACACTTACAAATCAGGCATTATTTAGATCAGAGATGCAATAATATACCCTGATAAAGTAACTCAAGACCAACACCACACGTGTATAAGATTATGAAGGGCACAGATGAAATTGATAGAAAGACAATTTTTTCATTCATAGAGAAGTCAATAACCAGCAGACATACATTTAAGCTAAAAAGTAGAAGGCTAAGAGGGGAATTGAGGAGAAATATTTTCATCTAGAGGGTGGTGGAAGTCTAGAGCTCACTGCCTGGAAGGGTGGTCAAGTCAGAAACTCTTGAAGCATTTAAGCAGCATTTAGATGTTTATTTGCAGTGCCTCGCCCTGAAATCTATGGGCCAAGGACTGGAAAATGGGATTAGCGTAGTCTGGTTTTTGTTGACTGGTATAGACATGACAGGCTTTATGGCTTCTTTCTGTGCTGTAAATGTCTATGAATCAGTCGATGAAACATCTCAGTAAAAACCGACAAAACTGATGAATCCTCTCAATCAGGAATAAAAACAGAAGTTTCTGGAAAAGCTGAGCAGATCTGGCAGCATCTGTGAAGAAAAATCAGAGTTAACGTTTTGGGTCCGGTGACCCTTCCTCAGAACTAATGGTAGCTGAGAAAACGTCAGTTCATATGTAGAAAACAGAGTGGGGTAGGGAGTAGACAATAGGATAAAAGGATAGAGCCCAAAGAGAGAGAAGAGCATTTGGATAGACAAAGGAGTTGATAACGATCAGGCTGGGAAGGTGAATAGTTGTTAATGGGGACTGTTAGTGTCTAACAATAGGTAGTGTGTGGCAGGCTATGTGATAACAAGGCCTGGTGTGTGGGGTAGGACATGGGAGAGTTTAGGCCCTAAAGTTATTGAACTTGATATTGAGTCCGGAGGGCTGTAGGGTTCCCAAGCGGAAAATGAGGTGTTGTTCCTCCAGCTTGCATTGAGCTTTGCTGGAACACTGCAACAAGCCAGAGACAGAGATATTGGCCAGGGAACAGTGTGGTGTGTTGAAGTGGCAGGCAGCAGGTAGTTCAGGGTCTTTTTTGCGAGCAGAACGTAGATGTTCTGCGAAACGGTCGCCAGGTCTACGCTTCGTTTCCCCAATGTAGAGGAGACCACATTGTGAGCAGCCAATGCAGTAGACCAGATTCTGGGAAGTGCAGGTGAAGTGTTGCTTCACCTGGAGGGTATGTTTGGGCCCTTGGATGCTGGGGAGGGAGGAGGTAAATGAGCAGGTATTGCACCTTTGCCAGTTACAGTGGAAGGTGCTGAGGGTCTGTGGGGGGGTGGGGGAGGCAGGGGGGAGGGAGGGTGGTGGGAGACGGTGTGTGTTGGGGGTGAAGGAAGAGTGGATCATGGTGTCCCAAAGAGAATGATCTCTGTGGAAGGCAGACAAGGGAGGGGAAGGGGATATGTGTCTGGTGGTGGCATCTTGCTGGAGGTGGCGGAAATGGCGTCTGATGATCTTCTGAATGTGGATGCTGGTGGATGGTAGGTGAGGATAAGGGGAACCCTATCACTGTTGCAGGAAGGAAGAGAGGGGGTGAGGGCGGAATTGCAGGAGATAGGTCGGAACTGGTTGAGGGCCCTGTCAACAACGGAGCTGGGGATTCCTTGGTTGAGGAAGAAGGTGGACGTTTCCAAGACTCCGTTGTTGAATTTGGCCCCATCTGAGCATATGTGACGGAGACAGAGAAACTGAGAGAATGGGATGGCGTCTTTACGGGAAACAAGGTGTGAGGATATAGAGTCCAGGCAGCTGTGAGAGTCAGTGGGTTTATAATGGATACTAGTGGCCAGTCTATCCCCAGCAATGGAAGCAGAGATGTCGAGGAAGGGAAGGGAGCATTCAGAGATAGACCAGGTGAAAGCAAGGGCAGAGTAGAAATTGGAAGCAAAATCAATGAACTTCTCCAATTCCGGATGAGAGATGGAAGCAGCACCGATGATATCAGTGATATATCAGTGTTATGGGTGGGGGCCGGAATAGGACTGGAACAAGGAAAGTACCACGTACCTCACGAAGAGATGGGCATAACTGGTCTATGTTGGGGAAACAAAGTGTAGACTGGGTGACCATCTACGTTCTGCTCACAAAAAAGTCCCAGAGCTTCCAGTTGCGTGCCACTTTAATGCACCTTCCTGTTCCCTGGCCAACATCTCTGTCTCTGGCTTGTTGCAGTGTTCCAGCAAAGCTCAATGCAAGCTGGAGGAACAACACCTCATTTTCCACTTGGGTAGCCCTCCGGGCTCAATATCGAGTTCAATCATTTTAGGGCCTAAACTCTCCCATGTCCTAGCCCCCTACTCCAAACACCAAGCCTTGTTATCACACAGCCTGCCATTACACACCCCCTGTTGTTAGTCACTAACAGTCCCCATTAATAGTTGTTCACTGTCCCAGCCTGATCATTATCTCTTCAGGCTCTATCCTTTATCTTATCCTCTACTCCCTACCCGTTCCCCTCCTTATTTTCTGCGTATAAACCAACGTTTTCCCAGCTACCATCAGTTCTGAGGAAGGGTCACCGGATCCGAAACATTAACTCCTATTTTGTTTATCCACAGATGCTGCCAGACCTGCTCAGTTTTTCCAGCAGTTTCTGTTGTTGTCCATGAAACATCTCACATGGTAGCACTCGTGACTCAATGGATAACTCAATCACTCAGAGTCAGGCAGTTGTCAGGTCCGATCTCACTCCAATGAGTAGAGTTTATAATCCAGGCTGACCCTTCGATGCAGCACTGAGGGAGGTTGAATCTATCAGAGGCACCATTCATTGGTAAGACTTTAATCCTAGGCACAAACACTCTCAAAGATGATTAGTTAACATTTGCAGTTCTGTATGAAGAAAAGCAGGGAGTCATTTGTTGTTACTGTTTATTCATGAATTAGCACTTCTAAAACATTATATGGTCATTTTCTCATTGTTATTTGTAGGATGTTGATGGGTGTAAATTGGTTGTTGTGATTGCCTGCTCTGCAAAAGCATACTATTGGCTGTGAGGTACTTTGAGGATCGTGCTTTACAAAGGTAAGACTTTTCCTGTACTATGGATCTTATGCTTCTAACAGGAAGCATTCTTTAAACGAACCTGCCAATTAGTGTCAATTCATTGTGAATTATTTTTTGCAAATGGAATTAGGACTATACAACATAATTTAATATAATTTATATACATTCAGGGGACAATAAATGTTTTCACTCATCTTCCTCCATTTGTCAGTGCGTTTGGATGGATTTTGACCTACGAGGAAGTAAAGGATTATAGGGGAATGGAAGAGGTGTGTACTTGCAGTCAAAGTTAGATCAGTTGTGATCTTATTGAATAGCAGCTGAAGCTCAAGGGGCCAAATGGCCTACTCCTCTCTTATTTTATGTGTACTTATATTCTTTCAATCAGATGACAGACAATGGTCTTTCATTCAGGGTCAAGGTAATGAGCTGGATTCAGTCTTCAACAGAAGGTCAGTTAGTGATCCATAGACCAATGGACTCTGATATTTTCTCCCTTGTTTTTAATTATTACCTTCATTCTGATTCAAATAACTCACTCTTAGAACAAATGATGGAAAACAATGCATAAGAACAAAAGTTGTGTTATATCATTGAATCAGGCAAAGCATTCGTTAGTTGGCAATGTTATAGCAAATAATGTCAAATAAGTTTGGGACATTGAATATAAGTTAAAATTTCTCTTCCCTCCATCAATTTAATATTACACAATTAGTGTGTATATGAATTATATCCCCAAAAATTATTGATACTTGACTGGCTGAAGGTATTGGATACTGCGAATGCTATGGACCCTGACAACGGTTACAGAACTTATTGTGCCCCAACCCCAAGCTGTTCAACACTTATATTTACTTGACAATGTTGGCAATGACTCAGGGATGTCCTGTACACAAAAATCAGGACAAATTCAACCAATTATTGTCCCATCAGTCTCCTTTTGATCATCATTAAAGTGATGGGAAGGATCATCAACAGCACTATCAAGCGACACTTGCTTTGTAATAGCTTGACACTGTTATTCAAGGCACAAGTCAGGATTGTGACAGAGCACTCCCCATTTACAGTCCCTAAAAATACTTAAGAAGTTCAATATTATCCAGGACAAAGCAGCCCACGTGATTGTCACAACATCGACAAATATTTGCTCTCTCCACCACCGACGCTCAGTAGCAGTAATGTGTACTGTCGACAAGATGCACCTGCAGAAATTCACCACGGCTCCAGACAACACCTTCCAAATGTTACACCCACTGCCATCTAGAAAGAAAAGTGCAGCAGATACATGGGAACACCACCTCGTTCCAGTTTTCCTCCAAGGCACTCGCCATCCTCACTTGCAAATATACCGCACTGTCACAGGGTCAAAATCCTGGAATCCCCTCCCTTATACCATTATGGGTCTACCTACAGCAAATGCACTGCAGTGCTTCTGAAGGACATTTAGGGATGGGTAATGAATGTTGGCCCAGCCAGCAGTGTCCATATCCCAGGAATTAATAAACTGGACAAGAACAGCCATTTGGATCAGACCCACACAAATTTGGCACTGTGCAGTGAAATAGTTGCGCAGTGCACTGCTTCTTATTCATGCTTGGTAGATCAGGAGTCATATCTGACAATACCTGCCACATTTGAGCTTCATGAGTATGATTATCGTCTTCAAAGCAATCTTCTAAAATGCATCTCTCCCTCAAGTTATAAGAAGTTCAGATAGTGCTATTAGTCCCTTGCCCCCACGCAACCAATTAATCCCTGGTAAACAGTTTGGACACTTCTGGGAAAGTACCCTCCTTACTGTCTCTGGGCTTAGTAACAAAGCTTTCCAGATTTTAAACCTTTGTAGCCAGCTTATAAAGGACATCCAACAGTTTTTATTTCATTTTCTGCCCAACTGACCTCTTACTGCTTGTCTTTAAGTCTCTGTCTGATTTCTCTTTGCATCTGCATCTGTGATTTCATCCATCAACTTCTTAGCTTATAACTCTCCTTTTGTGTCTGTAGCTATCATTTGTATTTGATCACATGGCATCCTAATCTTAGCTTTCTTCCTATAGGTACAGCTTTCAGGTCAAGGGTTACTATGTCGCATGCACCAGTATTATGTTTGTCCAACCACTTTTTAATTGATCCCTTTACAATTGTGTAGAGTCATTTACCAATATTCTTAAAAATAATTATAGATTCCATTGATATTCTAAAGAAATTACATATTTTCCTTGACTTTACTGTTTCCAGGTCAAAGGTCATCACCATATCCATTCAAATGTTTTTGAATAGAAATCTCACCGAATAGATTTTACCTTCTTCTCACCCCAGTTGAAACAGTATATCAATATATAAAACATTCTGTAACTAGGTTGGCTAGAACCGTATATGTTGGTTAGAATTCAATGGGAGTCTCAGAAATGGGATCGGTGTTTGGGTTACAGTTGACATAAATGGTGAAGGAGGGTGGGCATTGGAAATCCCATTGTTTTTCCCACACCATGGAATTTTAAACAGTAGGGGGGATGGTGAAGATTGATGAAGAGTTAAGGGTCCCTTCCTACCACCATTGGCATATTTTTAGCAGTGATTGAGCCTCTGTTGTTTTAGGAGATGTCGTTGTAAAATGTAGCAGGCTTCTCTGGTACTCAGGGTGGGGAATGTATGCGACTGTGTACCTTTTAGCCCATGAAAGTCCCCTAGCAGCAAGGCCTGGCTCAACAGACTCAATTAGTACCTTCCCCAGCCACTTCCCATACCTGCTCCCCATCAGGACTGCCTGACTGACCCTGGCAACACTTGTTTTGATTTGAGGTGGATCAATGATGTACCTGTGGTTGGGCGCAGTTGCAGCATCTGCCTCTGCTCCTGATGGTACTGTTCAGACCAAAGAATGACTGCTTTCCGAATGACTGTCAACTCTTGCACGATGAGAGTTGCAATGGCAGCACATGCATTCCTCCATCACCACACAAAAGGTTGGGACGACCAGAAATGGCAGAATTTCCCCAGCTTTCCAGCCCAGCACTGGGGTGATACTACCCTGATAAAATTCAGCCTGTTATTCCAGAAAGAAGGGTTGAAATTTCACTGAGGCATGTTCAGATATGAACATTGAACTTTTCAATAGGTCGTCTCTGTCTGTTCTCTGTTCACACAAATATTAATGTGCCATTAGAGGTTTGGTTAATCTGTACTTGAGAACAACACAGCCAGGAATGCAATACAAACATGTTTAGCATCTGTACATGTATTTCAGAATTTCTAACCTGGTGACAAACAATCAATCTTGTGATTCCTGTTTCTTTGCTGATAAAGTGCTCCTAAATTATTTCTAATACTGCAGCCAGGCAACCTGCTGTTGGTTCCAAAGATTTATCTTGTAGAATCTCTTGACCTTCTACTTGCCTTATGTTTATTTATTATTACTTTCTTTTGTTAAAATATCTACTCTTCCATCCCTTCTTCAAGAAAACTGGACTCTAGCTTGGGAACAGTTCCCTTGCTATTACATCAGCCACTACGCTGTTGCCTAAGCAATAGTTTGCACTATATTCAATGAAGAGATCATGGGTCAGCCAATCTGACCTCACCCCAAAGTCCAAATGTATACACTCCAGCAAGATCACTGGATACAGATTAACGTATAAGCGTCTACCCTCCATGACTCTGTTATGACCCCAACTGATGCACAGATCATTCCCAGAATGAAATTTAGTTTGATTGATCATGTGCTTTTTTTAAAAATTATTTTAGCTAAAGTATTGATCAGTCACTGAAATAGTCACATGGGACTGTAGAGTCTCTTTAACAACCGAGGAGTTTATCAGACAACAAAACAAAAAGGTCAAGATGACTAGATATGGAAAACAGTTAGAAAAGTCTTAAGAGACACAGCAAAAACTATGTTCCAATTTATCTTTCCAACACTATCCATTACAGAGACTTGAACCTGGAGAAATAATCCCTTTACGTCACATCTTTATACCCGACTCTATATTAACTGATTCTCACCACTTTTGGTCTTGAGAATTGTGGAGTCTCCTTGTATGAATACTCACAAAACTGAGAGCTTAAACTTTCTCAGCGTTTATTAATAGAACATAGAACACATAACGTAGAACACAGGACATAGAACATAGAACATAGAACAGTACAGCACAGTACAGGTCCTTCGGCCCACGATGTTGTGCTGACCTATTATCCTACTAAGATCAAACTACCTTGCATACCCTACATTAAACTAGCATTCATGTGCCTATCCAAGAGTCACTTAAATGTCTCTAAACTAAAGTGTCTGACTCCATTATCACTGCTGGGAGCACATTCCCTGCACCCACCACTCTCTGTGTAAAGAACCTACCTCTGACATCTCCCCTATATCTTCCTCCAATCACCTTAAAATTATGACGCCTCGTAATAGTCATTTCTGCCCTGCGAAACAGTCTCTGGTTATCCACTTTATCTATGCCTCTCATCATCTTGTACACCTCTATCAAGTCACCTCTTATCCTGCTTCTCTCCAATGAAAAAAGCCCTAGCTCCCTCAACCTTTCCTCATAAGATCTGCCCTCCAGTCCAAGCAGCATCCTGGTAAATCTCCTCTGCACGCTCTCTAAAGCTTCCACATCTTTCCTATAATGAGGCGACCAGAACTGAACACAATATTCCAAGTATCAACCTGCAGATTTCTAAACAAACACCCCTAGTACAGAAGTTGCACTAACTACATTTGTCTGCTGTGGTGATTTCTGTCCTAGGCTCCTAAAGAGAGAAAACTACATTTTCTTCTGACTCCAGTGTGGTTTCCTCTGAACTGCCCTAAAACCTTATAATCTTTGGATTTTCTAAACTAAACTCAATCCTTGATTAGTGAAATTGAAAACAAGCTTTAGGCCTTCAATGTTTACCCACCGGTTGTAAATCACAAGGCCGAAACCAGGAAACTCACTGGAAGTGATGCAATAGAAACATCAGATTAAGTGTTTTAAAACCAAAAGAACTGCAGATGCTGTAAATCTGAAACAAAACCAGAAATGCTGGAAAATCTCAGCAGGTCTGGCAGCATCTGTGAAGAGAAATCAGAATTAACATTTTGCGTCAAGTGACTCTTTCTCAGAACAAGTTAAATATTTCCCAGTTTACCTTCTTCTCCTGTCCAATAGATTTGTAAACAATATTTATCACAGAAATGCAGTTCTGAGGAAGGGTCACCGGACCCGAAACATTAGCTCTGTTTTTTTCTTCACAGATGCTGCCAGACCTGCTGAGCTTTTCCAGCAACTTTTGTTTTTGTTCCTGATTTACAGCATCCGCAGTTCTTTCGGTTTAAATTCATGGGGATAATGATATATTTTATTCCTTGGGTATTTATGGGATAGCCTGTTACTGAAATCAGTGAGATGAAATTCAGAAGAGTTCTATAAAGAATCAATGATCCATCCTGACACATTACTGCCAAGCAGCTGGAATTGAAATTATGAATTCTTAACTAATGTGTGATAATAATCCAGAAACTCTGGCTGAGTTGTGTTGATTAGATTTCTCCATGAAGCTAAAATGAAACATCAGGTTGACAGAAAAAAGGAAAGGTCGCTGAACCTGAAACATTAACTCTGATTTCTTTCCACAGATGCTACCAGACCTGCTGAGCTTTTCCAGCGATTTCTGTTTTTGTAACAGAGTCAATAGCCAGTTTTATGGCACGAGTTGCTTGGAAAACATTATAGCTTTTCTTCTGGTTTGGCTGTAAACATCTCACTTGAGTCATTATCTACAATTGAAGAGAATACCCCAGTGATGATTTAACCCACTGATTGCTATGCTTTAGTTTTGAGGACTCGACTGGTGGGTTGTAAAATAATCAGCAAGCTCCATTAATATCCACGATAGACATGAACAGGTTATTGATATTTATCTATCATAAATTAATGCTGCATAAGTGAAATGGAAGCTTCTTCTCAAAAAACAGAGGCGATTGCATATCTTGTGACTTTGAGTGGAGGATGGCTAACCAGTCTAAGTAAACTGGGTGGCTTTCTTGCATCTATAGTCTCAAGGGACAAGAAATGAATTATGTTGAAGAACATTAATGACACTCTCATGCAAGCAGGGCTGCCAATTGACTTGTCATAAATCAGCTTATTACATAGAAGGTTCCAGATGCAAAAACATAGTTCCTACAGTTGTGAGTTGGACTGGTACAGACAATACCATTCTGTTGGTAGTAAAGGTTTGATAAGCAAGAATCAATTGACAGAGGTATAGATTTCTGAGGCACAGACATAGAAAAAATAAAAATACCTTAGGTTAAGAGAAGAGGGTCAAAGAGGATAGCTTTGCTCCCTTGACCTCATTGACATAGGTCAGGAAGCTCTTTTACTAAGGAGGAGAATGTATTTGAACTGCTTTAGGTGGAATTGACACAGCAGTTTTAGGAATCTATCCTGCTCTTTTTACCGTTCCTACTCACCCCACATGAATAGTAGCTCAATGGAGATTATTTTTCTGATGCTGCTTTGTTCAATCATTTGATGTTTGATTCTGCGTCTCCTGTAACTGTTCTCTGTGTTATTAGTCGAGTCTGAGTGTGGTTAAGAGACAGGGTTGAACTTTATGGCTTTTTGATTAAGTGCCAGCTGTGTTGAGTGCTTTGGAGATACTTCCCATGAGGCCTAGCGAGATTTATCATATATCTTATTAACTTTGCCTGATTAACAACCTCTCCACCTCTGTGGTGTCTAATTCTAGCTCCACCTTACCACGTGCTGTTCCCATACAACTCGCCACTCACTGCATGTCTGCTGAAAGACTGCCATCTCTTGCACTGTGCCATTTTTAAAAAGCTGCCACACACTTGGACAACCATTGGCAATTTGGCTTTGCCCCTCACTGACAGGGTAATGGCATAGCATTCATAAAGCCAATAGAGTTCAACAATTTTAGGACCTAAACTCTCCCATGTCCTAGCCCCCTACCCCACACACCAGGCCTTGTTATTACATAGCCTGCCATTACACACCACCTATTGTTAGTCACTAACAGTCCCCATTAACAACTATTCACCCTCCCAGCCAGATCGTTAACAACTCCTTTGTCTATCCAACTGCTCTTCTCTCTCTTTGGGCTCTATCCTTTATCCTATCATTTACTCCTTACCCCATCCCTCTCCCTATTTTCTGCATGTAAACCGACATTTTCCCAGCTACCATCAGTTCTGAGGAAGGGCCACTGGAATCAAAACATTAACCCTGACTCTTCTTCACAAATGCTGCCAGACCTGCTGAGCTTTTCCAGCAACTTCTGTTTTTATTCGTAAAGGCAGGTTGTTCACAACAGAGATGGCATGGCAGACACTCCCTCACATAAACCGCCTCATTCTCAAACCCTAGTTGCTGTTTAACCACCAGGTCACACACTTTACCTGTCCTTAGTTACATTCCATTTAAAAGCCTTCTCTAAGTCACCACTATTCTGTCCTCAATGCCCAATGGGCACCCATATCCTGACATTGCCCGGTAAAGGAACATCACATACAGGCAAGCATTTGGACCATTCCAAAGTTGAGCTTTTATTTACAGCCAGTAAAAACTAGCACACACAAAATGAAGAGTGGCCGTAGGGTGACATGGTGGCTCAGTGGCTAGCACTGCTGCCTCACAGTGCCAAGGACCCGGGTTCAATTCCAGCCTCAGGAGACTGTGTGCAGTTTCCACATCCTTCCTGTGTCTGCGTGGATTTCCTCCGGGTGCTCTGGTTTCCATCCACAGTCCAAAGATGTGCAGGTTAGGGTGGATTGGCCATGCTTAAATTGCCCGTTATTGTCCAGGGATGTGCAGGCTATGTGGATTAGCCATGGGAAACGTGCGTTTACAGGGATGGGCTGCTCTTTGTGGGTTGATGCGGAATCAAAGGGACTGCTTCCACACTGTAGGGATTCTATGATTCTATATAGCTTGACCCCACAATACGAACCAAATACTAGCATCATGACCAATCAGGATTTAACAGTCAATACTGGTCAGCTGCACTCAGCTCCCATTGGTTGGAGCCAGATGTCAGTCAGGTCCTGTCTGGTTTGTAACACCCAGCACAGCTGAGCTCTGTCATGTACAAGGAGAGCTTCCTCCTCCCCACTGTCTGCATCTTCCTCAGAGGAACACCTGCTGTCAATCCCTCAGCTTCTCAGTATCTATCACATCAGCTGTACCAACCAGGATGTTGCAGTACAGTGTGTCCATATTGTCCTGGATGGCCACCTCCAGCCTGGTCCTAAATTGTAGAACTGGACCTTCAGCAGCCCACCAGGGAACCTGCTCACAGCAAGGGCACCAACTTGGTGGAAGTGCAGTGCTAGCTGAGTCACCAACACATTACATCATAAAGAGAGTGCCTGCTACACCCTTAACCCATAAAACATGACAAAGCAATGTTCTCCTCATCCCATTGGAAGTTTTACAAGTAATAGGAAATTTTGTCCAGGTTTTATCTCTTTTTGAGTCATTGCCACTAACTTCTGCATCATAAGATGCCAATGTTCAACTTGCAAAGACCAAAGGTATGGTGAAACTTGCTTTTAACCAACATTTAAAGTATAAGCACATTTGCTCAAATGATTGCTATTAAATGTAGCTGCATTTTGCAAATGTGTGCTCCATGTATTTATACTTTCAATGCACTAGCATCCAACAGGTGCAGATCCTGTGTTTACACCCATTAAAATGACGCTGACCTTGGCCAACCTGGGAATGGTACCTGCAATTTTCCATTTTGCAGCTGAAGAACAAGTGATGGCAGGAGATGTAACTCTCAGTGGACATGATCAGCACCAGGCTTCACAAGGTCACCCTGTAACTCCCTTCACAACACATCTCCCCATGCACCCCCCCCCGCCCCTCCCTGCCTCCTGCAGAGGCTCCAAGTCCCTTCTACACCACTCTACCACAACAGCCGATGTTCACCAATTCCACCCTTTGTGGGGACACACCGCATTGAACTTTGCCTCCAACTTTGGCCCAGCACTCCACCAAACCCAGACACTAAATGTTAGTAATGCCCATCCTCTTCCTCTATAACCCCACCCAGAGGCCTCATGGCAGTGACTGCAAATAGCACCTCCTCCCACAGCCTACCCTTCATACACCTCGGGTTTACCCCTGTGCTTGTTGCTACCCCTGTGCATGCCTCTGCTTCATCACCCCTCTCCAGTCCAGGTTTGCCTTCCGCACCTTCTTTTTTGTCAGTGTCGCTGTCCCCTACAGCCCACTTTGTATATTCCTCAATGATCAATGGACTGATCCTAAGGACTGTATTCACCCCTGAACTCTGGCCAACATTGACAGGCAGTCCCTGGACATGACTATCTCAATGTTTGACTGCTGTCTTTGCAGCACCTCAACTGATGCTACTCAATTCCCCTGACTGTCTTTGAAGGACCTACAATACTGACCCTTGCTTTATTCTTAGACCGTAGTTCAACGTATCCCATGACCTTTCCCAGCCTGTGCGGATGATGGACTATAGGCTCTGTGTGGATGGTGCCCATGCCTGATGGTACCATGCCCTCTGACAGATAACAGTCCCCCCACCCTTTGATGACACTAGGAACCAGCCCCCATCTAATTCCTGACATGGACATTGGGTAGAATCAATATTCAGTGTGTGTTTGCTGAACATGCTGTTGTGTTAGATTGATGTCTCCATGTGTCATAGAGTAACATGTCCGTCACTCCTGGACAGATCCTTATTGAAAACAAAGACGAGCAGCCAGCCTGTTTGTCTGCACATCATTAAAGCAGGCTTGGGTTTGAGGGATGCACCTTTGCACTAAAAGACATGGCACGGAATGGTGAGGCAAGGCAATGGATGCTATGACTTGCAGTTTAGCACTATATGAGCAAGTGCCAAGAGAGCAAGTGAGCATCCCTGGGGAAACAGCCTCACCCAATTTATGAACTGGGTCCTTGTCCATGTGTGCAAAGTGTTCCTGCAGCAACTTTTCAATGTTATTTGCTGGTGTGCCCTGCAATGTCTGTGCATTGTTGATGTGCTCCTTTGACTGGAGAGGTTCCATGAGAATTGTGGGGCCTTTGCAAAAGTCAGATGCCAATATCCATGGATATGAACGGTTCATGTGGCTGGTGTCCATGGATCATGGCCTGAGATGTTATTTGATGCTGAGCAACATGGAGGTTCCTCACAGCCAGTGATCAACTGAAGTCATCATGGATCCATTCTGACTTCCATACCGAGAATTCCTCACATCTAGCTTGTTTGATGCATTTGGTAAGATAGGAAGGAGAATATTAATAAAGTGAATTGTGACATTAATAAAGCTTTAACAAGTTATATCCCCCTTAGTTGGCAACTTGTTGCTGCCTCATGAGGAACTTGCTTCAGCGGTTGGTAAACACATGAAAGATATAACAAGTTGCTCCCAATGTCAAGATACCCCTCACTGGAATTCTCAATGCAGTTCTGCAACAAATCTTGTCTTAACCCTTGTCATTCAGGCCTCTATTAGACTCCTCGCAGATAAACAGAAACTAAACTGAAGCAAGAAGCCAAAAGGAAAAGAATAATGTACACATTGGAACAAATGACATAGGAAGAGAAAAAGATGAGATTCTGAACAAAGAATATCGGAAGTTAGGCAGGAATTTAAGAATGAGGTCCTTGAGGATAGGAATATCTGGATTACTCCTAGTGAGCGAGTGAGAGAAGGAATAGGAGAATAGAGCAGATGAATGCAGGGCTGAGGAGCTGGTGCAGGGGAGAAGGATTCACATTTTTGGATCAGTGGCATCTTTACTGAGGTAGAAATGACCTGTACAAGAAGGACAGATCACACTTGAATTGGAAGGGGTCGAATATACTGGTGGGGAGATTTGTTAGAGCTGCTGGAGAGGATTTTTTTTGTTTTTCTCTATTCATTTATGGGATGTGGGTGTCGCTGTCTGGGCCAGCATTTCATGCCCATCCCTAGTTGCCCTTGAGAAGGTGGTGGTGAGCTGTCTTCTTGAACCTCTGTAGTCCTCCTGCTGTGGGTTGACCCACAATGCTATTCGGGAGGGAATTCCTGGATTTTGACCCAGCAACAGTGAAGGAACGGCAATATATTTACAAGTCATGATGGTGAGTGCTTGGAGGGGAACTTGGAGGGGGTGGTGTTCCCATATGTTTGCTGCCCTTGTCCTTCTAGATGGAAGTGGCCGTGGGTTTGGAAGATGTTATCTGAGGACCTTTTGGTGAATTTCTGCAGTGAATCTTGTAGATAGTACACACTGTTGCTACTGAGTGTCAGTGGTGGAGGGAGTGGATGCTTGTGGATGTAGTGCCAATCAAGCGGGCTGCTTTGTCTTGGATGGTGTCAAGCTTCTCGAGTGTTGTTGGAGCTGCACTCATCCACATAAGTGGGGAGTATTCCATCACACTCCTGACTTGTGCCTTGTAGATGGTGGACAGGCTTTGGGGAGTCAGGGGGTGAGTTACTTGTCACAGTATTCCCAGCTTCTGGCCTGCTCTTGTAGCCACTGTGTTAATGTGGTGAGCCCAGTTGAGTTTCTGGTCAATGATAACCCCTAGGATGTTGATAGAGGGGGATTCAGTGATGGTCACACCATTGAATGTCAAGGGGTGGTGATTAGATTGTCTCTTATTGATGATGGTCATGGCCTGGCATTTGTGTGGCATGAATGTCATTTGCTACTTGTCAGCCCAAGCCTGGATATTGTCCAGATCTTATGCATTTGAACATGGACTGCTTCAGTATCTGAGGAGTCCTGAATGGTGCTGAACATTGTGCAATCATTGGCGAACATCCCCACTTCTGACCTTATGAGGGAGGGAAGGTCATTGATGAAGCAGCTGAAGATGGTTGGGCTGAGGACACTACCCTGAGGAACTCCTGCAGAAATGTCTTGGAGCTTAGATGATTGACCTCCAACGACCATGACCATCTTCCTGTGTCAGGTGGGTCTGGGTGGCTTGGGATCCAGGGAGATAGTGAGGGAAGAGATCAGTCTGAAACTGGCGTAGGTGGGAAAAAGAGCAAGTCAAACAGTCAGGGTAGGCAGGAACAAAGCAGAGGACAAAGTAGGACTGACAAATTAAACTGCATTTATTTGAATGCAAGAGGCTTTACAGGTAAGGCAGATGAACTCAGGGCATATTTGGGAACATGGGACTGGAATATCATAGCAGTTACAGTGATGTGGCTCAGAGATAGACAGTTCTGGCAACTTAATGTTCCAGGGTATAGATGCTATTGGAAGGATAGAAAGGGGGTCAAGAGAGGAGGGAGAGTGGCGTTTTTGATGAGGGATAACATTACGGCCGTACTTAGGGAGGTTATTCCAAGGAAATGTCGAGGGAAGTTATTTGGATGGAATTGAGAAATGAGAAAGGAATGATCACCTTATTGGGATTGCACTATAGACAATAGACAGCAGGAATTTCAGAAACAAATTTGTAAGGAGATCTCAGTTATCTGTAAGAATAATAGCGTGGTTATGGTAGGATAGTTTAACTTTCCAAACTGAGACTACCATAGTGTTAAGGATGGAGAGGAATTTGTTAAGTGTGTACAAGAAAATTTTCTGATTCAGTATGTGAATGTACCTGTTTTTTTCTTTTATTCATTAACAGGATAGGCAGCATTTATTGCCCATCCCTAATTGCCCAGAGGGCAGTTAAGAGTCAACCACATTGCTGAGGGTCTGGAGTCACATGTAAGTGAGACCAGGTAAGGATGGCAGTTTCCTCCCCTAAAGGACATTAGTGAACCAGATGGGGTTTTCCAACAATCAGCAATGGCTTCATGGTCATCATTAGACCCTGAATTCCAGATATTTTATTTTATTGAATTCAAATTCCACCATCTGCCCTGGTGGGATTTGAACCCGGTTCCCCAGAATGTTATCTGGGTCTCTGGATTAACAGACCAGTGATAATACCACTACACCATCACTTCACCCACTACTACTAGAGAAGGTGTAAAACTTGGCCTACACTTGGGAAATAAGGCAGGGCAGGTGACTGAGGTGTCAGTGGGGGAGCACTTTGGGGCCAGTGACTGTAATTCTATTAGTTTTAAAATAGTGATGGAAAAGGATAGACCGGGTCTAAAAGTTAATGTTCTAAATTGGAGGAAGGCCAATTTTGACGGTATTAGGCAAGAATTTTCAAAAGTTGTTTAGGGGCAGATGTTTGCAGGTAAAGGGACTGCTGGAAAATGGGAAGCCTTCAAAAATGAGACAATGAGTGTCCAGAGACAGTATGTTACTGTGAGGGTGAAGGGCAAGGCTGGTAGGTGTAGGGAATGCTGGATAACGAGACAAATTGAGGTTTTGGTCAAGAAAAAGAAGGAAGCATATATCAGGTATTGACAGCAGAGGGTGAGTTAATCTACAGAGGAGTATACAGGCAGTAGGAGTATATTTAAGAGGGAGATCAGGAGGGCAAAAAGGGAACATGATATTGCTTTAGCAAATAGGGTTAAGGAGAATCCAAAGAGATTCCACGCATATATTAAGGATGAAAGTGCAACTAGGGAGAGAATAGGGCCCCTTAAAGATCAGCAAAGCCACCAATGTGTGGAACAGCAGGAGATGAGGAGATACTAAAAGTGTATTTTGCCTTAATGTTTACTGTGGAGGAGGAGATGGAAGATAGAGAACATGGGGAAATAAATAGTAATGTCTTGAAAAAATGTATACTTAACAGAAGAGGAGGTGCTGGATGGCTTAAAATGCATAACAGTGGATAAATACCTAGGACCTGATCAGGTGTACCCTAGAACTCTATGGGAAGCTAGGGAAGTGATTGCTGTGCCCCTGGTGAGATATTTGTATCATCGATAGCCACAGGTAAGGTGCTGGAAGAATGGACGTTGGCTAAGGTGGTGCCACTATTTAAGAAAGGTGGTCAGGAAAAGCCAGGGAACTATAGACCAGTGAGCCTGACATCAGTGGTCGGCAATTTGTCAGAGGGAATCGAGAGGGACAGGATTTACATGTATTTGGAAAGGCAAGGACTGATTAGGGATAGTCAACATGGCTTTGTATGTGGGAAATCATGTCTCACAAACTTGATTGAGTTTTTTGAAGAAGTAATGAAGAGGATTGATGAGACAGAGCAGTGGATGTGATCTATATAGACTTCAGTGAGGTTTTCAACAAGATTCCTCTTGGTAGATTGGTTAGCAAGGTTAGATCACATGGAATACAGTGAGAACTAGCTATTTGGATACAGAACTGGCTCAAATGTTGAAGACAGAGGGTGGTGGTGAAGGGTTACTTTTCAGACTGGTGACCAGCAGTGTGTCACAAGGATCAGTGCTGGGTCCACTGCTTTGAATGTGAACATAGGAGGTACGGTCAGTAAGTTTGCAGATGACACCAAAATTGAAGGTGCAGTGGACAGTGAAGAAGGTCACTTCAGAGTACAATGGGATCTTGATCAGATGGGCCAATGGGCTGAGGAGTGGAGGATGGAGTTTAATTTAGATAAATGTGAGGTGCTGCATTTTGGTAAGGCAAATCAGGCAGGACTTATGCACTTAATAGTAAGGTCTTGGAGTGTGTTGCAGAACAAAGAGACTCAGAGTGCAGGTTCACAGGTCCTTGAAAGTGGAGTCGCAGGAGATAGGACAGTGAAGAAGATGTTTGGTATCCTTGCCGTTATTGCTCAGCGCACTGAGTATAAATGTTGGGAGGTCATGTTGCAGCTGTACAGGACATTGGTTAGGCCACTTTTGGAATACTGTGTTCAGTTCTGGTCTCCCTACTATAGGAAGGATGTTGATGAACTTGAAAGGGTTCAGAAAAGATTTACAAGGATGTTGCCATGGTTGGAGGGTTTGAGCTACAGGGAGAGGCTGAATAGGCTGGGGCTACTTTCCTTGGAGCATAGCAGGCTGAGGGTTGCCTTATATGACTCTATGACTTTTAACTAACGTTGTTCAGCCATATAAACTGGTGTGTCAACTTTAGATATCTCCAGTGCGCAAAACATAAAATCAACCCTATCGCAGCCTCTCTGCTCCTATGATGCTGCTTGGCCTGCTGTGTTCATCCAGCCCTGCACCTTGTTATCTTAATCCTCAGTTGTTTTTACTTTAAAATTATACAAAAATAACCGATCCATGAAGAATAGATTGCTAGCAGTGCTGTGACATGTAAATGTCTGGGAATGGGCAATAAATGCCAAATTTTCCATCAAAGCTGATGTCCCAAGAATAAAAAAAGTCAAATTCATAAAAAAAATACACATTTACTGTTATTCTCTAAACGTAGCTTAAGAGTCCAAATTCTCTGAAAAGTTTGAGCTATACCAGATGGAAAGTATAACATTACTAAGTTTGGACAAAATAACAATAGATGTTCCAATAGTGCAAGATAAGCTATGCAATTACAAACCAAATATATTAATAACTGCAGACTATTCAACAAATAAGAATTTGACTGGGGAAAACCATCAGGACAAATGATCTAGTAAAGGCAAATTATTTTTTAATTCAGTTTAGATAGCCTGAACTATGGGACCAACCATAGCATTGCATCAGATGAAACTGGAATTTTATGTCAGGACTTTTTGAGAGTGTTTTTTTCAGTTCAATCAGCCAAGTTGTGAAGTTGTCAGTGGCTGTAAAAATGTAGCACATAATCTCAGTTCCAGCAGCAGTCTGCATTTCTCGTGAAACAATCACATGTTATGAAACAACAATCTTCTAATCCTGTGTATTTATGCATGACACATCTTGAAATCAAGCCACTTTGATCATTCTTGTGAAAAGCTGAAGTAAGTGTCCCACCGCAAAGCTTCTAGTTCAACCCTTGAGAATAATTCTTCCTACAACTCTGCCAGGTTTGAGATGTTTCAAATGGTTTTATGAGAATTTCCACAGAATGAGCGTGCTTCAACTGCACAAATCAAAAATACAGTGAACTGATAAACACTGAATGTGGGTAAATCAATTTATTAGATGCATGAAAATAGCATTAACAAAAAAAAACGTTAATTTAACATCAAAATTATTTGCAAGCCCAAACCAGCCACTTTTTCTGATTTATTTTCCTTTTTCAAGTAGTACGCGCTTATTCATAAGGCTATAAACTTCTAACAGGACTAGAGAGGTTAGATAGTGGAAGGATGGTTGCAATGGTGGGGTAGTTCAGTTCATCTTTACCTTATCTTTACCCAGTTTAAAGATGAGGGGCGAACCTATTAGGACAATGATAAAAAGAGAAATTTCTTCACTCAGAGAGTGGTGAGCCTATAGAATTCACTATGACAGAAAGTGGTTGAGGCCAAAACATTATGTATTTCAAGGAGGATTAGATACATGTCTCATGGCTAAAGGGATAAAGCAATATGCGGGGGAGGGCGGGATCAAGGTATTGAGTTGAATGATCAGCCATGATCATATTGCATGGTGGAGCAGTCTTGATGTGCCTACTCCTGCTTTTGAAGAATGCTTGAAGAGCCCCGAAGAAGGTTCATTGGACTTGAAAAGGAAACTCTGTTTTTCTCTCTCCACAGATGTTGCCTGACCTGCTGAGTTTTTCCAGCAATTTCTATTTTGGTTTCAGATAAGTGCACTGTCTCACTTCTGGGAGGCCAGCTGAACATTGTGCCAATAAGACAGTAGAGAGGCCAGAAGCAAGCTTTCCTCTGGGCCTCAGGGTCCTCCTCTCTTCCTTCCTGATGTCTCATCTCTCAACTGAGGAACTAACCTACCTCCACACCTCACTTCTACAAGATGGCTGTAGAGTTTTAGCTCCTGCTTATGCCACAAGGTGCCTGCAGCTGAGTTAATATATGTGGTGGCTTGGATGAGACCCTTAATCAGTCTCTAATTGTCCACTTAAGAGCCTCAATTGGCATTGGGGTGCAAAGTAGATGAAGGACCTGTGGCTTCCTGCAAAATGCTCACACATTAGTTATTCAGTAACCTGTCACTGTGTTCAAATATTGTCAGTGCCATGGGATCTCAGAGAAGTTAAATCAAACCTTTTAAGAATTGAAATAAGGTATCTTGAGTATTCAAGAGAAAGATTTGCAGAAGTCTTCATCGCAGATGGAAAGTGCATCAGTTCATTTCACTGTGTAACTGAGTTGGAAGTGGTTCAAACTTGTTTGGCGCAGATATTTTCAAGAAATCAGTGAATAATTTCATCTTGACTTCCATTTCTGGATCTAATTTGCCTACATGCAGCAGCACATTTGCCGGACACAGCAATGCAAGGCCACTGAGGAATATAGGAATCTATAGAATTTGTCACACAAATATGGGCCATTCTACCCAGCCAGTCAATGTTGGCATTTACTGTATTTGTTTCCATATCATAATTATCAATGCTGTTTCCATATAATTTTGAACACAGTTCCTTCATCACCCATTCAAGTCTAATCTTGCCTGTTCATGACTTTTCTTGTAGGGAGAGAGAAAGGGCTGCAAACAGTTAAAACAGGATCTGCAAGAAGATCTTAAGCAATCATGGTGGACAGTTGGGGGTTGGGGGGTGGTATAATAGAATCCCTGCAGTGCAAAAGTGGCCATTTGTCCCATCAAGTCTGCACTGATCTTGTGAAGAGCATTCCTCCTTTTCCCCGTAACCTCATATGGCTATTCCACCTCGACTGCACATGCCTGGACACCACAGATAATTTAGCATGGCTAATTAACATAACTTGACTTTAACTGTGCAGTGTGATATTGATAGACACCTAAAAAAAGCCACCCTGGAGTCATGTCGTCATGGTGCAACTCATAAAGGAGGATTAAAGAAAATAAATTATCAAAACCATGTTGCTGTTTAATGTTTAAATTGTAGTTGAAGGTTGTAATGTTGTAGAATTCCTTTTTACCAAGCACATACCGTATGTGACAACAGCAGAATGAATGGAGTCAAAGTCACATGAATGTTAACCCCTGTAGAACCATTACCTAATACAGCATTGACTTGTGGCAGCTAGTGTTTGTACCACATAAATGGCAGATAGTGACCAGCTTGAGCAACACCACCATCACTGAGACCCACACTATCACTAACCTGGGGGTTGTCATTGACAACAAGTCAGTTAAAAAGCCAAAACAGCACTATGGCTACAAGAGCAGGAGAGGATCTGGGTTCTATATGATCCATAATTTAAATGTCTGAGTTTCACAGGGCAATCTGGTCTCTACTCATCCCAGTTAAAAAGTATTCCATGACCCCAATGTTCGATCTGAGAAACAATTTAATGGAGGGGGGTAGCAGTGTAAATTAATTTAGGATGAGATTGGCTGGTCATTCTGTACTTCCACAAGTGCCGGTTGGACAGTCATGGGGTGGGTCTACAGGCATCCCATCATGTCAAGACGACCAACTCTATCCTAATAAGGAATAGATGTAAAAAGTGGGAATGACTTTGCAGGATGGGGCACTGCAGCAACCTCTGTTGGGCCCAGGTGTCCCACAAAGCGTGTTCTCCCACCTTTCCCGGGACCACCACTCACAGCTAAAGCTGCTGGCCTTCTGGATTAATGTAGTTTCTCCAACTGTCGGCATTGTTCCAGCAAACCAAGGTCAGAGAGGCTGCCTGGCATTTCCCTCTCACTCGCAAAACATTTCAGACTGGTCAGGATCAGGCAGGTAAGCAGCAGGAAAGCCAGTCACTGGAGTTTATGTGCATTCACTGTTTTCAAAAGAAGCGTCAGGGTAAGGTGAAATCTAGCTCTTAAAGTTCTTTCAGGATTTCCAAGGACCAAATTAGGAGTATGATGAAGTACTGATTATTTACATAAATGGGTGTAGTTAGTCACTCAACAAAGTAATTTTACCTGTGACTCACTCCCTTATGACCATCAAGCAGAATTCTTAAGTATCACACTGTTATGAGAAACCCATTACTTCTAAGTCTACACTGACTTGGATGTATATCGTTGTCCCTTCATTGTTAGTGAGTTAGAATGAATGTAGCTCAAACAATACCTTGACACCACCAAGGACAAAGCAACCCACTTGATTAGCACCACATCCACAAACATTCGTTCCTTTTACCATTGATGCACAGTAGCAGCAGTGTGCCCCTTCTGCAAAATGCACTGCAGAAATAGAAAGTATCCCGTCTGGATTCATCACAGCTTGGTATGGCAACTGCTCTGCCCAAGACTGCAAGAAATTACAGAGAGTTGTGAATGTAGCCCAATCCATCACAAAAAACAGTCTTCTTTCCATTGACTCTATTTATATTTCCCACTGCCTTGGGAAAGCAGTCAACATAATCAAAGACCCCTTCCACCCCGGTTATACCCTCTTCCACCCTCTTCCATCAGGCAGAAGTTTGAAAACACCTACCAACAGATTTAAAAACAGCTTCTTCCCTGCTGTTATCAGACTTAGGCACGGGCCTCTCATATATTGGAGCTGATCTTTCACTGCACCTTCCCTTGTAGCCGTAACAGTGTATTCTGCATTCTGTTTTATTACTCTGATGCACTTATATAAGTTATGATTTTTCTGGTTAGCAGGTAAAACAATACTTTTCACTGTATCTTGGTACATGTGGCAATAGTAAATCAAATCAGATCAAAATCAAATCAAATCAAATCAAAGTCACCAAGCCTCCTTTGGTACCTCCTTCTAATCCCACGATGTTTGCCATTTTGAAGGATAAGTACAGCAGATATGTGGAAGCTCCACCACTTGCAATTGTTTTCTCCAAGTCACTTACCATTCTGACTTAGAAATATATTGCCTTTTTTATATTGTCACTGGGTCAAATGACCCACCCTAACAGCGTTGTGACCTTACCTACACCAAATAGCCTGCAGTGGTTCCAGAAGGACCACTTTCTCTAAGGCAGCTAGGGATGGGTAGCAAATGCTGGCTCAGCCAGAAAAACCCATATTCTTTCACATCCTCTGAACTAATAAAAAAAGCCCAAAAAGACATTTTGCTTTTCACACAATTGAGCACCATCATGTATGAGTTTCAGTGCCAGCACAATGGCAGGTATGTTCCATCAGTTGGCTCAATGAGTCAACTTACATTACCCTTCAGTTGTTTAGAATGGGCAGAATACAGACTGGATTCAACCAGCTCACATTTACAAAGCTGAAAAGAAAATTTCTCCTATGAGATGTGATTCCATGTTTGGATAGCATTTGCTGAAAAATCCTGGGTTAATTAATAGCTTCACCAACAGCCAATTTCAGATCAACAGTCAAACCTGTGGCATATTTCATTTACACTTGCTATAAATGACGTACATACGCACACAAGGGGACCCATTCTCTGCAAACAAAATTAATATCTACAAGCCTTGCAACATTTCTGAATTACTTCAGAACTTGGGAATTTACTTTTGCTTTCTTCATTGAATGCCTCAGCTGACCAAAATTGACTTGCCAACGAATGAACACCCTTTCCTCATGTGATATAAATTGTTGTGATCGTTTGAAATTTGGCATTTTTGTACTGATCTGATTAATACAATATGAAAAATTTCAGCAACGTATCTCTCTTCAGCATTATTCAAGTTGTTTATCACCAAATAACTCTTATGGGTAATGGGGAAAATGCAGGAAAGTGGATGTAAGGAATGTCATTTCAGCCATGATCCTGTTGAATGTTGGAATGGGCTCGAAGGGCCGAATGTCCTACTCTTATTCCTATTTCTTTTGGTTTTGTTGACTGTTTCTGTAATTTTTCACTTTTGAGAATTCTTTTGAATATACATAGGATGCTGAGCAGTAATTTCACTTCATAAATTTTGAAGTACTGCAGTTTTAACTTTCAATTGCTAATAGCCATGAATCTGGTTTGACTTATGATACAAACCAAAGATATTATTGATATTACAACATTGCAAGAGAAAGAAATTGTTACAATGTAAAACAAAAAGGTCTAATTTCTTCAATAAAGCCAGTTTGTTTAATGAACGGCAATGACAAAGAATTCAAAAATTCAGATTATATTCACTGATTAAGAAGTAGAAATTTTCAGCTTTTGAGAAATTAAATTTATCTGTTTATGTTATGATGGCCAAGGGCAATTTATTTTGGCAGTTAATGAGTATTTCTCAGATCAGCTTCTTCTACGAAATCTATTTATTGTTTCTGATAGGAGAGGTTAGAAAGCCAACAGTCGTGAACCTACTTGCTCCATGCTCTCTGTGAGCCTTTTAGCTGTGATCTGGTAATTGTATCTATAAAATTAACTCTGGGTGTCAAATCAATTGTTCAGCTGTTAGTGAGACATTCTGGTGGTTTTCAAATAAAAGATGGTGGTGTAAAAATAGATCTGGTTGTTATCAGGGTGTTATTGATCAATTCTAGCATCTACCCGCCCACGTTGCAGTTTCAAACTGTTTCTGCTTTAGGCTATGGTATTAATACAATTGGGAGGAAGCGAAGAATGCTAATTCACTGGCATCAAGGGGCTACTTAGGAATACCTTAAGGTCCAAATATTATACCTTGGATTCCTCATGGGGGTGTGTCTTCCATTAGATTTCATACGGGAAAGACACATTGTGCACTATCTTCGAACTATTGATATGAAACATCAGAAAACCAAGTTTCACATGCTGTGTGCACTTAAAAGCCTGAAATGCACTGGTAGTGGTCAAGACTTTCTGACATAAATGTGGGGTTAATGAATTGTCTGATAATGTACATCTTGCACACTTAGTGTTTTATGTAATACATACCCAGTAAATTATGCAAATAGCTTAACAATGAACTATCTAGCAAGTTGAGTGTTCTGTTTGATTATTCAACATTTGATTGTATCTACTGATTGTTCTCTGTGCTGAGTGCTGTTACAGAGGAAGAGAAATTAAAGCAGATATATGATTGCAGACATTTTAAAACTAAACTTTTAAAATAAATTCTTGCTCACACATAAAACCTGATATGTTATTTGTTGCATATCACTGATGTTCTAAACTTAATTGAGATCCCTAAACTAAAACGGGAAATCTAGATGCTGGAAATCTGAAATAAAAACAGAAATTGTTTGAGAAACTCAACAAGTCTGGCACCACCTGGGCAAAGAGAAATTGAGTGAATGTTTCCATTCCAGTGACACTTCCTCAAACTGTCTGAAGAAGGGTCCCTGGATACAAAGTATTAATTCTGCTTCTTCTCCACAGATGCTATCAGACTTGCTGAGTTTCTCCTGCAATTTCTCTTTTGGTTTCAGATTTCCAGCATCCACAGTTCTTTGTTTTATACTATTGCTTTGTAAACCTTATGAGCTCAGCAATATTAGATATTCTGATCACTTGTTTTCTAACAACAAGATGCAGTTTAACATTGGCTTGAATATTTTTCAAATTAATTGCCAGCTTTGTGAATTACATTCTTTTGGCATTTAAATTTCCATGTAATAATATGAAGAAATGAAGACTACTATTGAAGCACTCCAGAGGGCATTGGATGGTTATTTGGATTAAAATAATGTGCAAGGCAGTTGGGGAAAAGCTGTGGAAATGAGTATTGGCCTACATGGCTATTCAGGTTGAAGGCAAATTGGCCCTTCGTGATTTTCTGACACTTTTTGATGAAGCTGAGAATGTGAGTTGACAAAATAAGATTGAAACTAGATTATGATGCTAATTTAACAGTTAGAGCAGGTACAATGGGCTGAATGGCTTTCTTCTGCACTGTAACACTTCTGTGATTACAACCTTGTTTAACCTACACAGAAACATCTGTGAGTATAAAATTCTGTTGAACGTTTGCTCATCCCTAATACTAGTATTTCTAAACAACCCACTGGATGGCTGGTGTGTCTAATACTTTTCCTACACAATCAGCCTTTAACAGCTCTCCTGTGCAAACAGTTTCTCAAGTCCACTATCCTTGCCCCTTCTAAATTTGTGACTATGTCTATGTATTCAAATGTACTGTAGCAAGATAAATTTAAAATCTGAATTAACAGACTTGTAATAAGATAGCTTAGTGTAATTTCAGATGACAGTAATGACTGCAGAGACAAGAAGGGACAAACTAGACAATTTTTATTAATTCTAAAATTGTAAAATATCTCAAATACCAAAAAGCCAACAATTAGGTAGCAAGTAGTAATGAGAGAATGGTTAGAGGGAATGCTTATATGTAGGGTCAAAGTTGTAGGTTTTGAGCAGATTTTTATAAGAAGTAAGGCTGCTGGAGAGGTGCAGGAAATAATTGCAGCCAATAGGGTTAAAACGATTTTGACAGAAGTCAAGGGAAAATGGAAAGGAGACCACATTAACATTAAGAGTAGGGAGGAAGCTGTAGATATGGAAGAGTCAAGATATGGAAGGTCTTCCAGAAAGGATTTCAATGGCCATTGCATTATTTACACCCAGCCGAGAGGTTAGCCAGGACCTTGTTTTACACTCTACCTGCAAGATAATAAACCAAGGATGCAGCACTCCCTTAGGATAATATTGAAACTTTGGCCTGCATTTATGCTACAAAGTTTAGTTGCTTAATGTCTGTGTTTTTAGCGGTCTGTATTTTTGTGGTTCATCTGAACCGCATGACTAAATTTCTGGTGAGGGAACCACTGTTTTCACATAGTTAAATCCAGAGACAGCGAAGAAATGGATAAAGGTTCCAGTAGTGAATGAACTTAAGTCAGGATAAACACAGGGGCTATTTTTAAGGGTTAATGTTGAGAAGCAGAAGAAACAATACCCAATTTTGTAATGTTGTATGGACTTGGACTGGCGAATAAATTTGGATCTTGAAGGAGATGGAGCTATCAACCTGGATTCCTTCATGGTCTTTGTAACAATGTTTATTATACCAATTACCTTAGATAACATTAATGAGTTTTATCAAACAATGACATTGTTATTAATGAATGCTATTTATTCTTACATAAATATGTAAGTATAATGTTGCAGAATGGAACAAAAAAAATGACTTGAAGTGTATTGGAGGATACAACGGGTGCACAGTATTTTAGTTGAAGACAGATCCAGGCAACCCCTCAGCTCTGCAGTGTAGTGAGCTTCATTTTGGAAATGAGTACTGGCCTCTGACATTTTTTGATGAAGCTGAAAATGCGAATTCATAAAATGTACCCTATATAACACTTCACAACCCTATTAAATCAGTCATTTACTTCTGCTCTGACTGTTTTCATCTCAATGTGAACATCTCTCCTCTTAGTTAGAAAATTGTGTGGTGCACTCCAGAACCTTGAATGTTGCACTGTCAAACTTTTGGATAAGCTTTTAACCTGAGACCCTCCCTTGTCCCTTCAGGTGCTCATATCCCATGGCAATATTTCAAAGAGACAGTGGGGCAGGCTACCAGTCCCTTTGTTAACCCATCCAGCAAACAACTGTGTTAAATACATCAATGATGTGGAGGTGCTGGTGTTGGACTGGGGTAGACAAGGTCCGAAGTCACACAACACCAGGTTATGGTCCAGAGATAGTAGGAACTGCTGATGCTGGAGAATCTGAGATAACAAGGTGTAGAGCTGGATGAACACAGCAGGCCAGGCAGCATCAGATGCTGCTTGGCTTGCTGTGTTCATCCAGCTCTGCACCTTGATATACCAGGTTATGGTCCAACAGGTTTATTTGAAATCACAAACTTTCGGAGAAGCGCTCCAAAAGCTTGTGATTTCGAATAAACCTGTTAGAACACAACCTGGTGTTGTGTGACTACTGAAAACACATCAATTAATTGTTACTGTATACTATTTAGGGAATTCTTGTCTGCAGATTGGCTGACAGGTTTCCTACATTACAACATTTCTAAATTAGTTCCTATGTTTAGAATATCTTGCGATGACCCAAGGTCATTAAAGATGCTATAGAAATGTGAATATTTACTTTATTTTATATTTTAAAGACTTGTAAAAATTATTAAGATACTCTGTAAGAATGATTCACATATGAAATCTACTACTGATGGCCAAAGGTTAGTAAGAGCTTTTTTTCCCCTTTCTAAGACAATGAAACACAACAATACTTTATATAGTTATTCATGGGTAGCCAGTTTAATAAGAATATTTCAGCTGAAACAACTCAAAAAAAAAGCTGACATTCTTTTTCTTAATGGTTGATTCATTGGATTATGTTTTTAAATTGAATGACCCAATGATTTCATTCACTGGGCAATGACATCCTCCCCAGCTTCCAACAGCTTTTCACAACAATGCGGGACCCCATGAGGGGAAGAAGGATGAATGGGTGAGAAGTTGCTTTTGTTCCCCAGAGAAAGTAAGCAAGACTGACCGGCCCCACCTCAGCATGACACCTGGACCATGTCCTGATCTGAAAGGTGAAATGGATCAGGGACCACTGTCTGTTTATTTGTTCTCCTTCTGTTTGGAGACTTCCCCTGATTAATTGCTCGCTTGTAATTACTGCTGTTAACTAATGTCAAATCGAATTAACCTGTTCTCAGTTCACGACTTCAGCAATTGCAGTCTCAGGGAGGGGGTCTCAAGGCAAGAGACTTCAAGGATGTGCCACACTTACCCATTCGTTTATTTACTTTGAGCCTTGTTTGCTATTCCTGAGCAGGCCTTGGCGACAGCTTTCTAAAATGCCCCATCAAGTCTAATTGGCCTCGCTGAAACAGCAGTGAACACAAGACTTAAGCAATGTTTTCTGAAAAAACTTCTGGTCCTTGAGACACTTCAAGATCATGTTTCACTTTGGGCTAAAGTTGCACAGTATTCTCTGCAACTTTCCTTAGAAATAATGGAAAGCAAAAAAAAGAAACATGTCTCTTTGTGGTTTTTAGGAATTAGGGTCAAGGGGATTGAAAGAGATTGGTGGTTACACAGCAATGCATCTATAAAATCCTTAGCCCATGCCAAAGTTAACAGGTTTAAGGTATTTAATATCAAAGTTTTCCAATTTCTGGTTCCATAAATACATATCTGATTGTAAAAACAATGCCAAGAAGTTCATGCTGATTGTTTAAATAAAGACATGTTTAATTATGAACATTTGGGAATTTACTTGTGCAGTATTGTCTATCTGTACTTCATTTCTTTTTAGTCTTTGTAGCTGGTGAGAAAAATAAACTTTAACCCTATCAATTTAACCACCAAATAATTTGTAAGTTTATTCTCATCCTTTGGTGATATTTTTAACTTATTTTCTTCTCTTTTACTGCTTGGACTGTCTGCTCACTGCTGCCTAATCATACGTAGGCCACATGCACAATATATTTATGAATATTTATGATTCTGCATAAGGAAACGTGATATAAGAGCCATAAACTGAACTATTCTGGGAAACCCATAAAATTATCCAGGAATTAAAGATTAATCTTCTAGGATAATGCTAATCGTGGAGAAAAAAACTGTGTTTTATCTGTTTTATTGTTTCTTGGTTCTCAAATATTGAAGATGGAAAAGTCTATTTGGTTAAGTGGGGTTAACGGAGGAGGGAGATCATGTGATCAAACCTCTGGTTACATGTCCAACTTTAAACTCCTTGTTTGACCATGCTTGTAATTTTTCTAAGGTTCTGTGACAGAATACCTCACTTCCTTGAGAATTTTGTACCTACTGTGAAATTGCTGTGGTATGTTAAATTTTAGATCCATTATTTTATGAATAAAACTAACTGACCTTTTATTTTTAAAATGTGCTGATGAGCTGCCATGGTGATTTGTTCTTGTGGAGTGACATTTGGGGAATGAAATTTGAGGGTCTTTCTTATATCTGCTTGTTGGGATTTGTTGACATCATTAAGCTTGATTGCAGTTTGACTCAGTGGCCAAAGTGAGAACATTGCAGCGAAGTAGATTCAGGCCAAAAGAGCCCAGGAAACTACCTTGAAGATCTCTTTTGCAACTTTGCCTGTGAGGGCAGTGGAGACAGAAGTGATGCCCTGGCCTTCACAAAGAAAGGTTATTGCTCACAAGACTCCCATATCAGCAGATCCTGTTACTGAGATGGTTTTATTGAAAAGTCTTTAATCTGCAACATTTTTGCCACATTTTGGCAGGATTTAAGTGATGTCTCAGTGTTTAAATACTGCCAATCTCATTTTGAGAATATCAGGTGAGTTGCACTTGTATTGTTACTCATCCAGTGAAAACTAACGCAGAGTTAAAATTGAACCATGTGATTTACCAATCTATGCTGTGTGGTTGCTCCTAGACACTGTCCAGATATCTCAGAAACAAATGTTTATATTAATTCTGTTGTCACGTTGTAGATACCATGTTAATAATACAGCAAATCAGCAAAAGAATGTGTTGGCATTCTTAAGGTTTCTTTTGTTATTTAGTTTAATAATTATTATCACTTTAGGACAATATCAGGGCATTGCAAAGTACTTTAGTAGAAAGCTAACGTTGATGATTGAGGATAATTTTAAAGCAAGAAATGGTTGTTTTGATAAGTAATAATAACCACTGCCAAGCGCAAACATTGGTTGTGCGTTCATTAGAACATTAGAAATGTTTCGGATAGTAAAATGTAGGGTATGCAGGGTAGTTTGATCTTAGTAGGATAATAGGTCAGCACAACATCGTGGGCCGAAGGGCCTATACTGTGCTGTACTATACTATGTTCTATGTTCTATGTATATTTAGTAATTCTGTATTGGTAAACAATCTGCATAACATTACATAACGTTCGGCAAATATTTTATTCTATTCCTGTCACTGTTTATGTTTCTCACCATAGCTTTGCCAGGATCAATTTCTGACCTGTTTTTCTACAACTGGCAGGAAGGACATGTATGACACAATGACAAAATTACTTATACCAGCTCTTGTGAATTGACAATCAGCCATGCTTCAGGAAAAGTTTGGATCACCTCCAAAAAGCATGGTGGCTCAGTGGTTAGCACTGCTGCCTCACAGCAGCAGGAA